>NW_008824538.1:643544-654627 GCF_000699105.1 Pygoscelis adeliae | reverse complement strand
TGCCCAGGGCAGTGGTTGAGTCACCATCCCTGGAAGTATTTAAAAGATGTGTAGATGAGGCGCTTAGGGACATGGTTTAGTGGGCATGGTGGTGCTGGGTTGACGGTTGGACTCAATAATCTTAGAGGTCTTTTCCAATCTAAATGATTCTATGATTCTATTCTATGATTCTATCCCCAGCGTCCACTGTGGGTATTTTACACTGGAGCATGCCTCCATCTGTCAATGCTGGGTCTATTTGCATTAACTTTTATCTACTCACATTAGCTACCAGCTGTGCAAATGAAACACTGATGTTAAAGACAGAACACAGGGGAGAGGTGGTTGCTGTTGCTGTCCTTAAGACACATAAAAATATCACATCTTTTTCATCTGCAAATTCTGAAGACCACGTAACACGTCGTCCAATCTGAGCGATGTGATGAAACCTGAGGTAGAATGACAGATTCATTATTAATGCAGACCCAAAGCTCAGCCTATGCACTGGCATCCAGAAAGAGCGCCCAGGCAGCACAGGCAAGCTGGCAGCAGGGAAGTTGCTCTGCTCACCAGGGCTGCACACACCAAGGACAAAAGTCTTGTTTTCCAGGGCAGCCTCAGCTGCAGGAAATCACAGGTGAAAATCACTTTTATCTGCATCAGCAGGGGAAACTGCTGAGGCCTAAGCTCACAGCAAATAAACAAAGCTTTTCCCCAGTCCCCCTGCCGCACGAGCGGCACTGCTGCGGGTCTGTGCGCCTGCCCCACGGCCAGCTGGACGTGGGCACGATGGGGACGTGGCCGATCAGGGCCGTTCCTGCCAGAGCCCCACTGGTGCCTGACCACGGGGCACCCGCCGCCCCTCTGCTTCAGGGACGGGACAAGGAGCAGCTCCTGCCACACCACAGGCAGTTCGGATGGGAGGCACAGGTAAGTCGCAGATTAATTTTGTGATGAGGATAGCAATGAATAAGATTGCAGACCAGTGAAAACCAGGAGCTGGCCTGGGTAGGACTGGGAATCTTTAATCTGTGAGAAATTCTTATTACAAAAAAAAAAATAGAAATCTGAGATTTAAACAGTTTTCACATCTGGAAAAGTATTTCTTTTTCTTTACTGTCGCTTCAGTACAAAAATGTTGAACCTTCTACAATTCTGTTTGGCCAGAGCAACTACAAAATGATATTAACAAAGAACTTGCAAGCTATTCCAATCAAGATGGGAAACTCATAATTGAGTTATAAATCTCAGGAGGAAAAGTTACTGGAACTTGATATCTTTTACATCTACCCATCATTTTGCTCTTGCAGACTAAGCTAGGACAAGGATAATACACTGCTGCTAAGATTTTGCTCTGCAAAAGCCTATCTTTTTTTATTTTAGTCACGCAAGACAACTGTTTCTACAGCTGGGCTCAAGTTGGCCTGTGACTCTGCACTGCTGCTAACAGAGCTAGTGGCCGCTGAAAGGACCATGTTAAAAAGTGCTAATTAACCTGTATCTACTTTTATTGTGTGGCCAACAACAGCAATAAAGAACATTAGCCTTAGCCCAGAGGCTCAAAATTTAAATGTCCAGTGGGATCAAAGGTGGACAAAAAAGAAAGGATAAGTGGGTCTGAAGTGTACAAGTGCATCAAAAGCAGCGGAAAAGGAGACATTTCCGTGGGCTGCGTGGCCAGCTCTCACCTAGCTTCTTCCTTTGTTTGTTGAACTTTGTGTCTGAAGAGGGATCAATAGGTAGGGAGTTTGAGTGAAAAAGCAAAATAAGAATATTTTCAGTACACAGAAATGCAGGAGTGACTTTACTTGAGAAAAGAGCAGGGCAGAAAATAGTAGACCCATTTCTTCTACTGCATCACATAGCAAGGATTATGATTCTTATCAGATTAATCCATTCATTTTTAATAAGCAGTCTTATGTAGCTGAACTCCAGTCTCAGGTTAAATATCTTCTTAGTCCTTCAATATCGGCAGGCTCTTAAATTGGGTTATTGAACGTTAAGTGACGCCACAGTGCTGCAGGTAGGAGTGTGCAGGGCAGGCTGCTCCGGGGAGCAGGGCTGGAGCGCCCAGCGGGGCCCCAAGACCCCGGGACAACCCAGTGCTCCACCGCTGCCAAAAGCATCAGCCTCCTCCTGCCCTTCCTCCCCTAAAACCCTGCCCCAGCCTTGGTTTTGGAAGAGGCTAAACCAGCTCAGCTCTCTCCCCCAGCAGCAAACCTGGGATGATGGAGGATGGCAAAGCCCAGAGCATCTGCCCCTCAGCAGCACTGAGATATTTGCAGCCTTGGGTCCGACTGCACCCATGGACACGTGCCTTCAGCAGGCTGTGGATACAGGGTCTGACCCTGGGGAAATGAGAACAGTCTGTGAAACAGACCGAAAATTGTCACATGGGAAGAAAAGTGCTTCTACGTTGCATGTGACCATTATTTCAAAATGTAAGAAACCCTACACCTGCTTTGAGATATCTCTTTACAATAAACATATTTTGCCGACGGTGCCATTGTTTGCTTAACCTCCTAAGAAGCCAGCAGATTAGTTACTGTAGAATAACATATCACCGTGACATCAAAGGATTAAAAAAAATGCCGCTGACCTAACAAGCAAGGACAATGCAAGGATTAGTGGCAGTTCCACATCATAATGCCATTTATCAACCCCTGACAAATTACTGATAATTCATATTGATTCTCTGGACTGGGTGCAAGTGAATTGGAAAGCAAAATCCAGAGATCCACCGAACAGAAATTATAAACATGGCTGAACAGTGAGCTGAGCTGAACAGAGTTTTTAGCTTGGTCCATTCCTGTTCTGCGTTGCACGGCTCACAGTAGGTTTGCGTTATAATTTTGTCTTCTGAATTCAACATTTCATCAATGTCCTCTCACGATCATGAGAACTCGCTCCTGGAATTATTCCAGTTAAACTTCCCTGCCCATGGGGAGGGGGATGAGTCTCACATCATTAACACCGACAAGTGTTCAGGTACAACAGCATCAGTGTGCAGTAGGGAAATGCCTAACAATAAATGCTACAGTAAATACAACCGTATAGTTGTGTGTGGTGTTGTCATTTTTTTTTCCTAAGAGTTTATGATAACATTTTACATAAAATGGGTACTGTGCGTGGTTTGCAATAGGCTCCCTTGCTGTAGGGTGGTAAGGGAAAGCGGTCACGCTCCTCAGTTGGTATGTCCTAGCACACCACTGCCGTAAGGTGAGCAGGACCTGGGTGCGAGGTGACACAAGGGTGTTCTGTTTAACCACAGTGTCGGTCTGTACGGAAAAGGAGAAAAAATAAAGCAGTAAAAGTAAAGACAAAAAGACTTACTGTAAAAGCTAATTAAAATCTAAACAAGAGCAAGCCTCACATTCATGCTTTCTGGGAGTGTAAAATCTTGGCTCTTTTACCTTGGATAATCCAATGGGGTGGAGGGTCTTCATCTTCTGTTAAAGAAATGAATGGCAAACCAGAGAAACAGTGCTGACAACACTAAACATGGAATACCGTAGGAAAAACTTACTGAACCATGTATGTGGGAAGAGACCTCAGGGGTCTCCATCCAAACCCCTTACAGTGCCACAGCCAGATGCAGCACTCCAGATGTGGTTAAAAAGCACCAAGTAAACAGGGACCTCTCTTAATCAAAAGATATTGTGCAGTTATGATCACACGGCTCCTGGGCAGCAATCAGAGGATACAGAAACCTCTGCTCTTTACTGAGGCCCATGAGAAGACAATCAAACCACAGGGATCCAGGAGTGTAGAATTATTTCATAATAATCTCCATCTGAGTATGACATTTGAGGAGTTCAACATTTTATTCTGTAACTCTTCCCATACCTTCTTTTTCCCCGCACGCAATTTTTTCTCTGATGACTTTTTCTGAACCATTCTTACAGGCTCCATTTTAATCTCACTAGCGCCAGGACCTGTCAAACTCTGCCTCACCATTTAAAGCCGTCATGCTGTCAATAAACAGCACTAGTGACCAACCACCTGACTGCCCTTCTTTGCAGCACAGCACAAAAATTGCTGTGAGTGCTTTCTTAAACAATAGATGCACTTAAAGAACAATGAGTGCAGAAGAGGAAAGCACAGACCCCACCACCGCATCTTCATTTGTTGGCAACGCAGGCGATGACTACTGTGTAGAAAATGCTACAGAGCATCTTGCTGTGCCTGCCAGGTGGTTCAACCTGAGAAACCTGAGAAAACAACAATTATATTAACTAAAAGCTGAATGAAAGAACAGCATTTCAGCAAAAGGAGTCTATTCCAAGGCTGAAGAAGACTTCCCCGGGGGTGGGGAAAGGAGGTGCTCTCCCTCACAAGACCATCCAGATGCCAGTGAAGGAGCTCTGGAGTTTACATGGATGTGACTGGTACCAGCTAATTCCCCAGATTTCCTTAATTTAATATCTGCTGGAAAGTTCTTGCTGTCAGAGGTCACCTGCCAGAAGGTGAAAAATAAACTCTCAGGCAGGGTCCCAAGCACCGAGGACCCGTCACTCCTGTGTCCTTGGTTGCCTCCGAGACCATGGGGTTCCCTGCAGGACACTGCACAGGGAGCACCACTCTCTTACCAAATTCAGCATGCTTTAGCATCAGCTGAAAAACCACAGGTGACTGGGTTTTTTCACATTTCAGATGGCAGCATGGGCCTTAACACCTGACTGGTCCTGGGCTCTTTCCAGGATACTCTGGAACCCTCAGCATGGTTGGGAAACAACTGTTGGTGTGCAGGCGTTAAACTCAAAAGGGTCCAGCTGGGCCATTCTGACCATCCAATTTGAGTCTGTGTAAGGCAGCTGGAGATGTCGGTACAGCATCCCTCCTGACGACTCCCAGAGAGGCAACGCATGGTGGCAGAGACCCAGAGCCAGAGGACGAGCAGGCAAAGGTGACCCAGAGGTGGCAGCAGCCCGGGGACTTTGGGAAGAGCAGCTTCTGGAGTGAGAGTTGGCTGCAGAAAGCTTGGAAACTGCTGGGATAGGATTTCTCTTGAGAATTTTCACCCTGATCAGGGGACATATCTTCCACCAAGGAGCCAAGCTAACAGGGACACTGCAGATGTGAAGCCACTCCTGTCACGGTATTTCAGACACCAAATTAAGGGTTTCCTGTGCCAGGCAGGCTTTTCTATTTCCTTTTACAGAAAAGGGATAAATTGCTTAATTGAAAATCCAGCTTAAAAAAAATAATGAAAAGAGTGCAGCTGGCTCTTGTCATGCAATCCCCCTTGTCATTAACCACGTCAGAGCCAGGTATCACAATGGGTCAGTGCGAGCTGATAAATGGAGGCTGGTTATGAGGCAAGTGTGTAAAAGAGTGCAGTTCCTCAGGAGGAGGGACAGGAGCATCTGTCCTCACGCTGCTTTCCTGTGCCTGTGTATGCGTGTGCATGTGCGCATGCATGTGTGCATGTGTGCATGCCTCCCTGCATGTGTGTGTGTGCGCGCTTGTGTTTCTGGGCACAGCTTTTCTGTTCCCCAAGAGCACAGCAGTTGTGTGAGCTGCAGCTGTAGTGGCACCCAGCCAGGCAGACCATCTAATTGTTCCCACACAACCGGTGGGGAAGGAAGGGCCAACAGCCCCACAAACAGCCCCACAAAGTGTCCCTCAAGAGCCGTGTGTGGGGCCGCCTCCGAGCAGCCAGGAAGCTCTTGGGGGGAACCACTGCCTCTGCCAGACTCTGGTCCTCTCCTCGTTGTCCCTCCATCCTCCCGAGAGGTGGTCATCGGTTAGGGTGGGACTAAACAGAACATTACTTCTCTGAAACTGGCAGCCTGTGAGCAAGCCAGGTACTACAGGAGCAATCCAAACTCAAACCAGCATGACACTGGTTTCAGACAGGGCTCTGAAAAGCCGCACTGTAGATGCCCTGTGCAAAACGATGTTGCTTCAAAATACACCTAGAGCAGTCTTGCTAACAGGTTACTTATCTCCTGCTTCTCTTCAGGCCATTCCTCTTTGCACAAGCACCTTCACCACTTGAATCAACGGTTCAAATCTGAGGTGGCTTGTGCAGGACCATGGAAAAGTGCTGCAGAGCCCTGAAGAGGGTCTGTGACTTGCTCCTTCCCCTGACAAGATCAGCTCTTCCCCTACCATTGCAGGCCTGAACTTGAATTTGCATATTGGAAACCTCTTTGAAGTATACATTATTAAAATATGGGTGACAACTGACGGTCTTCAAAAGGAAATTTTTCCACTGAAAAATTTTGTCATGTACAGGACTAGAATTTTGTTAAAGACTGATCTCTGTAAAATGTACACATGTCCATGATTTATCTACACAGGCTCTGAATTCTTGAGGCTACAGTTTTTAATCAGTGCTATTTCCATTACATAACATCTTTTATTTTCAGTCTGATTTTTGTTTTAATGAATTTTTTGTTAAATGCATCAATGGTGACACTTCCTTGCCAAGTAATCCCAGATTAATTGCATTTGTTAAATGTTCTTCTTCTTTTTTTATTTTTAATTTTCCTTGTGTTCCAAGAAGGCAGTGCATTTTAAAATTAACGATATTTTCAAATCATTACATTTTACAAACTTGTGGGCATATTTCAAATTAGACCTAAATATATCCGACTTTTGGTTTTTTCTCTCTAGCACAGCATGATCGGAAATATTGCTGTACTGTGTTGTAGCTGACAGGCACTCTTGTTCTTACTGTGACACTGCTAGGGAACTCTCGTATATTTTCTCTGGAGGTGGTAAGCTAACTCTGAAGTCAATTACTCAGAGCACGGGGCAGAGGGGAGCAGGGCTGCCCGGGCAAGAAGATGCTATGAAAATTGGGCTTGTTCGTTCTAGTGAAACAAAAGCTACGATGGAATTGCTTAAATGGATAACCAGTTAAGGTTAAAGATAGTCTTTTCAGAGAAACAAGGTGCAGGGAGAGGCTGCCAGTGGATCTAGCCAATGCAAAACTTTGGGCTAATCTTTTGGTGGCATTTCATCCATGCCGGCCGGGACGCTGGCAGCTGCCCTGTGGCTCTTCCTGCAGGGTGGCTCCCCAGGGAGGGTGGGCTCAGACCTCTGCCAGCTGCCCACGGGTTCAGCTCCCCTCCCGAGCCCCACCACAGGCTGCTGGCAGCATGTCCTGCATGACCAGCTGCTGGAGGTGTTCTGACAACCATCAGGATGAAGAAGCTGGAGGAGGCGGCTGGCGGTGGGTCTCCAGGAGGGCAAAACTGAAAGAGGGACCCAGAAAGCCCGCAGAATAGGTAAACCTGCCACAGAGAGTGTCCACCATTAACCAGCTACACCTGTAATGAAATTCCAGGCAAACAAGGACACCTACCACAAAACAGATCTTCCTCTTCAGTCAGTTTTATCAAGTTACTCAGCATGACAGCATACAATTTAACAGTCCATCATGACATATAAACACACACACACGCGCCGTCAACGAAGGTCAGCTTCATGCTGGTGCTCTGCAGGTACAAGGAGGAGATACCTGATCCTTGAGGACTCTCTAAGCTACCAGGTAAAAGCAGAAAAAGACTAAGGGAGCTGAATTTGAGTTTGCAGAAATAAAAAAAAAAAAACCAGCAGAGAGAAAAGAAAACAACACTGCAGATAATACAGACTGTAATTAACTGCTGAGACAATTTACATGAGACCGTTACTTGAAGATTACATGTCAAGAGTGACAGCCCGAAATATGTACTCTGGCTCTCACACAAATAACTGGGCTTGCAGCAGGAGTTACTGGGATAGACTTGCTGGGGCAGCCAACACCCAGGAACAGACTATTTGTTCATAAAGACCATTTTGGCTTTGATAAAATAGTTACCAGCCAGTAACACAGGCACAGGTGGTCCAGAAACAGTATTCATGGCTCTGGCTGGTCATTAGCTTGGTTTTCTAAGGAAAAGAGATTTATCCTCTTACCCCACTCCCCGCTACCTGTCTCCCCTGCCATGCTCCTGCATCTCTGGGAAAAGTGGCTGGAGAGAGAGACCCAGAGAGCAGCCCGGGAGGTGGTGAGCCCCCCCGGACAGGAACCGGACAGGATGCCTGGGAGCATCCAGGTCCTGTGGGCTGGGGGGCAATGGGTGGCTGAGAAACTCATGGCAAAATAAATACAACTAATCTAAAAAAGCAAGTAAACACAAGTGAGTTACCTAACAGTGTGGAAATGTGCATCCCAGATGATGAATTTCAGGGAAAGGTTATCTTCCAGGGCACAGCAGAGGAAAGCCCTGTTCCTCCGTGCATAAATGGCACACAAGCACAGGATTCATCTGAGAGTCCTTCTGACAGATTCTTGATGAAATTTCATATAATGATCCAGGCTTTGTTGTCCATTATTAAAAAAGCTTGCCACAGTGTCAAACTGCAGTGCCTGGGAATACGAAAACTGGCTGGGCACTTTCCTGACCAGGCGGATGAAGTCTTTGTTCATTTGGGAGTAGGGTTTTTCCATTGCTTCTAAGGCTATGCTGTAAATTTTAAGAATTAACATGTGCTGTGTACTGAATAACTCAGTGACACAGCTGTTGTGAAATTCTGCTCTTCCTCTCCCCATCACAGAGACCAAATCACATTTGCTGTTACTCTTGAGTTAGAAAAGTTCTCCTTTGCCTCATGGCGTGTTTTGCTCCCTGCCCTGGGTGACAAGCCTCCTGGGACAGACCGGACAAGTCCTGCTCAGGGCCAGACTAAAATTGGATAGATACTGTGGACAATTAGCAGCCCAGTCCCCATTCATCTATTCCCCTTATACTCTGTGAGACCTGTAGTTAAACTCTGCTTGTGTCTGTGGACTCTGTAGTTAAAACATCATAAGAGAGTTTAAGGGGGCGGGGACACACAATCATGCAAACAAACAAACAAAATTAGCCAAAGCATCTTGAAGTTCAACTGCTTTTCAAAGGCAGAGATTTCAGTACCACTCCCACCCATGCATCGGGGTACCAGGGGCTCGCAAGGAGCAGCGACCACCACTGCCCTCCTTCGCCCATCAACCCACACAAGCCAGATTGTTTGTGCCAAGGCCTACACAGTCACTCATTGCCTATGGCTTTAATTGCTTGGTTTTGACCTCTTCTCGCTTAGCAAGATGCCATGATATTTAGTGATCCAGTGGGCACCGTGGCCCAGACTGGCTTTCCTAAATCTCCAGGTCTCACAGAGCTCCTGTGGATGGTAGCACAGGAAGCAAGATGCAGTGCCATGGTATTTAACTTTTCTGGGACTTCCATTGGGCCTGACAGTTTATCAGCTGTTAACTCAGCATAATTACAAACCAAACACTGAGAGCATACCTGTAATAAGTCTTTGCTGATTTTCACCAGCCTGTGTTCTGCACACACCCAACCTTTCCCGTTTTGTTGCTTTGTTACTTCAAGGTAAGTTTCCCCTGAGAACTGCAGCCGTGCAGATTTGCCTGGGCAGTCTGCAATACGCAGACCTGCAACTGCTTACCGCACAGGGCACGGTACGCACGACCCATCCTGTGGACAGGCATTTGCTCCCTCTGCACGAGAAGGACTGGGGATCCCGTGAAAGACACCTGTGACAGGGGCAAGTGCAGAGGGATGTGGGCAGCGAGCCCCCCTCTGCTGTTTGTTGCAGGTGGTGCAAAGGTCCTGCCCTGTCTTTGGCACTTGAACTAAGGCATATGGGTGACCGCAGCAGGAGGTGTGCAGACCCCGTGCTTTCACCTGGATGGTTTATTTGCCCTGGGGGGCAGAGGTGGTGTGGTATTTTCTGGGAACAGCAGGGGAAGGTGCAGAAAGCCAAGCTGCCCTCGTGGCAGAATAGCCTGGGGCCCCATGCTGCCCGACTCTCTATGGGTGACACAGCCCCAGGGACGTGGAAGGTATGGCCGTGCTACGCGATGGCACTGCAGCCACCACTGCATCAACCAGCCTCAGTGCCCTGCAAAGGCCTCCCCAGGTTGCAGGGAGCCTTTGGGAACCCGAGGAGAGCGGTGGGTCACCAGGTCAGGACAACATCCACGGCCTCCCCAAGAGCATTTCCAATGGGACAGCAAAGTTCATCACGAGCACTTGCCATGCTCTTCCTGGTATGAGTTTTTCTTGAATCCAGAGATGAGATTAACAGGGCTATTTTTAAAATTAAAGACTCCGTCAATCTTTACTTTTTCTCTTTCACACTTTCTGGATAAACTTTGGCACACAAAAATTTATATTTTCTTTCATTCTAAACTTTTTAATTTACTGTGACTTCTTTAATGATAGTTAGGAGTAGGTGCTCCATCTCTATCACAGTGCCTCTAAACCCACTGATTTAGGCTGCCATCTGATGACTCTATGACTAAGCCCGTCCATGCTATGGCAACACAGACGGAGTTAAGCATAACTCATCGTTTTCGAGCAGAAAGTGACACCCATGCTCCAAGCGGCGAGCACCGTCCCCACGGTGCTGTCACTAGGAGAGTGTTGTGCCTGTGCACAGGGGCCACACGTCTGCCCTTGGCTGACCAGGGCTGTCCCCCAGACCCAGAAAATGAGCTGCTGCAGGAATTGCTGTCAGTGTGGGCAGGTCACAACCCGGGGAAAAGCTGCGCTCATCGAGAGCCCGCTGCCTGTGCTCCAGCAGCACCTGCTGCTGGGCTGTAAATTCTCCTTCTGTAAAACCAGCACCCTCAAGGGTGATCTGTGAGTGCCCTTCTTCCACATCCCCTGTGTCCATGACGCCCACATAAACCTTCACTCAGGTGACATCTACCTTTTCTAGCCTGGAGAAAGCTGATGTCGTAATCCAGGAAAATATGTCTTCAGAGTATTAATGTTGCAGTCTGTCTGTCTCTGATTTTGGCCGTGTGCACGTGGCTAGGCTTAACTGAATAGTGACTATGGGTAATACATTTTGGTACATGTAATTATCAAGAAGGAAATCAATGGGAAACCTTTTTTTTTCTTTTCAGGAGGTATTACTGTCAGCAGCAGCTGTACTCTGTTTTCAGATCAGGAGCAGGAAATTCATCATTAATCTCGCTGCTGGCATGTTCCACATTTCTGTCCCTTCTGCTGTGTTCCTTACCTCATTTTTCCTCGGTTTCTCCTTCTGTCTTTTTTCTGTGCATCCCCAAATGATTTCATATCTAGGCAGCACTCCA
>NW_008824538.1:638303-643500 GCF_000699105.1 Pygoscelis adeliae | reverse complement strand
TAAGCTCTCTTCTCACATGTGCAGCGATTATGTGTACTCAGAGGCACTCACACTGCACCTTACCTCACGCTGAATATTTCAAGAGGGCACAGCTGTGTAACGGGGCACGTCCGACTTGTGGGTTGAAAGAGCAAGGACCTTTGTTACAGAAACCACTCTTCTCACACACTCCCTCAGTCTTTATTGACACAGAGAGAGGGCTTGGCTTGTGCCTCCGGGCTTGTGCCCAGGAGGACGGGCAGGATGGTTCCCAGTGCCCGGTGCCACGGGCTGCTGGTGGTAGCCAGGAGAGCCCGGCGTGACCTGCTGCAGCCCCCCTGCAGACGGCGGCCACGTAGCAGCCCGTGCCTGTGGCATCGGCACACGGCAGAGTGGGTGGCCCGGCCAGCCAGGGACTGAAGGACAGTGTTGAAGTACCAGTACCCCCTGGAGCTTCAAAACTGGGGCTCTTGTTTTGTAACCACCAATTCAGCCTGATAAATCAGATGCTTTAGCAGACCTGCAAAAAGAAAACCACCCAAACGCTGCTCTGGAATTGGACTTCTCATCAGGCAGCTCACACAGGAAGGCAATTCTTTGTGACTGATGGATTGACTTGCACTGAAGTACACCAGAAATATTTTCCACAAACAGGAGAGCTTCAGTCCAATATAACTATGCCCTTGGGCAGCAAGTACTACCCCAAGGGGGGGCTCTGTGAAAGCCTTGTGACAAGGGAAGAGTTTTCTTCAACCTAAGAGGAAAACAAAAGGTTGTAACATTAAAAAAAAAGTAAAAAGAAAGTTTAATGATGAAATGTAAAGCTCTGCCATACTATAACGTGTTGTCAGAGTGATTCCCACAGGTTACACATTAGTACAACATTGTTTCTTTAAAGAAGCAGACACTATGACAAGCTCACTTGCAGGTCCTGGAGCGAGAAGGCAGATTTTTGTACCTCCATTATACACACATTATGCAAATATGTGAGGATAAAGGGCAGAGATTGTTAAATTGAAGAGATATATGGGAAAGCCGACCTTTGCTATGCTTCCACTACATGCAATAATGTTATACTGCCAGAAAAAAGAGCAGAACACCAGCTGAATTAGAGATATACAGAAATGAAATGCAAGAGCTGCACTGCCAGGCTACAGGACCTCTCCCCATCCATCTTCTAGGTTAATGATTCATAAGAGACCCACGAAGGTCAAGGATTCTCTTAAGTGTCTCCTCTCTGCTTGAATCCCAAAGGAAGCAGAGGAAAAGGTAATTCAGATGATTACGTTGTGGTAGGCTAATCTGATGTGTTGAGAATCTAGTACTAAGGGATCTGCAGGTGTGTTTGGGGCTAAGAAATACCCCGCACAGCTCAGAGCAGGCGAGGATGCCAAACAGACCAGAAACCTGCTCAGAGCAGGGCTGAGCCCCTGTGCTATGCTACAGTGGTTGGATGTAGCAGCCGTGCTGAGGGGGAGGGAATGAAGCCACTTCTTTGCATCTGCCTCTGCTGACTGCGTGCACATGAACGGTGCTCTGCGTTCAGGTAGGTTGGGAGGTCTAACGTGTCTTGCCTACCCACAGCTCCAGGGAGAGTCACAAGTCAGGAGGGTGCAGGGAAACTTCTTCATCATCCCTTTTCTCGGTCACAGCCCCGATGACGAAAGCAGAGAGGATGCCAGGGCAAAACCCACAAGCATGGCTCCTTGTTGACAGAGGATCCTGCCACGCTGGCAGAGCCCCTGCAAGGTCACATGCATACACAGCACTTTCATCTCCCCATGGAAAATAGCTGTGTAAAGAGAGCGGCATGTCCTGTTTTACCCTTACGGAAGCACACAGGAAGGGATATAACCTGTCCATGATGACCCTGAGCCCCATTTGCCTGCAAACCCAAACTGCCATCCTCACAACGTGTTTGAAAATAAATGTTAATTCTCAATGTGAAACTGAAAAAGCATGTGTAGTATGTCTCCTGTGAAGATGATGTGGGATCTGAGCAAAATTAATTCGCTGATGAGTTAGAGGTGTCTGCAATTGTCATGATTTAAGGCTCTAGAAACAGATAATGTTATACCAAGGTCAAGTATTTTGCATTACCACTTCTGTGGTTTCCCAGTTCAAACATTACCCATCTTCCAACAAGGTGAAACTTTGACTGACTTTATTAAAGCAATTGTTCAAAAATAAATCCTGTTTCCTGCCTTTCTAAGCAGGCAGAAATAGAAACAATCAGAAATAATTGCCTAGTAATCTTTTGCCTACATGGTTATTTTCTCATTCTCCAGAGTCTGAAATTGGCTGTGGAAGAGACTTGGAGTCCTTGAGGCTTCACTTTTGGGATTGGACTATATTTACAAGGTACTGAATAGGCCAATTCCCAAGTGTATCAACCAAACTAGCGCTGCTCCAGGAACAAAGAGTGATTCTTCCTATGCATCATGCAGGAGGACAGAATGACCCAAGCATGTATATTCAATAGCATCAAATGGTCAGGAACTTGCCGACTTGCAAATTATTGCAGTAGGTGCTTCCAGAACCCACTTCAGCATCTTGTTTCCTACTTTCTAAAAAGAAAAATCATGGTAAGTGTTTTAGTAGCCCTTTAGTAAAAAAAAAAAAAACACAACAGGGTAGCAATTAAGTGAAGGAGAAATAAGGAATTGCAGAAATAATTAATTTAGGCCACAACCTAATGATGATCACAACTGCAACCAATGATCAAAGGACAGGAGAACCTGCCCTATGAGGAAAGACCAAAGGAGTTAGGTTTCTTCTCCCTGGAGAGGAGAAGGCTCAGGGGGGACCTCATCACAGTATTACAGTACATAAAGTGTGGCTCCAAAGAGGATGGAGGCTCTCTCTTCAGAAGATGTTACATGGAGAAGACAAGGGGTGATGGGTACAAGTTGCACTGGGAGAGGTTTCATCTCAATATAAGAAAGAAATTTTTTACAGTGAGAACAATCATTCACTGGAACAACCTCCCCCAGGGACATGGTGGAGTCCCCATCGATGGAGATTTTCAACATACAGCTGGACAGAGTGCTAGAAAATCTCATCTAGGCTCCCTTTCCTATGAAAGGTTAGAGCAGATGATCCTTTGACGTCCCTTCCAACCTGGGCTGCTCTATGATTTTATGATTCTATGATTCATCCGCATTAAAAAAAAATTAGCAGAGGAGAGAACGAATACAATAAATGTCTGCCCAAAACACTGTGACCCAGATAGGGAAATATCTTATTTGGAGGCAAGATTACCAGTTTTGATGGTGAAATGATAGCAGAAGAGGTGCTGTCCTGTTCTCTCACTTTCGAACCTGTAAGGGCCAGATCCTGTGCAGTCAGCGAGAACATTTCCATGTGAAGGACTGCCGCACGCAGCAGCTCAGGCTTGATGGACACCATCTCTCAATATGTCTCTCAGGCAGGCTACTGGGAATTAAGAAAAGGCACCTTCTGACCACACTAGACACAAAATACAGACATCTGGAAAAAACCAACCAACCAACCAACCAAACAAACAAAACCAAACAACAGAAGATGTTTTCTGGTGTTTCGGTAGAGAAAAGTCAAGTAGTGTCACACAAAAACTCCTCTGCACAATTTCTGCAGATTGACTGTGAGTGAACAGCTGGGAAGCTGAAGCCATTTTCTATCATCCCAATGCCCAGCTCAGCCTCCTCTGTCTGTCTGTCCATCCACACTCACCTCCTTCTGGAAGCAGCTTGCACTCCTGGGGTACGAGCACAATTGTGCTCAGTGCCCATGCAATGCTCAGTGCAGGCAGGGGCTGGGGCTCTCCTTTCCCTGATTCCTTCTAGGATAAGAGAGTGGAGAGAGTAGATTCTGCACAAATGTGATTCGTGTGTTTGGGGTTTTTTTAATGAAAAACTTGAAGATTTTCTTTTTTAAAAAAAATGTTGTCTATATGTTTAATAGACATCAAATTTTAAGTTCTCTAATGAAATTAACACCTGCTGAGGACACAGATTCTGTGCCAAACATTTCTGCTCACGTCAATGCTATTCTTTTCCTTTAAAAAAAAATGGAGGAAGAAAAGCTAACACAATATTAAGCAAATACCTTGGCATTTTAAGAATGGATGACACCTCTGAACTTGCCTGTGAGACACTGTGATGCTCAACTTCAGACTTCTACAAGGTCCAAAGTCTGCCAGTGGCTTGTAGTTGGGGTGGGGGAGTTTGCAGTGGCTGCTTCGCGAATTTTTCTAGACCAAACATTTATAATTACTTGAGGTTATCAGGGATGGTGACTTGGTATCCAAACGGCTGCTTACCTGTTTGTTTTCCTGATTAGGAAATACAATAGGATTAAGGGTATTAAATTATTTACTGTTGTGTAGTCTTCAAAAGTAATTGTAATCTGTGTGATAGTTACAATGGGATGCACTTTCTTCTCAGCTAGCGATTCCTGTTGTAACTGCTCTACTACTGAATTATGCTGCGCAGGGAAAAAGTACCTGTGATTTATAACACTGCTAATTTATTTTAAGGTCTCTGGTAACTGTTTGTGACACTTAGCTACAAGAGTCTATTAAACACTCAGGATAATCTTAAATGGTGTGTTTGCATAGGTAGGATATAAAAAAGAGGAAAAAAAAATTTAAAAGCCTTTAGTGAACACAGATCTATACCACTTATTTCACATCTGTTCAACCAACCTCATCCTACTAAGAAGAACGATTAATGTTTAAGGGACATGAAAAATAAAATGGCTATAATAAACGGACACTGCTAATAATTACCACTTAGGTTCATGTTCTAGTAAATTAATGCATGGCATAATGCTGAGTATTAATATGTAGTCCTAGCTTATGAATGCTGAGCAGGGGCTTTACGCCACCCTGCCCACTGACACTGCATCTAATGAAGCAGCCAGTTCAGTGTCATGAGTGAGTCAAGGACAGGGCACTCTCTCCTAAGTGTCTCTTTAGGAAAGTAGCAGATTTAGTGCCTCATAATGAAATATTTATACTTTTCTAATCATTCCATCAGGTTTCTTTAGCAAGAGGGTTCACAGAAGAGCAGACAATGTTCCTGTAATTCAAAAGAGATGGAGTTCCTTCCCAGAGCACTAAAAGGGGTTGCTAGTGGGGGCTGGGAGGAATAGAGAAAGTGATTCTTAAAATAGGACAGTATAAAATTCAAATAATAACAAAAGAAGTACAGATGACATGAATCTTGGCAATGAGCTT
>NW_008824538.1:590160-638265 GCF_000699105.1 Pygoscelis adeliae | reverse complement strand
CCTCACTTTCCCAATTTGCCTTAGTAGGTGGTGGCATCTATGTTCTTAAGGTAAACATCCCAAAAGGCCTTCTTAGCATGAGGAGGTTTGTGGAGGTATTCTTTTCTTTAGTGAGTTTTTTAACATAATCTTTCACCCTTGAAGTCACACTGTGGAAATATGGCCTGGATGGGTAGGTGACAAGGTAGCCGAAAAGCTTTGTCAGGACCCTTGGGCGCAAAGGGTGGTGGCCAAGGGCTCCAACTCAGACCGGTGCCTGGTTAGAAGTGATGCCGACTCGGGGCTGGTAGCGGGGCCGGTGCTGTTTAACATCCTCATCGAGGCCCCGGGTGACAGGACAAGGTGCACGGCCATGCAGCTGGCAGACGACAATGAGGCAATGCTAGGGAAAAAACAGATCAGATATTTTTACCGCCTGTACATGTAAAAAAATATGCACTTTGGCACACAAATTGCTATTATATGCCCGAAGCTGGGGAAAAGAGCATTCAGAAAAATGTAGATACTTTGAAACAAGTAAGTTTTAGTTACACAAAGGATAAATAATGATCTGACTTTGCAACATTTTTCAGATGGACAAACAGTATCCGTCTGCCTGACACCTGGCACTAACTGGAGCACCCAGTGATAACGAAGACCCGTTGTTTGCATCTGTGGTTGTTTTTAACCACCTGTCCCTGTAGCTGTATATTGGCGCTGTGCAGGAGCAGTGTACCCCTGCTGCATCTCCCACCTGCCTGTGTCCTAAATTCACATTTTCATGTTCCTGTCACTGACCTGGAACTTCACTGGGAAATTTCTGTCAAGAACTGAAAGGTTAATAGTGAAAACTTGCAGTATGCTTAGAAAGCCACTGTTCTTCTTTTGCTGTTGACAGACTTTTACCAGCGTGGTAAATACTGCTGACAAGAGCATGGGAACGTGGGTTCAGGTAATGACAGGCACATGGAGGCTGAGCAGAGATGTGCAAGACAAGCTGCACTAAATGCCAATGAGAGAGATGGATGCAACAGATCCTCCACAAACCATGGCTGTCTGCAGTAACTCCATGAAAGAGAATTATTACACTGAAAGCTTGTGAGAATTAAAACATAAGCTTACACATTTTCGTCTTTCCCCAAGGTTACTAGGGGTCTCGCCAGGGGAGCGGGGAGGACTTGCTAGGGGAGTTGGGACAGCTGAGTCCCATCTCGCAGTCCTGCTCGCGGCCTCGTGGTCACAGGCTCCTTCGCCGGGTGACCCAGCGGCACCAAACCCACTGCTCAGCTTTCCCACCCACACCCTGCTCCTCTTCCCATTCACGCCAGGCTGCATCTGCCTCCAGGCAAACGATTAATGAACCCAGCCATCCTTTCCACGCTTTGGAAAGCAGAATCCCTGTAACGGTGCACTGAAAAGTCATCTCGCTCTTCACAGAGCTGAGTGCAGCTATCAGTGCTGACAAGGCAGGCTCCAGACTTACAGGCGGGTTGTAAGACTTGAATTCAAAACCATGTAAAATACCTTTTGAAGGCTAACATGTTTTCCTTAGATGGAAACTAGAGCCTGACAGAGTAATGGGTTCCTGGATAACTTGGAAGCCTACTTCAGATGAGAAGGAAATGCAAGACACCTTAAGAACCTTGAAATGAGTTTCAGTGAAAACAGTGCAGAGGCTTTGAGATGAGCACACAGCTCCCTTCCCCTGCAAAGATGCCAACTTCAGCTGGGACAGGACCTGGCAGCAAGGAAGCTGCTGCCATGGGCACAGCAAAGACCAGCCCTGTCCTCTGGGCATCGCAGATGGCAATAAACTGGCAGAGTTTTGAAAGAGAAGATCGAGACCTTATGTTTGAACGACACACACACACACCCCCCGCAAATAAAAGATACCAATGACAGAGTGTGATGTATTCAGAACAGTGCAGCAGGAAGCTGGCCTTTGTATTTTCAACAGAAATTAGAGGTTATCAAAAGAAATTTGTGTGAAGCAAGCTGTGGCAAAATGGGTCCCAGATTCAAGGTAGGCTTGGATCATGGATCATCAGATAATCACTGCTGCTGTTATCATAGCAATAACAACTGTGGGAAAGAGCATACAGATATTAAAAGACCACAGTCAGCTTGCAACAACTCCCATCTCATACCTGCACTTATGTCATTGACTTAATAAAAAATAAATCATAATTCATTCATTCTAGACAGCTTGGTGGAGCAAGACGGGAAAAAAACAAGATATTTATTATTATTTGTGAGAACTACTAAATAGTCATTAATGGTTGTGACATCTTCTCTCACTTTGGAAAGCTTCACTTACTGTGATTACCAAAAATGTTATCAAGAGACACTTCATGCCTACTCTGGTTTTCAGTGGAAGCAGCTACAGTGCATTGCGGCAACCTTAGCCAGAACAAAAATTATCCCCCTTCTTTTCTTCCTTCCTTTTTGTACAGCTCAGGAACCTGCAGGTTTTGTGCCTTCATTTCCCAGGCTCTCGTATGGGCTAGGGTACAGCAGCTCCAGCCCTCACCTTGGCCCCCTTGGACAACTCGGTTGCCTCCTGGAAGCTCCTTAGAACCACTTGTCCTCTCTGTTCTGCCCTCTTTCGGACTTGGTGTGCCTGTAAGGTACAACGCCTCCTCTGGAAGAAATTCAGGGGTCTTTTGTGGTTTTGTTTCCTTTGTTGTTGTTTTGTTGTTGTCCCCACTCTAGCTCTTCTATGATAGTACTGTGTTGCAGAAGATCCCCAGATCTTCCTTGAATGGCAGCATCTCTAACATCAAAGTGCTAACTGCAAACATCCAGTAACATCTGAATTCTTGCTTGTTCCTTCTCCCAATTCACAGCTTCCTGCAAGACTCCAGGACCTCGTCCCAGGAAGGACAGGATCTGAGGAAAGGTGTTCGATGTCTCAGCACCCCAGATGAAGCCATGGGAGGGGACTGCCCTGCCCTGCATGCCAGGAAGGGTCACTGCTGCTGTATTTTGCACTCTCCAGGACTGTGAATGTTTGAGGAATCGAGTTTATTCTTTTTCTCACTCCTAGACACGTTATCTTACCGTAATATGATTTCAGTCCCCCTAGAGAGACCTCTCCAGGAGGCTGGCATCTTGTACTGTACTCAAAAACCTTTATTCCCGACCAAAGAATTTACTTAAAATTTAAAATATTAAAGTAAACAAACGTAAGATTGAAAAACAGAAGGAAAAGTGAATATTGGAAATAAAAGGAGTATATAATAAGATGTGTTTCAGCACTGTTTTTTCTGTTTCATTTTTTGTGTTGGAAAAATCTGAGTGTGGCAGTGTAGTGGAGGAAGTTTTGTATATAAAATATTAAAAAAAAACGTATAAGAGAAAGGTAATGGTGTTGACCCTCAAAAGGAAAATGAGCTTAAAACACTTCAATAATGGCTGCTTGCATAAAACCCTTCAACAAGGTAAAAAGAATAAAAGCAGAATTGAAATCCACAACCATTTATTAATGCTACATTTTTTATGGCAGTTCAACACTTCTCTTGCACAGTTTTTAGCAGAGCTGTACACAGCAATATGCACCTACTTACCCCTGTTTATCTCTAGCATTTAATCTGGAGAAAAAGTATTTGAAGAGTGCTAGACATGATAAAAATTACGGGGAAACAGCTGAAAAAACCCCGAGAGCAGATACAAGAAGTGATGAAAATTTGCTGCTATTCCAAACAATGGTGGTCTGATACTGAACAGAAATCCCAGTCCTCTGACAAAATAGGACACAAAAATGAAAGCCAAAATTGAAATAATAGCCCACAGATTCTGAAATTGCCCTTATCTCTGTAGTATTTGTCAATATTACTCACAGGCAAAGCAAAAGGGTAAAAACTAAAATTGCATAATTTACTGAGCAGACTTTTTCTTGAAAATAGGAAGAAACATCATATCCAGCATAATCAATGCAATTTGGAAAAGAGCAGTCAGAACAAAACTGTAACCACGGCCAAATTCCATTTTTGTTCAAAAATCTGCAGAAAAGCAGCAACACCGAGGAAGAAAGCTAAACCATTGGCACTATTTTTTCCACATATGTCAGCCTCATTGAAACCAACTTAGAGACCCTTTTTAAGCAGTATGATCATGCCCACAAGCTTGCGTTACCAGTAATATGTTCTGCATTAATAGCTCTGCAGTGAATATTTGGGTGCAAAAAAATAGTAAGCGCACTCCAGCAGCACATCTGCTCTCCTCTGGTTGCCGGTCTTTTGACCAGTGCCATGCCTGCAGGAGGATGGATGACCATTGGCCCTAAATAGGATAAAAAAAATACTTATTATTTCCCTTCAGACTGTGAGAGGCAGTGAAACTGAGTACAGAGACATATTTGAAACATCTTTGCATATAAATGACATTGTTTTCATTGGAACATGCATGGCACGTAGCTTGAGCTTATGTCATATCATTTCTTCATCTGAACTTGCTAGTGAGGTTAAAATTTGCATTTTGGACTATAAAAACATGTTGAGAAGTAAGAAAGAATACTAAATAAACTGATTTTAGGCAGCTTTTACCCAGGTATAAAACAAAGATCCAAGAGAGCTTGCATTTAAGTTTAATTGCTATGATTTGCCTTTTAGTTTCCAAGGAAGGTTTTTTCCCTTTAAAGCGATTAAAGAAAGGAAAAATCATAGGGAACAGACTCGAAGTAGCATTTGGTCTCTGCTCCTTCCCCATGCAAACCCACATCCAGCTGAAGACCAGGGAGGGGTGCTCCAGCCCTGCCTTGGCCAAGGGCGGCCACCAACTCCCACCTTATGCAGACAGGAGGACAGCCGGGGCAGGGCTGTCCCCGGGGTGCCAAGGGGCACTGCAGGCTGGTGGCAGCTGGGGGTCCCAGCTGATCACCCAACATGCCAGACACTGCCTTGCAGGGTCTTGTGAATGAAGCAGAAAATCACCTTTTCCAGAGCAGCTGAGATAGCCGAAAATAGTAGTGACGAAGCATGAGAAGCCACCGGTGAGGAGTGGGGAGGGCCCTGCTGTGGACATCACCAAGTGCCACCACGAGAGCCCTGGACTTGCTCCCTCCTGGGTGCTTCAGTGCTGGCTGCGAGGGCTGGGAGCCCCCCTCGGCAGTGCTTTCCATTTTCCTCCTTTTCCCTCCATCTTTCTTCCTTTCCAAAGGGCAGGAAGAAATTAAAATGTCCCTTCAAACTTTCCCAGTACCTCCATCTTTATTTCTTCCTCAAGACTCATGCAATAGCTTGGCTTTCCACTCCTAATAGTACTTTTTGAAAATCTCAGACCAGCTGTAACTTTGGTACAGGAATGACAATGGCTTTAGTAACGCACTAATAAAAACATCCTAAGATGAGCCGAAGAGGATCTCAAGCGAGATGGACACGTCTCCGGTGAGATGCACTTTTCACAGAATCTGATGCAAGTATTTCTCTATTTTCTTTAAAATGGTTCCAGAGGAGATGCTACAAACCGTCACTTCACACTAAACCAAAGGAGGGAAACATCATTGCTAAGAGTTAAAAAAACAAAACAGTTAAATGTGGTTCCTGCTCAGCGGAGGAAACATCCACCCTGGCACTTAAAAGAAAAAGATGGAAGCTTTCCTGCATGAGGAAATCCTCCTCATTAAATGATCTGCAGAGAGTAGCTTCTTAAATGAAGCTGGAAATAATCAAAGAAGGATGAGAAATGGCAGTCATCCAACAAGGGCTCACAGAAGTGGAACAAAGGACCGGTGACCTGGAACACCACACAAAAGAAATGAAACTCATATTTTAAAAGCAGCATCCCCAGAAGCCGCTTAAGAACAGTTGTTTCACAGCATTTCAGTGTACTTCATTGAGCACTTTAAAGATCACCACTTGAATTGTGCACTTCAAGTGCATTATCAGATAAATGCAGCCTCTCGCCCATGCCTGTGAGTCCCTCTGAGGACAGGCGTGCATTGTGGCACTGTTGGCTATCGCGGCGTTTGCAAGTGGTTGGTCTCGGGGGCACGGGTGCCCTTTCGTTCTGCTCCTCGCTGCCCGCGAGGCACGTGGGCTGGCCATGGCCACACGAACCTTGCTTTCCTACAAGAAGGAAATAATGACTCACAGATACAAGCTGATCAGAGAATTGCTCGTTGCCCTGTCCTCTCCCTGAGGAGGGTGCAGAGGCAGCCCTGCAGATGTCCAGTACCACACTGTAGCCTCCAAGGCTGCTTCACTGCGTTCCCGAAGACCTCTGTGCCCCTGCACTACCTCCCCACCCCTCTCTGAGCCAGCATCCCCCCCTTCCCAGGACCACGGGGGCCTCTCTGCCCTGCTTCTACCAGGGGTCCCCACTGGCAGGGACGGGGGCGGCCTCTCTGCCCTGCTCCTCCCAGGGGTCCCCACCGGCAGGGACGGGGGCAGACGTGGGTCTCCTCCCCTGGTGCCCCCTGCCCCAAACTCTGCTGAGCTCGCTGCTGCCTCATCATGGCAAACCCCCAGTTCCCTGAATTAAAAATAAGTGTTTCTCTCTGTTCATAACTGATTTCAAAGACGTTAGTCTGTGCAATGTCTGAAAAATAATGGTCAGCCAGAATATCTTTCTACACCTGAGAAGAAAACATAATATATATGATATAAGTACAGATAGGATGGCCTCTTAAGGGATGGATCATTTATTCCATCTACAATGAACTTTAAGGAATATTTTAGGTTGTTCAACATTTTGGCTATGATTTTCACTCTAAAAGAGAAAAAACAGAAAAAGAAAAAAAATCTTGCTTTTCCTACCACTGTCATATTGTTACGATCGTTTAGATTCTGAAGACAATGTAAGTACGTTATTTCAGACATAGCTCAAATATACGATAATCCCATCATTCATAGCAAGTAGTCCTTGTCTAAAATGGAAGGATATTAATCCTTGGTATTTTGTTTAAATTGCAAGCATTAGCTCAGGAGGTGGTCATCTGTGCAGGAAAGTAAAATAATATATCTTACTTTCTGAATATGCTTCTCCTTAGACGCTGGACTTGCACCTCTACACTCTTCAGATCACTCAAGTGAATGTGATGGCCTCAGCACTTTTAACATTGCACTAGGTTTCTTAGTCCCAAACTATCCACCAGCTCAGCAAAATTTTTAATGATTGTCATTCTCCATTTCATATAGGTTCAAGACAAAATGAGATCGAGTCTGAATTATTGTCTCAAGAGCCTGTTCAGGACACACTAAAAGAGAACAGCAGGACCTTTGGAGCCCACTGCTGTTTCTGCCTACATTTTGTCATGTTCATAAACTACAGCCTTTACTTTCCAGTCCTATCAATCTTTCATCTCTCTCAAGTACTAAATTAATCTTATTTAAAAATGTCAATTAAACTGGTCAACTTGTTTGATGGTATTAGAAAGTACTTGATATCTTTGCTGCCCTTTAATTTTATAAAATAGGAGAGAATAATCCTGCAAAAATAAAGCCCCTCTAGCTATAAGCTTATCTGTAAAATATTCATTTTTAATGACATTATGTTGAAACAAAATCTTTTTCTCTTTTTGTAAACAGAAGGAAGATTATGTTTGCACTACTTATGAAAAGAGGTATTAATGCAAAAATGAACCTATGAAGACAGTAGGGAATGTACTAATTAGAAGTCTTTAAGGAGTCAACATTGGCCAAAATTTCAAAAGTCACCTTAAGAGAAACTTACTTTCTTAATTAGGCACCAGGATTTTGTGCTATTTTTCTTCTTCTGGTATTTTTAAGGAAGTGAACAAATATAGTGTGTATCTTCTGCTGATATAGACTGGAACAGCCCCAATTAAGTCAATGAGCCGTTTCCCAGCTGACGTAAATGGCATGAGGTAAATGGCTCTGCTGAAGTCAGCACAGGGCCTCAATTACCATCAGCTGGGAGGGTCACTGGTTGTCCCTACCCACCTCCAGAAGGCTCTTCAGCAGTCAGGGACACCCCTGGGTTTTTGCCAAGGCTCACCCATGGGATGCTTTCAAGAGCCTCCAAGGCACCCGAGGGACACAGTCACAACTGGACACCCCTCACAGCTCCTCGGCTGGTCTGTGACCCAGCCAGCTGTGATACGAGCTGGCACAAGCACTGACAACTGTATACAGGTGAACCTTAACAGATGGGTACCTTCTAAACACTGGCAGATGAAATGTCACCGGGTTTGTTCATCACTGAAGCTATCCATCCACTTTTCCTCTTAGATCCTTTCCCATCTCCTGGAGCTGGCAGAGATGCTACAGCCCCAAGGAGACACAGGACACAACAATGCAGGCTCCACAAATGGAAAGGGAGAAATGGGGAGCAGCAGATGTCATGTCTTCTCATGCTCAGCCCGGTGCAGCCCCCATCGAGCTTTGTCCACAGGATGCTCACCAAGCTGCAGGATGTCCTTCCCACCCCCTGGAAGCCAAGACCTTCCAGTGGCTGTCACTGCCTCTCCCTTTATCTTCTCTGGGGCACCATCAGACCTGAGTTTTTGAGATTTTATTTCTTCATAGCGAGAGGCTCTGGCTGCTTTAAGACAAGCCTGACCACTAAGGTATGCCTGCGCTCAAATGCACAATCTCTGGGGGATCAGCCAGAGCCTATTCAAACAGCAGGATACAATTTGTACCTCTCTAGGACCTCTCTCCCAGCCCAGCACATCCCCTGAGGTCCTGCTACCAGAATTATGGGCAAGCCAAGCTGGAGCAGTGAGGCAGGTGGGACTCCGAACCTTCCTCTACATGGCTTTTGCCAAGAAAAGGCAGCTTTCTTCAAAAGACTTTTTCTTTCAACATTTGTTTGATTTCCAGCCTTGCAACCCATTTAACAGAAGATTGGCTGCAAGCAATGACAGAGGAAGGATGGCACTGACTGGTGCCCTGTTGTGGTTTAACCCGGCAGGCAGCTAAACACCACACAGCCGTTCACTCACTCACCCCCCCCTCAGTGGGATGGGGGAGAGAATCGGAAAAAAAGGTAAAACTCACAGGTTGAGATAAAGATAATTTAATAGGACAGAAAAGGAAGGGAAAATAACAATAATGATGATAAAAGAATGTACAAAACCAGTGATGCACAATGCAATTGCTCACCACCCACTGACTGATGCCCAGACAGTTCCTGAGCAGTGGCCACGCCCCCCCGGCCAACTCCCTCCAGTTTTTTTGTTCAGCATGACATCATATGGTATGGAATGTCCCTTTGGCCAGTTTGGGTCAGCTGTCCCATCTGTGTCACCTCCCAGCTTCTTGTGCACCCCCAGCCTCCCCACTGGCAGGGCAGTATGGGAAGCTGAAAAGTCCTTGATTTAGTATAAGCACTGCTCAGCAACAGCTAAAACTTCAGTGTGTTATCAGCATTGTTCTCATCCTAAATCCAAAACACAGCACTGTACCAGCTACTAGGAAGAAAATTGACTTTATCCCAGCTGAAACCAGGACATGCACCCTCTCCTTTCCAGCTCCAGGGACAGAGTGCTCTCCTGTTTGTACAACCGGCTGTCTCCAGTGAGGTGGCCAGGGTGCGACCATAACGCCTATCACTGATTCTGTCCTCTGCATTGCACACATGGGACACGGCTGCGTCCCCACCCCAGGCTGGTGCCGGAGGCTGCTCCTCGATGTCCCTGCCAGGCTGCACCCAGGAGCACAGGAATGCTCCATGTGGGATGGCGCGGGGCCCAGGCGGTGAAAGGCAGTGCAAGCACTGCAATAGTTATGGCTGAGGAGAGGTTCAAAGAAAGCAATTTTAACAGCCGGCAATTAAGCGACAAAGAGAGGATTAGGGCATCAGCTGGAGATTGAACAGCAGAAGCAGCGGGACAAGAAATAAAAACAGATCTTAATTTTGCATAACTGTATTATAAAGCAAGGTGTTCGTGCCTGTATTTATGCGGCTGCAACCCGGTCCCCAGGGGAGCTAGCGTTCCCATTGACTTACCTCAACAATTCCTCTTTAAATATGTACTTAATAAAACCTTGTTTAAAGAGTAGCACAATGTCCACTGGCCTTACAGTTCCCTGCCTACTCTCCAGACAATTTTTTGAGGCTGAATTTTTGTGCTACATAAGCCCATAGGCACCTCTATCTCTTTGCTGTAGTTATATATCAACCGATAACATCATACAAGCTGTTTCTGGGTGCATTTAATGTGAAACTGGGCAAGCTCAACAGGAAAGGGCTTCTCTGCATCAAGGTCTTGGAGCACCACTTGTCGCAGTGGCTTTCTGAGTGCAAGACAGCACTGAAAGGAACCATCCCCTCACATGCCAGTTACTTGTACTCAGGTAATAAATCTTGCTGTGGCTTTAATTCTTTTTCTTTTTTCTGCTGAAATGTTCTCATACTGAGTAACTTTAAGAGAGAGGGACACGTCTTCAGTGATCTCCATGGGTAATAGTTTTAAAAAATACATCAAGCTTAACATCAATAGCAGAGAGAGGTAGTCATATTAATAAATCCATGGGCACTAAACCAAGGATTATTTTTATCTGGCTGAGATGCTGATGTTTATTTTAAAATGTTCTTCAACAGCAAAACCAAAGAATGATGTCATCACTAATCAGGAGTCCTACAAGTACGGAAAACAGAAAAATCAGAGAAGGTAATGTATGGGAACAAATATCTTAAGACAACCCAAATGTTAAACGACTCATTCTGAGGATTAGTTACTGGAAACTAAAACCTGGATTCTAGTCAGAAATTTTTATGGAACTGCCCTGATTTTTGTAAATCCTCATGCTCTGCAGAGCATCAGGTCAGGAGCTTCACGAGCCCAGTTTCTCTTCGGCTCAGGCAATGCCAGACTTGGGCCAAGCCCAGAAGCCTGGGGGAGCAAAAGCCCGACCCCAAGCAGCCTGGTCTCACTCCAAAGTCAGCCTGGACTGGAGTGGAGATCCGGGCCAGAGACCCCTGCGGGGCTTTCCTGGCCTTAATTACTCCTTTTTTTTTTTTTTTTTAACGAATAGAACACACTCAGGAAACAAAAAGCATCCTGGAGAATGAAAGTAACAGTTTAGTACATTATTACAGAACAGAATAGAATAGAACAGAATAGAACAGAATAGAATAGGATATTTCAGTTGGAAGGGACCTACAACCATCATCTAGTCCAACTGCCTGATCACTTCAGGGCTGATCAAAAGTTAAAGCATATTATTAAGGGTGTTGTCCAATATTATTGATATTTACTTCTTATATGATTTATGCACCAGCTTAGTTTGCCAGCACTACACTACCTCACAACATAAAACTGTGCAGCAGAGGCAGAGCATTGCCTGAACCCAAAGTGATGAATGCTGGTGGCTAGTCCTGAAAACATGAACGTTGTACCATTGCGCACCAAGAAATGTGTTGGGTTTGTGCATAGATTGAACAGGAGCACAGCAAGCATTCGAGGGAACTCTGAAGTTTCTCAAAGTGCTTTGCTTTCATTTTATTTTAAGTTATTGGACTTCAGTTTTGTCCCTGAACTCACATTTATTTTTGTGTAGTCAGACTTTACTTCAGCTGAATGCCTTTATTTGATGCTCCTCTAGAGACAAACAGTAATCCATATTTCAGTGGAACTAGCCTATGCTAAAAGTTAAGTATCTGCTATGGGTCAGCACCCGACTGTTTCAAAATGATCAAAATAATGTGGGCGAAGAACATGTCGGATCTTCTCAGTTGAGAAGTCCTCAGACTAGCTAACAGCTAAGAGATGGAAGACTTTGAATAAAGAAAAAGAGCAAGCTAGACCTTGAATAAGAAATTTACACCAGATAGCCAAGTGACTTGGCCATTTCCCACAGGCATGACACTTGAAATGGCAAAACGTGACACCCAGGAGATCTGACGAGCATCGCACATCCATTAGACAATTATCCCGACCTGCCCCTGTACACTCATGACATGTACTTTCCTGTGGTGACAGGGCTAACTGCAGAGTTGGGGACCCCAAGCACCATCAGTGGTTGTCACTGTACCAGGAGGTGCCAGTGCCAGCAGGGCAGGTCCCCTCCGCACGGGGACACTGTGCTGCACCTCCTGGCAAGGCTGTGCTCCCCGTCCTCCCCCTCCAGCGCTAACCACCCAGCTTCACGATTGCCAAGGGTGGCTGGCTCCAGGGGCTGTGTACAGCTAACGAAGTTTATCCCTGGCTCAGAAATAAAATCTGCAAGGGTTTTCTTTGTTTCAGGAGAGAAACAACAACCAGGGCAGCGCCAGTGGGGTGCCTGCAGCCACCCATCACTGAGACTGATGGTGGGCAAATGTGCTGGGCTGCCTCATGGTTCTCTTTCTAATATTGTTGGGTCAGGCTTTTATTTTCAATTTTTTAAAACCTTGTTTAATACTAAGCCAGACTTTGCAGTGGGGTGAGTAACGTAGGACTGTTTTAGGCAGAGCAGACTGACCCCTTGCATGATACCCACCACGGCTGTGACCTGCAGCTGTGCCGAGAGCTGCGGTGGCCCAAGATCCTGCAGAAGAACTAAACTTCTCAGGCAGTAGCTTTGCCAAGTTGGAAGAAAAATGTGAAAACAGCTTATGAATTGAGAACACCTGCATTCAACACAGTGTCTCTTTTTAACAGAAAATACCTTCCTGACTCCAAGATCCCTTTTCTGATTAAAGTTTTTTGAAACTGGCATGCTTCTGTAATACATTTTGATGAAATCCCATTCTCCAGTGAAATTGTTATACTGGATAACTTCCAGGCAACAGTAGCACAAAGACTGTTAATCAGATTCAGGAGAATATATAGTGACTACAAAACCAGCATTAAACCACCTATGGTAGGGAGCCCAAAATTCGTGGTTCACAGAGAACAAACTTATTCTTGAGAGCAGAATTACAAAGATAAAAAAACAGAAAAAAAAATCTTGAAAGCCAGAACTTAAGTGATTACCTTTGTATTGCTCTATTCTCAAACTGACACCAGGTAACTGAGGCTTTTATTCATAGAAGTATAGACTGAAATCCATCCTGTCTTGTGTTAATAGGAAAAAAGGACTCAAAATCTGCACCCCGACACTGGAGGCCGTCCGAGTCCTCCACACTCCCCGTGTTGTGCAGAAGTGGAGGAAAATGCCCCGTTTCCTGCCAAAAGCCCCGCTTTCCCTCTGCTGCTGGAGTCAGATGCCACCTGGCAGGCTGGGGGGGCAGCTGGGTGGAAGAGGGAACTGACGAGGAGAGGGGTCGCACTAGGGGACACTTGCCCAATTTCAATCACATTTCCATCCACTGACGGAGGAAAGCTCCCAGACTTGTCAGCAGCCGGCTCACAAATACAGCGGTTTGCAACTGGCCATCAGGCTTGAGGTGTGCGACCTGCTGTGCGATTACAGCCGGGCTGTAATGGTATTATTCCATAAGAATGATGCGAGCTGGCCTGCTTAAAATTATAATTATTGCAGGCAGAGACTGATTTCATTCAGTGGCATGTCATTAGGCTGTGTCTCAGCTGGGTGCCTGTCCCTTCTCCTGTTAGAGCACCGGTAGCTAAATCTCTCCTAAATTTAGATTAAGGTTTAAACTGGGGATAGAAAACTCAGAATTGCATAGTAGAAGGTAGGTTTTAAGGCAAAGAAACACTAGATCATGAGCTGTGAAGGTCTGCAGGGAGTTAAAGTTCTTTATCGGGGTCCTAGAGAAAATACATTTTGGGTTGAATTACATCACTCTCTTCCGCGTGCTGGACTTTTATTTTTGTGCTATTTTGAGTCTCTTCAAGGGCAAGAACATGATTCAATGGGGCTCTTGAGGTGCCACAAAAATGTGAATTCAGAAAAACAAAACAGATGCAAAAGATCCAGCTTTAGGGAGAGGCAGCCAAACTTTCCGATTATCTTCTCTATAAATGATCAGTAACTTGCTGATAAATGGATCTGCATGACTTTGACAGTGTTGATGAATTAGTTATGCCAGAAAACATGAAGATTGATGCATCGTTCAACCTTAAACTAAACAGATAGTGTTGACATTAATTCACTGATAGGCCCTACAACCTGGATTTCATCAGCATATATAATTAAACATGTTGCTTCATGAATTTTACAAATATGGCACAAAGTTGGTAATGGAGTGTCTTAAATTCCATTAACATTCATTTAATCTCTTTGGTTTCTCTTTAAACATGCATTTAAAATTCTAATCACTGCAAAAGGATTTTAATAAAACACAACGTTAATGAAATATGTGAAAGAGCTATTGAAAGAAAGAATTCTTAAAAAAAACTGCAAGAAAGAAAAAGGAAACATGCTAAGCTAAAATGGCATATAAATATAGCCAGTGAGCTATTTAAAGACTAAGGAAAAGTGCATATGTGTTCTAGGATGGCATGATTTTAAAAGGCTCCTTTTTGTACTAAATATTAGTTATTGGGATTAATTAGGGGATTAAGCTTTGAATTCTTTCCAGCTCTATCATTTATATTTTTACTCTCTACCTTTCTCTGCAACAATTCCCACTCTCTTGAGCACAGTCACGTTGCTCTGGTCCGGTCGCTGCAATGCCCGTACTTTGCTGCCTGGTCCCAGGGCAACCCCATCACTACCCCCTGCTGCAGTGTCCCGTAAGCTGGCTGCTTTCACTAACTTACCCGGTGGAGAACAAACGTCCTTTCTTTTTTCTTTATTGTCCACCAAACGGTGATGGAAACCATGTCCTGGGAGATCAAATGCCATTCAACTCAGTTCGGCTTTGAGGACGAAGCAGGAGTAAGATCTTCCGTGAAGTCCTTCACAAAAGCACAATCAAGAGAAATTGCCAGGACTCGAAGAATGAACTTTTCACAGAGGACACCTCTGAAGAGTGGGTCTGCCCATGCAGCAGAGCTTGCTTGGTCCCCTCTGTCAAGGGGAGCAACCGCAAAGAGGCTCATACCTGCCATATAAAGTTAAAGACACATTCATATCCATCATCTCCAGCGACCTCCAAATCTGTATAGCAGTCAGAAATAACATTTACTTTTCCTTTTCCCTCCCACATGGCGTTATCCCTGGCTCCCCAGGTGCTCTCTGCTGGGGACAGAGAGTACCTTGGCCTGGGGACAGGTACTAGTACCTACAGCAAGTGACTGCGAAGGTGCTCACATTTCATAACGTCAGAACAGATCCCTCTCAAAGTCAGCCCGTGAGAGCAATAAAAGAAAAGTGACACCAGACCTCAGCCTTCACTCGGCTTCCTCACTTGTGCTGCTGACATAAGGTTCAGCTTAAAGCTTCCCACAGAAGCCAAGCTGCCTTTTGACACGTATCATACAATGCTCTGCTTGTGCCAGCAGCACACGCCAGGTCCAAAGGCAAAGCCCCGTGCAAGCACTTGCTTACTGGGACCCTTCAGCTTAGCAGAAGAGCCTCATCTTCCTCTCTGCCAGGATAGCCCCTGTCAGCAGAGGCTGGCAGAGAAAAGACACATTTCTTGCAAGTACAATGAATAATGCAAACTACTGTACCACCCCCACCCTCCCCAATATTTACCTGTCTATTCAAACAAAGACTGCAAGTTGTGTCAGGCTATAAAAGACTTATAAAACCTCTGCTCATTCAAGAAACAAATGATATTGCATGTGATCCATGGAGCCCAGCTGAAATCCAGTTGTACTCTCACCACGAAATGATTCAAAATGCAGCACTGCTCAGGGTGCACGGAGATGCTCTTAGGCGAGAAGGTAGGATTTTGATGATTAACAATGAGAGAATGTTTTCTGGTAAGAATTTAATTATTTATTAACTAATTGCAGGAATTACTGGATGTGCTGCTACTGAAGAACAACCCACAGGGATGGTGAGTGCTTGTGCCTGGGTCTTCCCTCTGGCTGCAGTGGCCAGTGCCTGCACCCCAGAACAAAGACATGCCAAGAAGAGGAGGGCTGAGGGCTTGCTCGGCACCTGAGGAGGCAGCTGACTTGCTGTGGGCACACAGGAGCAAGCACGCAACTTTTTCTGCATTTATATACGTGTGCTACCCCACAGAGAAATGTCGGGACTCTCAGCGTTGCACAGTGCGGAGGGATACAATGGCTGAAAGGAGCTAAAGGCTCAGCAGGGGATGAGAAAGAGCAAGGACCTTTTTTCGCTAGCAGAGAGGGGAACACAAAGGAAAAGGCCCTTATAGGCATCTCAGAATGAGGCGATAGCCCAATTTTGTGTTATTTTGTGAAGTTTCAGTTTGAAGCTGTTCAATGACCAGAAACCAAAGGAGATTCAGACGCAGCAAGGAATTCCTTCCCAGGCTGGAATCTATTGCCTTGCCTACAGAGGTACCCTAAGTCAGCAAATAAAATGGCTTTTATTGCTTCCATTTTCATCATACTGGTCCCATATCCCTCTATTCTCCACCTCTACTTCTTAAACCTCATTAGGCCTGCTCTGATTCTTACCAGTGTTTACAGTGCTGCTTCCAGTGCCTTGGAGAAAAATACCTCCAGCAGTAAATTCACCAAAATCACATACTGCTCTGAAAACATTGGGGAAAAGAGGCAAAAGTCAGTGAGTAGTTTGGCTGGAAAAAAAAAAAACAAAACACAAACGCTAAAACTCATATCCAGGTTCACAAGACTGCTTTGGGAAAGTACCTCTTAGTTCACTACACCCTTTTCTTCTAAATAATAAGATTAATTGTTAAAGAAAAAGAGTGGTTGTGTCCCCACGGGTGTGTGCCCTGGGGCTGCCGGCTGCCTGGGGCCCCAGGGTCTCTGGTTGGAGGGACACATCCAGGGCCAGGGACCAGGACCTCCCGCACGGAGCAAGCTGTGCCGGCTCCCTCACTGTCTTGTCTTCCTTAACGACCATTTAGGTGGTTTACACAGCACTCAGCAGCTGGGACAGGAAGGCCGTGACTCGTTGTCACAGCTGGCTGGCTTTAGGGAGCCTCGTACCAGCCCAGGGAGGCTGCCACTACATATTTCAGGGTGTGCGTTCAATATAAACTTGTTTCTGCACTTATTATTGCTCCATTAACATTTTAATGTAAAAATAAGCTTATTGCTTGCAGTTATACTCTGCCATATTATTATATAACTGGTCCATGTTATGTAATAAGTGGTTAACACACATTCTTTAATTCATGGATTGGGATTTATTCTTCTTTTTGAAGAAACATGCACGTGCTGTGTGAATATGTGGAACACAGGGAGGCACGAGAGGAGGAAACCATAGTGTCTGATTCCTAACGGGAAGAGAACTAACCTTTTACCAACACAATATTAACATGGCAGAACAAACGATGCTACAGAAGCATAAAGCTGTCACATCTAATCCTAAAGCAATGAGCAAAGCAGATAAAGAGAAAGACCTGCCATGCAAAACCTTCCTTTTCTTTCCTGATAAATCACATTCATCAGCACACAAAGTAGCAAGGGATGGTGAGAATTATGCACCACAATTTGCATAGCATACACCTCTCAGCTGGTGTAAATCTGTACTTTTTGGGCAATAAATAGAACACAAAGGCAGTGGACAGGCAAGAGAAATATAGCAACCACAGCGTTCGCATAAATGTAGCCATAGCTCAAGCCCAGACAAAACAGTAACATCACAAATCCCATGTCAAGGCAGTGAACACAAGACCTAGAGCATTTGTCCATCCCAAAACTCTTCCACAGACACCTCCAGCAGCAGGACGGGTGAGTCCCACTGGAGTGGTGCCGGCTGGCGGGTGCCACCCTGCTACTGCCCCAGGTACCGCTACGGCACCCAGGAAAGCACATCTCGGCCTTTCACTTGCTGGAAAAAGAAGAAATTGCATGCGCACTTAGCCACATAAAACTGTTGAAAACACAATTAAAGAGAACTGTGCAAGGAAAACCTCCAAACCCTGCATTAAACCCAAATCAAACTGGCTGAAATAAGAACATTTTGAGTGGAGGATGACTCAGAACGGGTAGTGTGCCTTGCAGAAATGTGAAGGTTGCATTTGCATCTCACAGCACTTTCCTGGAATATTCATGCCATGTACTTTTATTTATTTTTAATTACTTTTTTTATTTGTACTGACCCTTTTCCAGGCTGATGATGAAAGAAATTGAAATACCAGAATACCTTGCAGAATAAAATTTCTTGCTTCTCCTCATTTTAATACAGCTTTAGATAGATGTCAGCAACAACATTAGAGGATCAATGGCAATAGCATAGTGGCTGTTTTGTGAACTTTGCATGATTTTTTCCTACACCCTAATATCTCCAGTTATTTATTTGTTAGATAACGTCACCTGTATTTGGACACATGCGGAAGTGCTGAAGTTCAAAGACAAATCCTTCAGGCTGTGCCATGAAGAAAACCTTTCCTTTTTTGTAGACAGGGAGATTGAAATTCATTAAGTTGATCCTGGAATGTACTTCTCAGGCTAGGACCCGCTACTTCGCTAGTGAATGCAAAGGGGACATTTTGAGACTCTCTCTTCTAACTGTGTAGCAAAGTAATAATTGAACAGTACCACTTCTAGTAGACAGAAATGGGTCATTTCATGCACAATTTACAATATGCAAAAGTCAATACATATCATTAACATGAGCTGAGCGTGAAGGAATCATCTGTATTATTAAAACTGACTGCATGATTAGCTAGTGCAAGCGTCAACAAAGTACTGCAGAAGGTTTTGTGGAAACTGTCCTACACACACATACAGACATTCAAATGCCCTTTTTACACAGTTTCTTTACACATTCATTTTGGTACCTGCATTCCCGGTACTGGACATGCATTAACAGCAAAACTGTCACAAACACCATTTGTTTACAGTCCTTTCAGTTCATATTTAAAGCTATATCATGCCCTACCCTCATTATAATATGCCTCAGTTCTCTCTAAGAGCAACACTGTGCACACAATCACTATTTCAACGGATCAGAACACTTTATATGTAAAAAATGGGCCATGTCCTGTGTACTAGCCAGCCTGGGTCACGAGCTCCCCTACCTACCACATTGACTCAGCCTCAGATCTGAGCTTGGAGCTCGTGGCAGGAACACGTGCAGCTCGGCAAAGATGCCCTTCAGCCCTTGTTTGCTTAAAAAAGGAGCTAGTGCTAGCCTGGCTCTTCCACTAAAGCAGCATACATGCAAATGCTGAATGAAAGAGAAAAAAAGTCAGAGCAAAAAAAGGAAATCTAATTCCCCATTGCATTTTTCACTACTGGAAGTGGCTTGCATACCCTGGCAACAGGAGTGCCTCACCTGGGCTGAGCGAACAGGGAGAGCAAGAAAAACCCCTGACGAGATCCTGGGATTTACTTGAGTTCCTGCTCTTGCATTCCTTCCTAATGTAAGGGAGGACCCAAGAAAAGCATGATGCCTCTTCTCTGCTGCCTGGATGTGCCATACACAGGCAGGGCAGGACCATAAAGGTTGGGTTTTGGCTTAACAGCATCCAACTAACCTAGGAGCCGTGCCATCCAACACTACCCAGCTCCCCAGCTCCCCGTCCCTGCCGGTGCAGGCAGCCATGGGGCTGCAGCTGGCACCGCCTCATCCCCAACCCCGCTGGGGGCTCTCCCTGGCACAGCAGCCCCACCGACCACCCCCTCCCCAGGCTACACTGAACTTACCTCCTCACTAGCAAATGGCTTCCGAGCCAGCTCTGTCTGCTGGAGCTCTACAAGCCGAGAGGCAGAGGTGTGCTCAGGCTCAGCGTGAGCCGGCTGTCTCTTAGAGAGAAACCTTGTTTTGACTTGGGAAATTGAATGCAGTTGGTGTGGAATTCACTGACTCAGAACAGATATGGAAACCACACGCCGTCGTGTCTGCTCTCCTGACAGTCACTGACAGCGCTTCCAGGGCCTGTACTTGCTGAGCTAGAAAGAATAAAACCCTCCAAACCCTCCAGCTGCTGCAGACAGATGACTCTCCCTTGGGCACCGCTGCCTGCCCAGCCCTGCGAGAGCTGCCCCCACCCGCAGACCCCCCGGCAGGCAACCTGGATGTTATCAATGGGTGTGGATGGAAAAGGGGGAGCAAGGCTCCGTTTAGTGTCTTTTAACGGGGGGGGGGGGATGCAAGTTCAGTGCTGATACAGCTGACTTACTCCTGCAGTTGCTCCCTCTTACAAGTAATTTTTATTCCCATGACAGCTACTGAGCAGCCGGTGCCGTGTCTGCCCCTGCCTGCAGCTGAGCCAGGGAGGCTGCAAGAACAAGCGTAGCTCAAAGTACGGTTACCCTTGTCTTTTGTAAGATTGCCTTCTGCAAAATTGTCCTTTCCAGGTGTTTGACACTATAGTATTTGAGCCACTGAACAGGCAATTTGTTTTAAAATAAAAATTATTTTGAGTAATAACCATTTTTGCAAAGGCACAAAGTTCACATTTCCAGATAAGGTGGCACCTCTTTGCCTCCCAAGTGAAGATGATTTGGACGTACACTGATGATGCCGTGGCATTTGGGGTTATGTTAAGCACTAACTGAAAACAAATTACATGATGCAATCACAAAAATTTGCGGAGTATGAATTACTGAGAATGCAGCTTTTCTTGCTCAGAAACACAATTTATTAGCAAATGTCGCTGGCTGATATTTTGCTGTATCTACTATTCCAATCAGCCATATGGGAGGAAATCTGTAAATTATGTTATAGCAATTAATACATACTTATACAGTTTGTACAAAATTGTTGACTGAATTATGCTTCAGGAAGCAAATGTACTAAGCCAAACAATGGAACTTCATGAATATTTAATTCTTATAATATATTTAAAGTAGTAAAGACATAGCATACCATCACCTTCAGAACACCTGTTAAGATGAAGCATTATCTCTCTTAACAATCTTATTTAGTTTAAAGAGATTCAGTAAATTATCTTGCTGTAATTAATTTTTTATCCAAACAAATGGGAGGAAAAGGGGCCCAAATACTACCACTGTTATCTCAGAGACAAGAGAGTGTATGCAGCAGTGTCAGAAGTGGACCGTTTGCTCAGCCTGATGCCAACACAGCCACACAGGGCTGCAGAGGCTGCTCACCGTGGACAATCTGTCCTTTTGCAGTTTGCAAAATTGTTCAAAATTCAATAACATTTTTGCATTTCAAAAACATCGAGCCCCTATTGCAATTAAAGTTTCACCATATGAATTCCTTGTCTTCCTTTCATTGTTTCTTTCTCATTATTCAGTATTTTGGTTACATGGGTCATTGTTATAGGCAGTGCCATCTGTCTTGTTGTTTAGCCTTTCTAAGGTGTATTGGGCCACCAGCGGACTTTCTGGGGCTGGTGAGAGCCAGGCAGAGCACGGGGTCCCTGCTGCTGGGCTCCTCAGTGGTGGGATACACAGTTATGGTTGGGAAAGGAGTTGCTCGTGCTTCCTGCTGGCCAAGGAGACCCTTGTCTCGTAGCCGGCTGGGCACCAATGCACCCCTACCAGCCCGTTCCTGCAGCAGTTACACCCTGGGGCCTCAGAGCCACCCACGGACAGCCCCCGCAGATGCTGAGGTTTCTCCTACGGCCACAGCCTCCATCCTCTGGGCTTAGTCCTGGCCTATAGAGGCCAAACATTTAGGCACAGAGCAGGTGACCAACCCTCTGCATGATCATGGATGTTGCAGTAGACTTCTCTGCCTGGTGTCTTTTCATCGCCATCCCCAACTCTAACAGACTTCTGTGTTTCCTGGCTGCAAAATTATCTAGGCTTATGGTGATTCCAGAGGAAGCCTCACAAAATTACTCTAAAACACAATCTCAGGCGGCTGATCACTGCCAAGCACAAGGTACTGTCACCCTCCCAGCTGGTGTAACTGCAGAAAGAGAAGACAAAGAGCATCCTCCTTACCTTACCCCCGCGTGCCTGAGCTTTACAGAAAGGGTACTAAATGAAAGAGGAACAATGTTGTTGGCAGTGCTGCTTTAAATCAACCTGATGAAAACAACACGAGTATTTTTTTCAGTATTTTCATCAACAGTTATTAAAGCTGTTAAGAGAAGAACAAATAACCAAAACTGCAACTTGGGTGTTTTCATGCAAAGTTTCTGGGAGTTCAAGGTCGAGCTGCCTGGCCTTGCCAAAGCCCATCATCCATCATCAGACATTAGCACAAGGTCAGCGATGACAGGAGCACAACACTGAACCAAAACCAGCCACCCACACGCAGAGGGACATGCAGCTGTACCCATGAGCCAAAACAGGAGATCGTATCCAGCCCGAAGGACTCAAACCACTGAACATTTCGCATGGAATAAATAATCAGGAAAACAATGAAAAAGTGCTAATTTGTTTTCTTCTATACAGCGTGCTTGATTAACTGAATTCCTTAATGTGCGTATGGTGGGAACGGGGAGGATTGTTTTGGCATGTTTCAAGGTTTGGGGTTGTTCTTTGTGGGAGTTTTTTGGTTGTTTTTTTTGTTGTTGGTTTGTTTTGGTTTTTTTTCCCCCCACCAGTGACAGAATTGAAACATCAACAGAACTGAAGGAATTCTAGATCTGCAATACAGAGCATTTGCAGTCATTTTTCAGGACCAAAACAGTGGCTTTCAGGGCTTTCACATGCATCACAAGTGTCTATTACACAGTTTACCCAAGAAAGGCATTAGCTGTAGCTAATGCAACCTTGACTGTTTACAGGCCAATATCAGTTTGTCATGTGAATGCCAAAAAATAGCACATCACATCTGCAAGTAACAAATAAAACCACACACTTTCCAATGATCCAGAACAGCAGCTGGCTACTGACTCGGCCTGATAACAGTTATCTCTGAATGATCAAGATTCATGTCTGGTGTCTTATCTGAAAAATGTTTTTCTTTTTTAATGTTTAAAAAGATTTCATCTCTTGCTGAATAAGCACATTAACTGTATTTAATTGAAAGCTTTTTTCTTTCCACCAAGACATTATCATATAATTACCTAAATAGACTACCTAATTTCTGCCATTCTGAAGCACTGCGTGTTCTGACTTTGTAGATATTCATTTTAATACCTATTGTTCAAATTTGCTGCCAGAATGAAAGACTCCTCACATCAGCAGTAGAAGTGCCCATTGCCACCCTGTTCCACTTTGTTTGTTATCTCTTCAACACATAAAAATGGAAAAAAAAGTTGCTAAATAGACAATAAGTATTAGCTAGTGAATTCAAAAATGAAAATACTTTTACTGTCTAAGAAACAAGAATGTGATTAACTCTATGGCTTAGAAAACAAGGCAGTATCAAGACTTAAACATACAAACTTTTGTATTTTGACAAACAGAAAAAAGTCCATGTTAAGCCAAGTACTTTTACTTGCTAAATCCAACACCTGTATACATATTTCAAGAGGACTACACCACTTTGTACCTAGAGAGACTACAGCTCAACATTGAGCAAAGTTAGAAAATTATTTTGCTATTTTAGCACCTCACACCCATCCAGGTAATGGATAGAAACATTTTCCTACCAATAGTCTACAAAACTATGTGCTGTAAACATGGCAATGGGCTGTGATTTGAAGTCTCCTGCCTCCCACCACAGGTGAGCTGCATGATGCTGACAGCAGCAGCAGCAGCCGCAACTTAAGTCCCTGCCAAAGAGTAGAAAAGAAAATGGAAAACTCCTGCAGACTCACCTGAGCTTGTGGAAGGGAGCGATAAAAGGGGTTGCTGTGGGTCTCCTTGTGTGTTAGAGGGGAAGTCTGCCTGGTGGCAGGTCCTTTGCTGCTCGCCTGAGCACTGATACCTTGAGGCAAGCAGCCTGAGGGTGCTGCTCCTGAGGGAGAGAGGAAAGGACAGAGCTTTGACTAAGGCAGATAGCTCTGCTCACACCCTTAAATCCGGGTGTTAGTTAATGTTGCTTTGAAGATGAGCCTTGTCTCCACTCTGTAGAAGACTAATGCTCCTGAGGTTGGGAGGTGGAGGTCCTAGTGAGGCTTTCCACTTTAAGCTCAGGATGCAGGTTGGTGTGTCCCCACCTTCTGCCTGCTGGGTGCCTCCATGAGCATGTCAGACTGCTCCACACTCAGCAGAGGTAAGTGGCATCATCATGAGCAGGGCTATGCTGCCTGTCTCAGGGGTCTCCAGGCCCACAGCTCTTCCCTGGTGTCTTTCTGGCTGCTACCATGAGGCTCTTGACAGCCCTTCAAGGTGAATTGAGCTGGATGTCCACCCCTCTCTGGCCATGGCAACCAGAGCCTTTGCTGCCCACCCAGTGTGACCCCCAAGTGGTCCCAGCAGAGCTTCTCCCACTGGAAGCCACAGCTGGATGCTCTGGTCTGGAGCCAGAGGCTTCTTTTGAGCAAATGGACTTGAAAATGGAGGAACAGTTTCCTTTCTGCTGAGGCTGTGGGTTCCCTAGTGCAAAACAGCAGAGGCCAGTGTATGTCGAAGGGAGCACTGGGAAGTCTCACGTGGAGCCTTTCATCATGCAATCCATGCTGCTACCAACATACAGCTTCTGTCAGAGGCTTCAAGTGCTGTAATTTCAACTCCCCCAATGCCTTTCAGATCAAGCCTTTAAAAGTAAGTCTCTGGCAAAATAGGGGACTCTGAAGACTGCATCATTAAAACATCAATATTTAAGCACATTTCTGGATAAACTAGGCACAAGAGCCTTGGCTTTTCTAGAACATAGATTGAATTTTCACAACTATAATATTTCTGTATGTGTTTGGCGCGGGGGGGGGAGGGAAGACAAACAAAAGAAATGTAACTTACACATGCTTTACTGATGTGAATGAATGACCAGTTGTGCACCTAACTGTGTGCTGGTGTGCTTGCACTCTCTAGTAGTCCAAGTGACAAGTCAGATTCATAAATATATTTCCATATTTTCCTGTATTGTGAAGTACATTAATAGCTTTTCAGTGTTATAGTGCAGAGCACAGTGTTCCTGGCATATTGCACAAGACTTGGAGTCTGACAGGGCTTGGATGCTATGCAGGGAGGTGGTGGGCGAGGGCTCTGTTTCCAAGCTGATCACTAAATAAGAGAGCTGCTCTGTTTGCTGTTGGGAAGGTGAGGACATTCTGCGCATCAGGGCAGATATGGGATGTTATCAACTACATTTTTCTTTGTTGACTTCCCTTCCACCCTGAAATGTAAGTCATCAGAAATGTAATTTTTTTGTTGTACTTCTGGGGTATAGGAAAAACAGACAGCTTGTGTCATCTGAGGGAGAAAGCCTCCCAGAGCATTCTTAATTCAATCCCCATAGCAGCATCTTTGCTGAATGCTCTATGGTAATGACATTGTGCTTAGTTAGATGCATTGATATGTGAAAAAGAAGAAATGTGGGGGGGGAAAAGAAGAGGGTGTGGAATACCTAATGCTGCATTTCACTATCATAATTGGTTTAGATACTATAAATCATTTTATCTGCATTTTTTAACAAAAAATTGCTCTTTCAAGCAGTAAATCAGGCTTGTTAGCCCTAAGTTTAATAAAGTTTCCAGTAATGAGTTTTCCAAATGCTAAACTTGTTATTCTATTCTTTTTGATTGAAACTAAAATTACTTTTCAGACACAAAGCTGTCAGCATAAGATCACAACTGACAAAGTGACTTCTAGTTAACAAACATTCCCATCTCCATGTCCCAATTGACTTCCCTTGCATCAGGAGAAGGCAGGATAGCCAAAGATTTACGGGGGCTATAACGTTGTGGGAACCCCTCACCTGAAGATGAGCTCCTGTCTGAGGGCCATTGGGAAGCCTGGACAAGGTCATCCCACTTTCCCAGCATCCTAACAAGGATCTGGTTCAGTGGTGAACTACCAGTGGAAGGGCAGCAGCACGGAATGTGTTTGCAGCATTCCTTGCAGGACAAGACTCTGTACTGTGAATGTATCTCCTGTCTGCTGTGGATGGAGGCTGGCATCTGCAATGACTCGTGATCTCTAGTGGTGAGCCCCAGAGTCTGTGGGACTTGCAGATTAAGTCAGAAGCAGCAAAGGTTGCCCAAAGCATCAATCTCTGGCAGGACTAAGGGTGAGCTGTGGGCTTGTTCTGCACATATCTGGTGGGCAGGTGCTGTGTTGGAGGACACCTGCGGTCTCATGGCCAATGGTTGTGTCAGGGATGAGAGTCCAGGAAATATGTGGAACAGGTTTCTTGTTCAAAGATGTTTCTAACTTCTTGAATGACATGAAAACTTACCACTTTGTGTCCATTCATACTTAAATATTTCCTTTGCTGGGAAGCATGGGAATGGCAGCTCCATGGACTGAGGTGGTTGCTGTGACCATGAGCATGCAGTGCAGCGTACTGGTGCAGCGGCCAGTCCCGTCCCGGATTCACTGTGGTGTGGGGCTGAAAGGGACGGCAGGAGCCACACTTGCTGCACTGCTGAGAGTGGGCAGGACAGCGTCTCAGTGGCCCTGGAGCCACTGGTGCGAAGCAAGGATCCATAACTGAGTCCTCAGTTACGGAGGACCTCAGAGGTGATGTGGGGGAACAAGAGAATTTGGTCAGACCAAGCTCATGCCAGAGAAACACAGGGGAATGTGGTCCATATCCTGATTTATCTTGATAATTGGATCTGCCCCTCTCTTTCATAAGGGCTTTACAACCCTAGAGCTGTGGGTGAAAGCCTGCTTCCCAGCACAGCCTCCTGCACCACGGCTGAGCTGATACCTCGCTGCTGATGGGAAGGCTTGTAGACGATATTTGTTAGTCCCATCACGAGTATCCAAAGACTTGTGCCCTCACCTGATTTACTGATCCTGAATTAAAAAAAAACCTCTTTCACCTATAGAATCTCCCATAAGAACACCAGAAAGCATATGCTCAATGGCGGCTTCTTGATAATGTTATTAACGGTATCTTTAGATATTTAAAAATACCGTGGGGACTTTGATTGTGACTAATGCCTTTTGACATGTCAGCTACCAACCTGGAGAGAGCACAGAGAGATTTTGCCACTTCCACGTAAGGAGAAACATCAGATAAGTAACTTGAACTGTCAGCTGGCACCGGGTCCCAATACAAATCCAGCAATGTGGGAACCTACATGCTCCCCAGAAGTTCACCAAACCTGCGAACAGTGAACTCGGCTCGATGCTTTGGCAGGAACTAGGCTCCTGGAGGACTTTGATTAAAAACAAGTTCAAATAGATGCTCAGAATCACAGGGCAAAAGCAGAAGTGTGTAAACCTGTCAGAAGAATGAGGAAGAAAAGAGAGACTCAGCAGGGGTTGCAGAAGAAATGCGTGTGCAGTTGTCTGTACAAATAGCTAAAGAAATCACAAAACCAACTAAGCAGAAAAAAAAAACTTGAGGCGAAATTTTGAAATGTACCAAAACGCACTGAACAACATGGGGGCTGCAGGCTTTTGAAAAATGTTTTTTGCATCCTCAGTGATCGGGTGCTTCAGAAAACAGTTATCCAATGCACAGCCACAGGAAGACGGCTGAGGTGCGCTAGCTGCTGTGGTGGCCTGCAGAAGCAGTGGGGAAGCAGGCAGACGGTGTGTCTGGGAGCCCAAGGTCATTCTCGCAGGAGATGTGACTCTCCATGGCAGGGGTGCTGGTGCGCGTACTGCGCAGGACGCTTGCACCACGTCATCCCCATGGAGAAGCTCATCTGCTCCAGGAGGGATTGTTGCACCTGGCACAGGTTTGTCCTGAGGGTAATTATCCAAGCGGGTGTGTTCAGGTACAGGGATCGCTGTTGTCTTGGGTGGAGCTGCTGTTTCCACTGCAAAAACCAGATTGCTCCGAGTCAAATGGGAACAAAGCTGGGTCAAAACACTCCCACTGACCCACCTTTTCCTAGACCAGACCTTGCAGCAGTACTGACACAGTGCTGTCTGCTTTGTTTTGACATGTTGCGTTCTTTTTCATGTCTTCTCAGGACTCTCCAAATGTCAGTTTGTTAAAGGCAACAATAGGCCAGGGAACACTTTAAGCAGTTCTTCTAATACACACACACAAAATTTTTTTTTTTACCACATTGCTGTTGTGAAACTACAGCTTGTGAAACTACTACTCCCAGTCACTGATGGCAGAAGGAATGTCTTTTTTCCCTCTTAACCCATAATATCATCTCCTCTGCATATTCTTCAAAACAGCAGAAATGTAGAAAATACTTCTGCATTTTCTGCATTGTTATGTAGAAATATTGTTATGATAGAACTGTGCTTATATCGCAGTAAAACTTTCTTGTGGAATACTGAATAATTCCTTTTTATGCTTGATAACTCATTTGGACAGAGATTTTTTTCAGTAACATCTGTTGATTACTTCAGTCTGTGTTTCCCAAATGCAGTTTTGCATTCTGTTCTACCAGCTTCCCCATTTTCCCACTTGCTGTGTACTGCTTTTTCTGTTTCTTCAAGCCTGGATTCCTTCATCCTGGTCAGCTCAACTGTTCCTAATAGGACTTCAAATTTAAAGCCATTCTAGCATCAGTCACAAAGGAGTTCTGCATGTTTTAACCACTAGCATGGAGTGCTATACTGAAGATAGAACAACAGATTAAAACTATCCAGTCCTAGATGAAGCCTGACCAGGCAGGGGAGAGCAAAACGTAAAGGCTATCAAAATAAACAGGTTTTGACCATTTTTTTCTGGGTTTATTTATAAAGAGCTGTACCAGAAGGCAAAGATCCAAGACTTAATGGGGATCAAGACAGGCATCAGCACATAAAGGGTCAGTGGATTTCTTCAAAGCTCCCTGAAACAATTCAGAAATGTAGTCTCCTTCAGACTTTCCTTTCCCTGACAGAGATTTCTCCAGTGCTGTTACTTTCCAGACAGTTTCTCTCATGAGCAAATTTAAGCCTTCAGTGGGGCCATGACCAATCTCTATTTATGGACAAACAGAAGAACACATAGCAATGGCCATGTAACAGGCTGTGTAAGTATCTCACACTGAACAGTTCAATTAACTCCCAGAGTTTATGTATGATAAATGGCACTTTAAGGCTGTCATCCTCTAAAATGCCCTGAGTACAAAGTCAATATTTACCAACAGCAATGTAAGAAAACTTAACATTTTAATGCCTTGCAAACTGTATGATTCTTTGCTACAGATAACTGTATTTTAGGTTTCCTATAACCTTGTTCTTTCTGCATAGCTAGAAACAGTACATCAAACTGAGGTTTACAGCATTACAATAAAAAGAGTAAGAATCCGCCTGGTTTGGGTGATTTACATATCCTGGTACTGATAACCGGGTGCATTTTGGCAGCTGAAGTGATGACAGAATGAACAATTTGCAGAGTTCCTGGCTGCTCCAGCACAACACTGTACCCTGCTAATGTTTTATTTCTCTGAGGAGGCATCAGAAGTATGTAATTCATAAAGGGTCTAATTTATTGCTGAACTCAAGGGAAATTTTGCCAGGGACTTAACAGAACACATGAAGAAACTCAAAACCTGTGGAAAAACAAGGACGAGAAATAAATTCCAGCTAGCTAATGGATTTGGTGCATGCGTGTATGATTGTGCTGTTAATGTCAGAAAAGATAAAACAATCATTTTCCCCTAATCCTTCAGGATGTATCCACTCCACTGCATTCTTGAAACATCCATCCTTGTTTTCTTCATGTGTTGCCTGCAGATTGTTTATCCATGCAGTTACCAGTACGTGTTAGCTTCAAAAAGCCAATATGAAGATTACCCCTATGCACTTGATGGGATAAACAGGACCCCGGCCCGTATGTCATCCTTTTCCCTTGCCTTATTCTAGTTTGCAGCCCTGATGACTGCCTTGGTTGTGAAATTAATGTAAATACATGAGTGCAAAATTGCACAAGTCAGCAGAAATTTAGTCTTTTTATAGACGAATCTTGAAAACCTGTATTAAAACAGTCATTTCTGGAGCAGCAGGAAATACACACCATCAGCAGATGTACCAGGAGTGGTCAGGAGAAGAACAACAGGACAATGTTTTTCTTCAAGGGATGGAACAGTGAGCTGCAGCAGTAGCTGCAGGAAACATTCAAAACTCTGCCGGAGTTGCAGAGGATCATCATCTCCTGCTCTTGGAACAACATTCAAAAGATGCTGCTGGCCTAACATCCAAGGAAGGATTTACTAATAAGAAAGGTCGGTTTGCCAGACATGCCTCGCGTGTCCAGCAACTCCTCGTGAGAAGTGTCATTGACTGGGAGACCTTAGTGGAGCCTTGCTCTGTGCTTTGTCTCCTCTGTGTCAGGGTTAGCTCAGCTGCAACCAACCCAAAAGTCAGCAAAGACAGGACGTGGGCAAGAATGATTGGTTTCTCCTGCTCACATGGGCTTGTGAAGGTTTTGTGTGCCTAAGCTAAATTCAGCTTAGAAACAAGCCCCCAGAGGGAATCCGCTGGCTGTGGAAGAGTCAGGTTCAAACACAACATGGTGAGTATGGTCCACGCACAAAGCTGTCCGCACTCTGGACAAAGCCATCCTTCAGGAGGCTTTGTCTTCCTCCTTTCTGCTTGCAGGGAATGTGTTGGTTATTATTGCTCACTTGCTTCACTTTGTTCCCTGGTTTAGCTCTTGGTCAGTAAATGAGCTGAGTCTCAGGTGGAACCACCTTTTTTCAGGACAGGCAGGTGGGTTTGCTCCCAGCTGGCTTGGGAGGCGTCTCTCTGCCCCCAGCATCCAACAGGAAAATCTTCAAACTCAGTTTTCTTCTCTGGGGCTTTCTTTAGGTGTGTTTTGGGTACACAGGGCCTATCTTGCAGCTGAATTATTAAAAAAGCCTGAGAGTCAATCATCAATACTCAGGTGTACCAAAGCAACCTGTTCTTCTTATTAAATAGTGCACTATTTTCCCAGAAGAATAAGAAATACAATATTGGAGAAGAGAGTTGATGAAAGAAAGGGACCACGGTGAATACTGGCTAAGGTTTAATAATCTGTCTTCCCCAGTAGGAATAACCTCTGGCCACTCGTGAATATGGCTCGTGTGCCCGCACAGAGGGGTTCCCTTTGGTCAGCACAGCTGAGCACCCCATCCACTCCGGCGTGGCAGGGAGAGGAGGAGCATGGCTGTTGCAGCCAGGGCTGGAGCAGCGGCAGAGGCTGGGGACCGGCTGGCTGTGCGGAGAAGGGATCACCCCATCTTTGCTAATTAACCTGGCAGATATCTTCCTGCAACACACACTCCTGTGCATGCCGCACCACTCAACTCCCTTTGCTATAGCCTGGGGTCAGGAGTACGACACCCTTGTCTCCTCCCGAAATTCTGAAGGATGAGACAAAATATAGGTATTTAGGCTTTCTTTCTCCAACTCTTTCTACATCTTTCACACATGTACACACTTGTCCTCTGATTTCATTAAGTACTATTACTGAAAGCTTGTTTGTCTTTATCATGACATACTTTAATCTGGAATGACTTTTTCTTTTCATTTAATACTTCTACTTTCATTTAACATATCTTTCAAGAGTTTCAGCAACTGCGTAAACACTACACTAATGTAAGTTATTTACTATGTTATCTCAACATAACACAAAGCAAATTATTGACAGCTACCATATATTTATAACCTAATGGAGTTGTCAGGTATTCTATATTTATTATTACTGTGGTGTATTTCATAAGAAGTAAAAGACAGCTCAGGAATATAGTAGGCATTTTTGTTGATGTTAAGGTCTTGAATTACCTTCATATCTTTATTCAGCCATTTCTTTTCTTATTTCTTACCTCTTTACATCTTCAGGAATTTTGAAAAAAAAAAAAAGAAAAACAAAAAACAACAAGATCTCTAAAACTAGCTTCCCTGTTGTTTCTGAACATTTTTCGCCATCAGATCTGTAGCATGTCAGTCACTGAGACCAATTGCTTCATAAGCCCCTCTCCTCAAACACTGTCTTTACCTTTCTACCTCCACTTGAATTTAATTCCAGCAAAAACAGAACTGCTATAGAAGCTGCTCGAATCTGGGTTGTCATACAAATGGTGGTGGGGGGAAGAAAATACGCGCATTTCCATGGCAGAGCTGTGGAGACTGAGTGTCACTGCTGAGTGACAGGCAAGAGAGAGCTGCCCAGGGAGGGTGGCCCATGCCCAGGAGGCAGAGGAGCGTGTTGCCCTGCTGGGGGGGCATGAAATGGGTTCTTCTCCCAGTGTGGAGCCAGGCTGGACGCTCGCCCCAGCAGGGTCCCTCTGGAGGGGACGGATGCGACCCTGGCCCACCCGTGGGAGCGCAGAGCTTTTGGGCACCCACAGCAGGCAGGGCAGGAGCCATGGAGACAGCGTGGACCTTTGTCACGGTCACAGGCAGGCAGGGATGATAGAGGACCAGCATCGCTGCCCAGGGGGCTCCCACAACAGGATGGTGAGGGCAGAGAGGGGGGACCAAGCCCTCCCCAGCCCACCAGTGCCACGGGCTGTGTCACCACTGGCTCCCAGCCGCAGGTGCAGACAGCTTGAGGGACTCTTCCTCATGGCAAACCCTTCTTCTTCCAGGTCAAGGTAAGCTGAGCCGGACTTCCAAACAATACATATCACCGTGTTTGGAAATACCACCAAATGAGAAGAAAAGCTAGATTTACAGCTTTAGGTTGGTCGGTGGAATAATATAAAAGCACCATTATGGCAAACTGTAACAGCTAAAGGGAATTTTTTTTTTTTTTAATTAAAAAAGATATTCCTAAAAATATTGTGCAACAAACTGGAAGCAACATCGCTGCCTTCTGCATGGAAAAGGAGAGGCTGAGCAGAAGCACGTGTGGGCAGGAGGAACCCTTGGCTTTATGTACTTCAATAGTCCTCAGTGAGGTGATTGCTCACTTAGCAGTCACTTAGCTAGGATCATTTCTGTCGTGTCTGTGATGGCACTTTTATTTACCTGAGGATCATCATTGTGAAGAGGGGAGAATCAGAAAGGAACCAGCAATAACTGATCATCCCAGAAAAAGACTGAAGTAACTCGGGTCAGACATTCCTCCTCCACCCCACCTCCCACAGCCTTCTGCCTCGCTGTCGTGCTCACAGGGCGGCATCAGGCAGCAGCTGCATTTTCAGGCCAAGTTCAAGCTCAAGTCCAGAGCCACCTAGTCAGAAATGCCAGTGCCTGGCCGCACGGACGATGCACAGATACAGATGTGCAGAGCCTCTGCTATTCCTGAAAGGGATCAAAAAGAGAAAACAAGAAGAGAGAAGGAACAAGCAAATTTATTACCAGCAAGTGATGCTCAGGGGTCCATAACCTCCTCCCATTCCCCACACCCAGCCTTTAGGGAACGCTGTCCATCATCAATTGTGTATCACATTTGCATACTACAGCCCTTGCAAGAAAGAGAGGAAATCAGTATGGGAAAGGAATGGAATAGAATAGGAAAGGAATGGAATAGAATAGAATAGAATCATTAAGGTTGGAAGAGACCTCTAAGGTCATCGAGTCCAACCGTCAACCCAACACCACCATGCCCACTAAACCATGTCCCTAAGCGCCTCATCTACCCGTCTTTTAAATACTTCCAGGGATGGTGACTCAACCACTTCCCTGGGCAGCCTCTTCCAATGTTTAACCACTCTTTCAGTAAAGAAATTTTTCCTCACGTCCAATCTAAACCTCCCCTGGCGCAACTTGAGGCCGTTTCCTCTCGTCCTTTCGCCAGTTACTTGGGAGAAGAGACCGACCACCCCCTCGCTACAACCTCCTTTCAGGTAGTTGTAGAGAGCAATGAGGTCTCCCCTCAGCCTCCTTTTCTCCAGGCTAAACAACCCCAGCTCCCTCAGCCGCTCCTCATCAGACTTGTTCTCCAGACCCCTCACCAGCCTCGTTGCCCTTCTCTGGACACGCTCCAACACCTCAACGTCCTTCTTGTAGTGAGGGGCCCAAAACTGAACACAGGATTCGAGGTGCGGGAAAAGGAGGTGGAAAGAAAAGGAAAACCAGTGGCCAGGGCCAAGCTATTGAGCAGTGTTGGCTGCAGTCTCCTCTTGGGCAGGTCCTTGCCTCTGGCAGCTCTCAGGACACAGGGCTGGGAGGGACTGGACGGTGTATGGGTATACCACCAGGTGGGGGGCAAGCAGGCACCATCCTGGTCATCCGAAAAGGGGTGACACGGGCATGAGGCAGCCTGGCATTGCCTGGGTACAGGGGAAGACAAGGAAAGGCTTCCTCATGAGCACCAGTACTATGGGAGCCTTCTCCTTGAAAAGACATATTGGCAAATTGGGAATGGCATGTATGTGCCTTTGTACCTTTGAACATGTTTGTGTGGATACCATGCACGTATCTTCACCAGGAGACCAATTTATTTCTTAAAAATATTTTGTCTGCCGTCCTATTGACTTTTACTTTCATTCTCTTCACAGCTGTCATGGTATTTGCATGGACAGGGGCACATGAATCTTGTTTTATCCTCAGGGTTCATGCCAAGTCCAAACCTTGCCTACAACACATTGGAAAGGACCCACTCGTAAGTAAGGGCAGAAGCAGGAACTGAAGAATGGTTCAGAAGAGTTTAGGATATCTACAGCCCAGAAGCAGCTCAAATGGCAGGTGTAACTGTGATAGTAGAAGTTTGAGAACTATAGGTAAATGATGTTTTTACGATTTCCAGAGAATGACACAGCACTGCATCTGTCGGGATGTGCAAAGACACTAAGTCATCACGACACGTCCTTCTGGAGATGTGTCAGCACTAAGGAAATGAAAAAAGCAGTTTTAAAAATGCCTTAAAAAGTCTTTCCATCAGATTCTTTACCTTTCAAAAGCACTCTAGGATACTTCACACTGAAGTAAGTGGTGTTTACTACATGACTAAAAGCTGCAGCATCAAGCCTTGCCCAAAAGCACAGAAGCACAGCTTGCAAAAGGGAATGAAGTCCAGGGCTTCAAATGTACTGATAGTTCAAGATATCTGATTCTGCTATTAGAAGAGAGACATCAGAGGGGATGGATTTGCAGAAGGTCTGTGGACAGACACACTCCCCTGGGGACAGGGACTGCCTTCCACTGGGTGGAAGAGCCTGTCCCACGTGTCGGGGGAGCAGGGCGCTGTGCCCCTGGGGCGCTGCTCCCCGGGCAGACAGGAGGGTGCAGTGAAAGGCTGTGGGAGCACAGCTGCTGCACAGCAGGGAGAAGACACAGGAAGAGCTCCTGCATAAGAGGCTCTTATTAACTACCTTCACGACAGCAGTATTTAGAATGGCAATGAAATACCAGTTTGTGGTAAATATTCTTTTCCTTGGGGTTTAGCCAGGTCACGCTTCCCTTTGGTGCTGGTGGAAAGCAGCAAAAGCTGCCCGTGCACGTTCAAGCACCTCCTTCATCCCCTTCTTTGACTGCAGAATAGGGATGCTGTGTTACAAGTAAATGGACTACACTGCATGGAGATGGCTGAATGGTTTAACATTGCTGGTTTTCTCAGGACAAGCACCTTCAGAGGCATTGCTGTATAGGACTGCCACTCAGCCATCCAGGAGGTGCTGACAAGCAGGGCTTTCTGCAAGGCCAGCGTTCCTGCCTGGATCCCTGCTTCTCCATGCCCTTTCAAGCCATCCACAGCACAGCAGAGCTCCATGCTGGGAGGACGTTCATCCTCTCCCTCTGCTGCCCTGGGCTCACCCACCCAGAGCAAACCTCAAGGAGCTCCTGTGTTTGCATCCTCCCCATCAGCACTCACCCCACCCACCTGCTCCATCAAATGTTGTTTTTCTGAGTGCTGGCTTGTGACAGTAGTGCTCCCAGAATGCAAACAACCACAGAACTAAAACAGGCTGAAAAAATGCGGGCTAGCTCCATCAACGAGATCTAGAGGAATACAGATCTTTGATTCTGATCTGGCATAGAGAGAAATAAGCTTTCTTTTCTCTCATGAACAAGAAAGAAAATTCAGCTTATTAGTACATGTTTTGAACTAAAGTCCTACAGATTCTTTCTTCAATTCACACGTGAATTCCTACCATGGAAAAAATTACAGCTCTCTCCAGTGAGCTCGTCATCAGTGATGCCCTTAACACTTTACTGAGACTTTTGGTGATAGCTAACATCACCATAATCGTCATAACATTGCTCTTAGTTATATTACTCAGCTTACCTTTGGGGTGGCAGGTGGGTTATGGTGTAGCTGATCCCTCCTGAGAGCTGTACAAGCTCACAGCTGACAGCAAGGAATGCAAGACTCCTGTCTAGGAGAGCAGCCTGGAAATAAATCATTCATTAGTGGTTTATGATTCTGTAAACATTTTCCAAGCAAGAAATAATGTTTTTTTGATAATTAAGGTTTAGCTCTGAAAGGTTTTGGAAAATACTGTTGTTTGACATTCCCTGTCAGCCCTGGAGAGCTCTGGCATCCAAGCGCGTGGTGCTGCTCCGTCTCTGCACAGCCCCAGGCACCATCGAACCGTGCAACTGAGACCTCTCCTGTGATCAGAAATGTCTATCTTCACACAGCAAAGTCTGTCTTCAGAGACAAAAATACTTTGTTCCTTTCTTTTGGGAGTATTTGCACCTTTAGGGGTACTTACACCATTTTTCTTTTTCTTTTGAAAGGAATTTTGATAACTCATCCATTTTCTTTTAGCATTGTTTTCCCAGGTTTGGGATCCAGTAGAGCAGAGATGACTTTACCAGTCAGTTTCTACAGTCTTTGAAGCTGGTTATTTAAGGAGGTTACTGTCCTGAAAGGTCTGTCACAAAACAAGCTGACCTTCGAGAGCCAGCTGGGTGAGCTGTTCTCCACTCACACTAGTGCTGGCAGTGCAGAGCTGAACTTTAGTAAATATCTTCATTTTTAGCAGCTGTTCCCCAGTACTAATTTTGCCATATGGTTCCTACTCCTGTAATCAGGATCTATGATTTTGCACTTATATTTAAAGTAAAATTATCTTCTATCTGAGTATTTACAAAGTTTACTATGAACAAAAACAGTCCTAAGTCTGACATCATGGAAGTAAAGCACTTAATAATGACCATCACGCACAACCACCAGTAAGGCTGATAATGCAAATACGGTGCCCGTATAAAAATGTAAACGTGACAAGCTGAATTACCAAGGCAAGTATCGTTTCCGGAGAGGCGCTCATTTTCAAGTGAAAATAAATCGTTTAAGGGGGATAAAGCAGAACCGGGTTCACCAGTTCACCGGTTGCTGAGATCCTGCTGCCCTCAGCACTGTATTCTGCCAGCTGTGAGTCCTGGGCACTCTGCGACGGCCCCCTGGGGGGCCCGGCCACGGCTGGGCACGGGCACGGGCTCGGCTCCTGCCTCCGCTCCACGAGTGGGCAAGCAGAGCGTGGCTGCCCCAAGCGAGCCCTGGTCCCTGCCAGCCGTCGCTGCACCCGTGAGTCCAAGCACAGCACCAGCCCCGTTTCTTTCCTTGTACTGAACCCAAAAGTTGCATACCAAAATTGAAGTTAATACTGCTGCCTCTCTTTTGCCAAAACGCCTCAAGGTCTTGGCTAGTGGTGTAATGGTATCGGAAATTTTTAAAAATGACAGAGAAGAAATAGTTTTTCAAAGAAAGAGTTCCTTTTTATAAACTAGAGACAGCTAATTCATTGTTTATTGATGTGGCTGTCATATATATGTCCGTAGGTGTTCATTTGTCATTTGTTTCACTGAATGGAGATTTAGGACTTTATAATCAGTGAGAACATTTTACTGCAAGTGTGCTGTTATGATGAGTTAATTAAGTATTCATTGTAATAACACTGATAATAATGAACTTAATTTGTATTCGTTTTTCATATGTATATGTTCCAGAATTCCATAAGAGTACTATTTTAATTCATCATTGGATATCAGAAGTAAGTATAAAAATAAAAAACTGTCACCTAGGCCTTTTCTTCTGCTTAATACCAGCTTATCACAAGGTGGAACAACAGGAGTACAGCATGTCAGGGAAGCTCTATTGTGCAGTACAACGCAGCGTAGTGTAGTAAAACCCCTTTCCTCAGTGACAGTATGTTAAAAACCCTGAGTTCACCGCACTGACTGCACTTCTTGGAGAGGCTTTGCCTACCGGGTTTCCCCCTCACTGCCTCCAGGTACTGGATATCCCAGACACGGACAGACAGCAGAGTCTGCAGCGGATGCTCTGGGGTGGGGCACGGCTCCAGAAGACTTTAAGGCTCTCTTTTATGTATAGGATCATTTGGGGCAAATATTTACATTGTGAAGGCCGCCGGCCTAAAATGGGAGAGAGGGTCTCAGATTAAAAATCATTGCAAAGGGCTGTTGGGGCTGGGTGTGTGCTGCCTGTGGTGCAGGGAGGTCTTTGCAAGGGGCAGAGCGCTGCCGAGGATGGGGCGCAGCCCCCCGTCACCCCATGGCGGGTGTCCCCATGTGACAGCGCTGAGGTTTGTGTCTCGGAGGCTGCATGGCCTCCTGGCCGAGGACAGTGGCATGCTTCAGCACTGCCACCCTGACAGTTTTGGAGCACATCTGTGCCAAATTGCCAGTTTATCTAAGGGCATGAGTAGAATCATAATTACACCGCGCAATGCAGGCAGGAGCTTCCCCACGCTGGCGGAGGGCCACCCAGCCCGAGCCACTCCCGCCTGGTCCTGCCAGCCTGCAGCCGGCAGAGGCAAGAGCACAGGAGACCCACAGGGACAGCAGGAGGGAGAGCAAAACAGGCCAAAAAAACTGCTAAAATCTGCTGGCAGAAGTGGCATGATTTATAAAGGGAAGGGAAGGCACAGCTGGAGGGAAAGGAGTAGGAGAGGCTTTCTCCAGACAACAACAACTCAAGATCGGTGGCGTGGGGTGTGTGCACTTCTAGGGAGCAGCAGGTGGAGAGGAGCTGGTATATCTAAATTTGGAGCGGTTTAGGTAGTCTGTGCATTTACTGAGCTGTGTTTAAAATGTGTTCCTTTGATTTCACAGATCTGCGAAGAAGTAAACAGTACATTGAGGTATGCACATCCCGGCCAGCCAACAGGTTGTTTAAGATGAAAACAGTTTGCAGGTGACGGTGGGTAGTTTTGGGGTGTTCTCACATATTCTCCCTCCTCCATGCAGGAGGGGATACAGAATGCTCTTTGGGAAGGGAGGGTAGAGAGGGACACTGCGTTCATCTGGCACGGCTGCTGACTGCCAGCGCCAGTCACTGCATGAGATGGGGGAGCCTCTGCCCAGGACGAAACTCCACCAGCCAGCAGCTTTGTGCGCTTCTGCACTTCTCTCAAGGTTTTTCTTCTTAATGATTCTCCTTCTCTGCAGCTCCTGGATTGCAGAGCCATAGGTCAACACACCTGGTAAAGACAGCAAAGAGCAGCAGCCAGCAGCCGTGCCGACTGGACTGTGAAGCAGCTCTGAACTAATGGAGGAAAAAGTAGTGGAAAAAGGAAGGAAAAAAAATAGGTGGAGAGGAAGAAAAGAGAAAGATTTAGTACAAGAGAGAAGAAAAAAACTAAAGCAAAGCATGGAAATTTGGGAAAAAAGACTAACTACCTTTTTGTCCTTTTACTTTTTGCCAGACTGTACTGGGGACAGCGCGGAGCAGTGGGGCAGCAGCAGAAGGTCGATATTCCCAGGTTCTTTCACATAAAAAAACCCTACAGTATACTTTGAAATTCTGTCATAACACAAGGAATCTAGATGAAAATTATATTTTTTTAAACCATTCTTGTGAGGCCTCTTATTTTTATTGAAATCTCTCCTTTGAATACTGAGATTTTAGGGCTTCATAAGGGATCTGTCCTCGCCAGCACAACCAACGCAGACCCAAACCCAAACCTTCACCCCCAGAGCCGCGGCTGGAAAGGCTGGGGAGCCCCGGGACCTGCGTCTTGGGAGCGTCAGGGTTTCCCGGTCCCTGCCCTGGCGTGGCCGTGGCGGCTGGAGACAGCCGGGAGGCAAAACGCACCTCGATGCAGAGGGGACTGGTGGGTGCCAAGGAGCAGCGCAGCCCGCGGGCGCGGGGATGAACGCACCACGTAATGGAGGCACTGCTGGTCGTCCCACGGCAGCGGTGTTTAATATTTGATGCCGAATCTACTTCTCGTGTGTAAATGTTGATATTGCTTAATGCAGACTTTGGCACTGCTTAGGCAGCTGCCTCCCATTTATCTCTGCGCTCTACAAATAGCTCCTGTCTTAAGGGTTGGTTGTCTTTACCTCTGAAAATCGTTGGGAAGAACTGAAATCCTCAGAAATAATTTCTCTGTTAAATAGGAATAAAAAAATAACATAAAAATATAAAATTGATTGATATTGACTTCTGACAAAAAAAAATCAAGATTTTTCATCCTGAAATACTATGGAATGTTAAATATTATAATTATTTAGAGGGTGAGGATTCACTTGCATTGAAAAAAATGTGCCAGTGCCAGGGGGGTGTTTGTTCACAAAACAGATTCAACACACAACTGTGGGTCAGTGACTGTAATTTAACTCCATGAGTGTTTTGATAGAAACAAAAGAAAACAATAACAAAACAGGGTTCACAGAGGGAAGAACTTCACAAGCAGTATAGTTCCTTTTACTGGAACTGGAAATGGTAAAACTCTCACATCAAGGAAAGATCAACATTTAGGTTTGAGATGATTAAGAGTAGCAGTGAATATATTTAAAATATTGTTTTCTATTAAAATATTGTTTAATAATATTTAAATGTTATTGTTGTATAAAATATTTAGCTAATAATATTAAAACATTATTAGTTGTAACTAACAAGTGCTGCAGACTACTATGGCCATGATAAAATTACGGGAAGATTTGTAATCTTGAAAGGTAATCTCTTGTTAGACGAGATCATTCCAGAAGATAGGATATGAGGTGATTAATAAACAAGATTATATTTTCTGACAAATTCAGTCTCACATGCAGCATGATAATAATGATAATAAAAATAAAACATCGTAGCAGTAACTTGCATTTGGTAAGCGATATGGGAACTGTTGCTGTTTGATCTGTTCTGTCTGCTGGGCAAATCATGATGTTAATGACCCCACCAAGGGCCCCAGTACCCATGAGAGTGAGCCCAGCCTTTGCCATGTCCAAGGAAGGAGGAATTAGTCCCTCCATAAGTTCTTCTTATTGGGAATATCTGCCCAAAACCCTGCAGCACCCCGGAGCTGCTGTAAGGAAAGCTTGTCTCTTCTCCTCCACTCTTCCCCAGTGATGTTTTGAACCCTGTTGCCACCAGATCCTGTTGGGATGCACCAGTTCAACAGGAGAGCTCAGTGGTCGTGCCACAGGGACACCACAGGAGGGCTGAGGAGAAACCTCACTGTGCTCCCCGGCTGGTGCTGGTGTGCCCGTGCATCTGCTTTTGTGGACATCCCAAAAGTGCGGTCTCCAGTGTCTCTGCTGAGCAGTGACCACACATGCGTGCAGCCCAGAGGCACTTGCTGAAGGCGCAGCGCTCTGCAGGGCACGCAGCGCAGGACTCGTCACCAGCTGAGGGGTGCACAGAGCAGCGCTGGGGGACCTTACTGCCGCCATCTGCATCAGCTGCTGATGGGGCCCGTGGGATGCAACTCCCTGGCCCGCGCTGCAGATGGATGTTCCAGCCCCGCAGGAGAGATCCCAGCTCAGGAAAACGCTCCCAGCAATTCCCAGGCTTGCAGGGGCCGAGGGCAGAGGTCCGCACTCTCCTTCCGTCCATCCCTCCTTCCATGCAGCCTGCTCCCCAGGCTCACCCTCCAGCCTTGCCCCCGCCAGAGGTGCTGAGCCCACGCCCAGTGGCTTTCATTCCGGTTTTCATTCCGGTTCCTCCATGCCTGGCTGCGCGGGCTGGAGCAGGTCACCGAGAAACTCCTCTGCCTCCCTTCTCATCCATTTTTAAAAAGGGCATAATAGCGAGCTGCAATTCCGGGTGAGTGTTATGCCCATCAGTCCATTAATATTTTCACATCAGTTTAAGCATTTAATGTGCGCAGTGTCATTATGCGTGTAGAGCACCCATTAGCAGATGTGAAAGGAAGAGGCATGCCGTCCTGGCGGCTGCCACGCTCCGGGATGAAAGCCGTGCCGGTGAAACAGAAATAAGAATATCGAGGTCAGGTCACCCATAAGACAAGGGCGTGCAGAGGAGTGCAGTGCAGCTGCAGTTGTTGTTTCAGCCGCTTGTCCCGGGAAATCTCCAGCAGCTGAAGGGGAGAAAGACAAACACAGCAATTAACCCTTTTTTTAATAGTGTATTGATTTCCAGCATGGTGTCAGGCACAACTTAATAGGTACAATAGACAAAAAGCAGAACTATCTGGCACACTGTTTTTACAGTGATGTCGAAAGACACAAATGGAGCAGGTAATATATTCAGAGAAGTGAGATTCCAGAAGAACCGAATGCTAATAATCAAAAAATTAATTCCTTTAATTAAAAATGAATACACTGCTGGAACGTTTAATACAATGAACACCAGATAAAATTATTGTTCAATCCAATTAAATCTCAACAAGATTTTCTGAGGATGTGATGGCATTTATTGAATTATCTCTGAACTTATGCAAATCAGAGTTAGACCTGAATGCAGTATGCTAATTTTGAGCTGTATCTACATGCAGCAATTGTAATACTCTTAGGAGGAGAAAAAAGGGTTGAACTTCCCTTCAGGTGGCTGCTTGGAAGATCCCCTGCAGCACTTGGGAGGGCAGCTGAGGCCATTCCTTCTCCTGTCCTGCCACCACCAGTGCAAGACAACCCCTCTTGCAAAGAGGAAAATTGGTTTAGGACAAAAGCTTTCAGAAACCGTGCATTTCTTACTTCTCAGCTCTGACACTTCTCTAAATTACAAGTTAGGTCTCTTTATGAAGTGTTTAGCTGCCAGTTCATGGCATGGGCTTCATCAAAGACCACAGTTAGTGTACCACTTTGCAGAGAAGTCTTTATCCTGCTTTTAATGAATGCCTCTAAGGACAGGGAGCAGATCAGTTTCAGAACAAAAGTCAGTGATACCTACACCAAGTACATAGTCTGACAGGCGAGAAACTGAAGCATCATCTGTGTTAGACACCAGAGACCCCACAACCGCTGGACTTTGTGGGGTTTTCTAGCAGTATTGGTTACTCTCTGAGTTTTAGTGCAGCTACATCTGAAAGTTTGAAGCATAATTGTTAAATATAAGACATTTAATAGATTACTTTGTGTTTTTTTATTTTTCTTTCATGCAAGTTAATGTGAGTGAAAGTATTTGTTGTCAACAAAAAATACTTTGTTTGTCAACAAAAAAAAGCCCTCACGGGTTACTCCAGGTGCCATAAAGCCAGCAAAAATAGGACAAAATTGTTCCCTCTGAAGCTGTACAGATGCCGACTGCAGTGACCAGCCTGCTGCACATCTACAGGCCCACCGAAGTCATCCGAGTGGCAGGCTGGAGCAAGCTAGGGCCAATGGCTGCAGGTCCAGGGTCTCCCAGGCTGCTGTGCAATCATGCCCGACCCAGGAGGATGCAAACCGACAAGCCTGTGGTGGGAGGGCCGGGTGAGGAGCTGTGAAAGGAACATCTTTGGGTGGAGATTTTCCTCCCAAAGTTAGTTCATTGTCAGTTTACACCTAAATAAAGTCACTTTTCTGAGGTGGCCTCGGTTACTCCAGACTAATTTTCTTTGCTTTACCAAGCAAAATCCAGCAAACAGGAAAGCCTGGACAGAGGATGCTTCCACTGTAACCACAGAAGTCAATTAACCCACCTGAGTTAGTATTTGGGATTATAAATCACTTTCCTTTTGAGCACTGGAAATACAAAAACAAGTAACCTATTCAAAAAATTAGATATATTACATTAGCAGAATGTAATTGCATCATACATTATAATCTACAAAGCTCGCTGACTATAATCTTCAAATTAATGACAGTTAAACATTTGAAACTCAAATCTATGCAAGCATCTTCAATTCCCCAGCTGCTGTGGGGATATCATGTAGAAGGATCTCGTTGTAAATTATGTATTCAGAACATGAAGATGCATTGAAAAAGACAGAAATGTCCCCAGAAGGCAGTCCTAGAAAGAAGTCATAAATTTAAATAGGAATCAAGAAAGCCTGCTTGAGCTATAAATTGCAATTGGTTTCTAAATAAAAGTATTTTCATATAAATATAGAAGTTTTTACTTCCATGGCACAAGTGAAGAATTTACCGAGACGAGCATTGAGTGGGTACCCCAGATAGAGGTGAAACACTCGTAAGGTTGATACTTAATAGAGTCAGACTCTAAAGAAATACAAGAAAAATGTTCTGACTGATAATATAAAGCTGGTGAGGAAAGCCACTAGCATAACTGAAACATTCAACTCCTCAGCAACACTCAGAAAAGTAGTAGCTGGTACCACTTGCAGAAGTACAAGCCAGGAGGCAGTTATTGCCAGTAGTCATGTACGGCAGCGAGTACCAGGCAGAGACATATGGAAAAGCAGCAAACACAGCGGCTTTCTGTTACGAGTCCCAAGCAGTTGTAAATAACAGATGGTGACGTCTGCAGAAGGGGTTATCCCGACGGCTGTAGTTAAAAAGGGCAGGACTGAACACAGATATTCCTGGACTTCGCAATGTACACAAGGTAATGCTGCAAAAGCCCTGCAGCTTACCTGCCTGGACGATAACACCTGAAGCCTCCTGCAGCACTCACCATTTTAGATATCAAATTCAGGTACTAGCAGATCATATTGGCACAGAAAACTAAATATTTGCAAAGACATTTGGAAGCTGGAGCTGAAAGATAGCTCTTCGGGAGGATGCTCTTTGAGGGACTGCACACCTATACAGTGCCCTGAGGAGATACTCCATGAGTTGCAGGGGGCTGATAGGACTCAACATGTTACTTCAACAGCTGTGGCAGGGAGGACTCTGACCTAAATCTGTGCAAAATGTTCAGCCGCTGCATACACAGTACGAATCAGTGCAGTGTACGTTAATGCAAGGTCCGATGTGTCCTAGACACAGCAGAAGCATCAATAACGAATTAAATAAAATAAAGATACTAACAAAGACATAACCCCCAGCCCGTTCTCTGGAACAGAAAATCACACAGGCACGGTGATTAATTACAAGCTTTGGCCAGATCTCCTGCATTGGCCTGGCTCTAGGAGAGCTAAAGCACAGTGGGGAGGAGGGGTTGGGGGGGGACAGAGCAGAGAGTGAATGGGAAGAGACCCTCCAGCCCATGAATGACACCATCGTCTTCAAAACAAACTGGGAGAAAGAAGCTGAAGCAAGGAAATATCATCACCAGCACAGTTCGAAAGCAACATTTGCAGAAGTGTTATTGCAGGCGAGAACTGCAGCAGCAGATCACATTGGCACAGTCCGCGGCAGAGAACGTCCATTCTGCTTTCAGCTTGCTCAGTTGTTTTTGCCTCTAGATATCAGGTATTTCCATTTGTACGTACACAGCTGCAAAGTGAAGCTGAAGTGAAGCTTCTAGGGAGCGCATCCTAGGGGAGCGGTGAACCAGCAGACCTGTGGTGTATGTCCTGAAAGCTGCACAAAGCTCCTGGAAATGGAGGATTTTCTCCTGTGCAGCTCTGTAGAAGGACCAGATGCAAATCGGAAAGAAAACATGCAGAGTTAATATACCAGTTGCTACACTTAGCAGATTTTTACGAATAAACTGGTAAAAATAGCAACAAAGAACAATGATTCAGTTGATCTTAAAAGGCCCCCACAAGAAGAGATTTAGAAGCCTTTCAGGAAAACAAGTTTTCTTGGTTAAACAAAATGTGCATGGGAACTGTGAAATGGGGCTGTGAAAAAAAGATGGACAAGAGGCTCGTGGTTTCTGTCTCAGTGTGAGTACGAAGAAGGAATGGACCTGAAAGCAGAAAACTATCAGTCTATGAGAAGGCCCACAACAACTGTTGGTAAGTGAATTTGAGTACAGAGGACACTGCAATCTACCGGTAACTGATTATTAAAGACATTTTTTCCCAAAGAAATACTAAGCACCAACTGTATAGTGAATCACAGTGATCCTTGTTCACATGTTTGATTGGTTACAATAACAAATAATACAACAGAGCTTGCTGAAAGGGAGGAGGAAGCTGAAATTTTATTGCATAATATGGCAGAAGCAGAAGACTGTTAGTGGTAGGATGCCCAGGTGCCACCACTTGCTGTGCTGCGAATTGCTCATCCATACACCGCGCAGAATAACCCTGGGGAGCTGCAGGCACCAGCTGGCTGCTCCTGCTCTTCCAACGTAATCTGACGGAGAGTCCCAGGGATGCTGAAACAGCAGGGATGGAGGCACTGGTGTGCAGGTGAAGAGAGGCATCCACCACCCAAGTTGACCTGGTAGCTTCTCCCACCCAGTGTTGGAAGCAAGAGTCAAAACCTGAGCTAGGTGACCAAAACCTGAGGCCCACAGTCCCTTTGGTCCAGCCCCCTCCCACAGACTGAAGGGCTGAGCCCAACGCTGAAAGCTGCTACACCTCCCAACCCCTTTTTCTGTTTTCTTTTTTTTTTTTCAAAACACATCAAAATACTCTCTGTCCATTTAAAAGATTGACAACCCTACCAAAAAAAACCCAACTCCACCAAGTAAGATTTCCTCCCCGGCTTCTCACTCCAGAAGAAACAGAACACGAAACTGCAACTGAAGTTGCTGTTGCCCAAGAAATAAGTGTTGCCTGATGAAATCTTCCCCTTGCCTTGGTCTTGCTGGGGACAGACAGGCACATAGCAACATAGTCATGGAATAATGTAGGAAGGAAGGGACTTCTGGGGTCTCCAGCCCAACATCCTACTGAGAGCAGGGTGGACATCAAAGTTAGTTCAAGTGATCACGATACCAATGCTTCCAGCTTTCTTTTCTACTATAAAAAGGAAGAAAACAGAACACTGATTTTCCACCTGCATTTTTCATTGATGCTTGGAAGTTTTTTTTTTTTTTTAAATTAGGCAAGGTTATTTCCTAAAAATTCCTTGTGAGATGGTTATTTGAACATTTCTTCAATTTCCTGCCTGCAGCATTGACACTCTCTTGGTTGTAAACTTGAATGTCAAGTTTACAATTCACAGCCAGCCTGTGAAATGATGGCAAAGCATGTGGGAAGTGTTTTCTGACCCCAGTCTTTACAGTCCCCTTTTCTCTCACTGGTTGCATTTTGTTGGTTTTTTTTTACCCTCTAGTCATGTATGTTTTGTTTGAGAAAAGGAGTTAGCTTGCAGGGATGAATTGGTTTCCATTTATAGTAGAAACATGGCAGAGTAGGTTGGAGGAAGGTGACATTTATTCTGTATTTCTACATTATCAAAATAGCAAGCATCAGTTGACTGAAGATTTAATGATCACTCGCAAAGGATGAAGCACACACTCTTTAAATCCGACCTTGGCTTAATAAACATCTACTTTCACAACTCACTCATTGAAATTTGTGAAGCTGTAAGAGAAGCCATATGTCATGTACTAGACAGAAGCACTTTATTTCAAACAGGGTGCTGGGTAAGATCAAACACATTCATTTCTGGAGGGGAAAAAAGTTTTAAAAAGAGATAATGAACCATTCATTTCTTTAATTTTATTTTACATATAATTATTTAATTTGCTGCATTTTTTCAATTACTTCATCATTTAAAAATTGCTAAAGAGCAATTATGCATATCAAGTCTTGCACCTATGTCTATAAAGGAACATACTTTGCAAGGCTCTTATTCATCTAACCAATATTTTTACAGAAATTCTATTAATGTTTGATATTTAAAAAAGTATTTACCTTAAATCTAAATGAACTATGCACTTAAGCGTATTAAAAATACTGAGTTTAAAATGTTAAATGCAGATGAGGCTGAATAAGATTTGTTTTCTAATGTGTTTTCTAATGAGTTTTCTGTGATTTTCATCTTTCTCTTTGTGTGGTTTTCATGGAAACTTAATTTTCTTTAACTTTGTTATAGGAAGAGAAAGCAAACCAGCTTATATTGTAAAATTTCTTTCCAAAGAGTTTTTTTGTGCATCTCATTTTGTAGAAACATTCTCAAGCAGCCAAATCCTTCTCTACTCGGATGCTTCAGGGGGCAGGGGGGAGGGAGACAAAACCGTCCCAGGGTGGGTTTGCCCCTTGCCTTGGGGCACTCCCCCAGCCCGGGACCTCCTCACCCTTCTTCATTTGCCTACTTATACCAAAGCTGCATTTACCCCTTCCTGCCATTGACTAGACATTTAGAAAACACCCTTTTTTCTGAATATTTGTATGCATATGAGAGAGAAGTGTTGGATGTCTCCACTGCCCCTGATGTTTCCCGGGAGCAGGGTATGGGTGACACGGCTGCTGGTGATGGCAGGGGCGGCATGGGCAGGGTTGAAGCATTGATAAACTGCTGCCTGGGACTGAGCCACAACCACTGGGAGAGGAAGGAGCTTCTTTGGAAAGTGTTTCTGGTTCCAGACGTCCTCACCGGTATCCTTACTGCTGCCATGATGGACTGGGGCCAGAAAAGAGGCA
>NW_008824538.1:576585-590131 GCF_000699105.1 Pygoscelis adeliae | reverse complement strand
GGGAAAGGTAATATACTTCATTAGATCAATTGAAATAGCCAGAAAAAATGGCTAAGCTTTCCAGCTCAATGTCTTTTTGTCAGGTCACCTTAATTGATGTTAAATATGTAGTGAAGCATGCCAGAGGCACGTAAGCCTAAGCAGTGAAGGCATTAAATCAAGTCCTATGGTGGAAGGATGCCAAAGGAAGACTGTCCATTTTCTTGGAGACTGACACACGGCCTGATAGAAGACGTCCCTCTCGGTGCCCGCCTGCTCTCAGGGCACTGGGCAGGGCACGGTGGCACTGGTGCAGCAGCTGGCACAGCCTGCCTGGTTTGTCCCAGACCCACTCCTCCCTCCTCCTGCCCAGTGGCAGGGGGCCGCCCCCCCCCCGGCTCCCACTGCACCCTATGGAGCCGATTCAGCTCAAAAAAAACCAGCAGAAAGCCGTTCACCTTTTATTTAGTTCACCGTCTGTTTAGTTTCCAGCTGCTAGAGACCATCCGCTCAGCAAGGACTGCCGACCCCAGAGCTTGCTGGTGCTGGCACCACCAGCACGCATGTACCTCACTGGGAGCGAGCATCCCACCACAGAGCAGAACGCCCAGGGGCAGCCCGTGTCTTTCCCAGGCTTCAAGAGACTGGTCTACAGTCAGCTTGTGCTTTTGTGTATGAGAAAATGCCCATCACATTTTGAGAAGAGCAAAGCTCAAAGGACTTTTGTACTGGGTTTACTCAAGCACCCACAGTCAGAATTTCTTCCTTTTTTTTTTCTGAGAATCTACTGAATCTTCAGTAACACTCTGGAAATCCCTCATGAGGGGGCTCTGCCATAGTTCCCTCAGAGTCACACTTAGGGGAGGGCTGGAAGCAAAAACATACAAGTGAAAATTATTGTCTTGAAAATTCCTGTGAAGTTCATCATGAGTTTTGGCTTTGGAAGGGTGATGGTGCTCAATTTATTTAATCCATCTAGCTAACTATTAATTAATCTGTCTTGGAAAAGTCTAATGACATCGTCATATTAACAGCAAAAGCACTCGCTTCTCACAGCTGCATAAAATGAAAATATAAAGGAGAATTAGAAGATACATTATCCATGGGAAATAAGAAGACCTCTCAGCAGAAGCAATAGCAAAATCCATACAAATGTTCAGAGGAAGATGTGAGATAGTAAAATATTTAAAACAGGTAATAGTAAAGTAAGTTTAATGATTCATTAAAAGTCATTGGGCAGAACATAAAGTACATCCATGTACACCAGGAGTAAGAAGTTTCTGAGGAACTTGAAGCAGTAGAGGTGCAATACGAACCTGGTGGCAGGACTCGCAAGGAGTCTACCAGAGGAGCTGGTAGGCTTTAGGACTCCAAAGGGCAAGAGCAGATCTTGCCCAATTCCTCCAAAGGAGAGGCCACAGCAGACATTTATGCCCTCTTCTGCTCTGCATAAACAGGTAAGAGGACCCCTTCCACCACCACCTATCTCTGACTCTCACCCCAGAATATCTATTTCAATAACCAGTTTTCAGTCACAATGTATCTTTTAGAAACATCAAAGACGAAAACATTTCTGGGAGAGAAGATCAGAAATAAGAGGGAGTTAACCTGGGAGCTTCAGCAGTTTTGAAGCTTTCCAGGTCCAGAAACAGATAAGAAATATTAAAACTGAAAAAAAAGATGGAACATAAAAGAGCAATTTTCATTACTGTTACTGATTACAGGGGACTGAATTTGAGGTCCCAGTCAGTATGTCTGGTACTCTGCACCAGGTAGTGCCAAAGGCTTCAGGTTCTCTTCTTATTAATATCATCACTGCCTGGCTTCCTGCAGAACAACATACCAGGTCCGAGGACTTTACCTTCAAAGCACTGATGTTCAGGGCACGGGACACTAAAGCTCCAGGTCACCTCCCCCAGCGCAAAGCAAGTCCCAGTGCGAGTAAATAGAGTAAGGGTTTGTAAGCGAGGATTTCCCGGAGTGCTCGGGGGTGACCTCCTCCAGCAGCGCTGGACACCTGCAACACACCATCACACCAGGCGCCGGCCCCTTTCTGTCCACACTGTCCATGTGCTGAAGGCAGGACAGATGGACAGAGCCAGGGAGAGGGGTAAGTGACTCTTCTTATGTTTTACTGACACCCCAAAACAGACCAGGCACTTCCCTGAACACAGGGGGATACGGCCCTGCCTCGGGATCCATCAAAAGCAGCACAACAATGTCAACAGCAGTCACAGGCAGTCAAAGGAGATGTGGGGTACCCAGAAAGGCACAGGTTGAGCTCGTCACTTCCGTTATCTTCGAAGAACAAGGAAATAAGTGAAGCCTTCCCTTCCCAAGCCCTGCCCTGCTGCCAAGCCATCAGAGGAGAGGTTTGCAAGGGGACCCAGCGCAGCCAGGGAGCTCCCAGAAAGGTGTCTTCTAGGAGGAAGGAAGAGGGCATTCATTAGAGAATGGAGGTTCCCCCCTTTGAAGAAAAGTATCTGTCTGCCACTTAGAAACAAATAATATGTTTTTTTCTCCAAAACTGTCACAATCAGAAATATCCACAGTTAGGTAGGTACAAACATAGGTAAGTAAAACTCAAAAAGAAAATATTTTGTCCCCCCAACGTCTTCATATATCTTCCATCACTTCTTCCAGTAAAAGCAGCTGCCATAAGCATGACAGGTAGTTAGTAGCTTGTAGTTTTAGGGGGAAAAAAGTAATTCTGAAGCAATTTTGTGCCTATCTTGCCACTGCAGAGTTTAAAAATAATAAATGTGAAATATAAAAGTGTATATTTTAAGCTGATCAGGAGGTAAGCTCCTATTTAATCAAACTACCAGGCCTGTCTGAAGATAGTGTCAGGCATTCTCATATGCAAACAGAAATTAACGGAGACATATTTCAGAAGCTCAGTGTAGTAAATCTGTAGTGCTGCATACACCATGGCATTTATTGGGAGGTTTCCCCTGCAGAAGATGTGACAATTGCAAACACTGTATATTATCCTTAGACGTCCATGCCGGCCCAATATATCAAAATGTGTGTGCATGTTCACCTCCCAACAGCTCAGGTGAAAAGCTGCAGTGACATGTAGTGCTCTCCATTTCATTTTGCCATGAAGCCAAATGAGTTAATTCTTTAAGCAAAGAATTGGTCCCTTCAACCATAGCATAGGCAATGCTTGCTGCTTTTTTAACTTCTTATATCTTCATGGTTTTTACAGTCAGGGGTTGTGTATGAGGGTATTCCCTGCCTGTACACATTGTGCTGGTTTTGGCTGGAGTAGAGTTAATTTTCTTCACAGTAGCTAGTATGGGGCTATATTTGGGATTTGTGCTGGAACCAGTGTTGATAACATGGGGATGTGTTTGTTATTGCTGAGCAGTGCTGACACACAGTCAAGGCCTTTTCTGCATCTCACACCACCCCACCAGCGAGCAGGCTGGGGGTGAACAAGAAGCTGGGAGGGGACAGAGCCGGGACATTTGACCCCAACTGACCAAAGGGATATTCCACACCATATGACATCATGCCCAGCATAGATGGCGTTTGTCTTCCCAAGTAGCTGTTTCGCATGATGGAGCCCTGCTGTCCTGGAGATGGCTGAACACCTGCCTGCCCATGGGAAGGAGTGAATGAATGCCTTGTTCTGCTTTGCTTGCGTGTGCAGCTTTTCCTTTGCCTCTTAAACGGTCTTTATCTCAACCCATGAGTTTTCTCTTTTACTCTTCTGATTCTTTCCCCATCCCACTTGGGGGGAGTGAGCAAGTGGCTGTGTGGGGCTTAGTTGCCGGCTGGGGTTAAACCATGACAACACATAAAACCATTGAACTTCAGAGTAGATGGTCTGTGTTGGAGCTGCCTGCCTGTGCTCCCAGCCGGGCTCTCGGCAGGCTGGATGGGGCACATCTGCACGCTCCAACTCACTTTGCTGGACGCGCAGCTGTCCCAGTCCAGCCCAGCATCCTCCTAGCAGGTTTTCTGGCTGGGGCTCAGTGCCACAGGACCTGTCCTGCACGTCCCCAGCATCGCAGCGCATGCCAGTCTGCCCTCAGAACCCTAGGAGGCTCACGTTTGGCACCGAGCATGCACAGAGCTGGGGCGAGAGCCAGCCTGGGGGAGCGTGGCTTCTCCTCCGGCCCCTTCGCACGCAGGGGACATGGCTGCAGGAAAACACCTCGGTGTGTCCTGCCAGATCCCTGCTGCTTATATTCCTCTTTCTTTTCCTGCATCTGTACCACAGACACATGATCTCTCCTCCTAGTGGGATCTTGCTCAGAGCCACCAGGATTAAAAGGCTTATCAGTGAAATCATCATTGCATGACACATCCATTAGCAGCACACTAACAATAAACATGTCTCCGGTAGTGTCTGCCTGGGAGAAAGCAATGGCCTTTTTGGTCACCAGGGGCTTCAGATTCTGCAGTTTTCATTTTGAATGAGAATGAAATTATTGCTACCAAAAAAAAAAGGAGGGGGGTGAACTGCATCAAGAAAAAAATTAAGATTTCTGAGAAAAACCATATGCAGAGAAAACTTTCACTTGAGCTTTCAAATCAATGTTCTTCAATGTCTCCTTCAAAATCAAGCCATCTGGCTTTTTCAAAACAATTATTATCATGCAACATGTTATAGGTTTTTCAAGTTTAACAAGTTTAACTCCATGCAACCTCCCCTGCCTCCATCCCCCTTCCCTGCTCAGTCCCTCGTGCTGTCTTTCAGTCCTCCAGGAAAATGGTTGCATTCGGCTGAGTATCGCCTGGTCCTCTGGCATGGAGCCTCTGACCACGAATGACAGTGAAAGCTTCTGACCGTGGCCCCATTGCTCTCATCTTCCGATGTCTGCCCTAGAGCCATGCTCCGGGGATGCAGGGTGTGTGGTGCAAAGCCAGGTGGAAATCCTGGTGCGATGCTGGTCCCATGGCAGCAGGTCGGGGAGGAGCACATCAGTGGGTAACCCACCGAGAGCTGCGCCTCAAGCACGGGATGCTCTTCAGGGAAAACATTTCCATCCATTGCATGTGTACAAATGGGCTTCAGAAAAAAGAACATCCATGGCCTGCAGGGTTTTCTTCATGGTACCTGCTACGATTTGCTCCTAATAGACTGGAGTAATTGCAGTAGTGTGGTGTACCCCAAAAGAGGAGAATAATCACATCCTTTCTGAATGGAGCTTTCAGCTTGGCCAAACGTCCAGGATTTTGATCTTCATACATGTACTTTTTGGGTTTACATAGACTCAGTGCAGGTTATTTATTTAGTTATGTATGTATGTACTTATTTATTTCTTTATTTATCACCGCTGCCATCCTCCTCTGTCTCAGCTGCTGCTGTTAGCTCAGAACCAGGCAATGCCTCCCCAAAGCCCAATGTGCTCAGGAAGGCAGGTCGCTCTTGCTGGTGTTTTTGGGTGCACTCGGAGGCAGGGAAGTAGGCTGACGACTGTCGGCACCGAGCAGGTGGGTTGTCTGCACCAGAATCCGCCAGGACTCTCAGAATGGTCTTGTTCCTTTTAACTAAGAAAATCATTAAGTCTGTTTGCCTTAAGCTCTGGTTAATGGACTGCATGGATTATTTATTTATTTTTAAATGAACACACTTTATTTCCCCAAAGTGCTGCTGTTGACTTTCTTTTAGTGCTGCCATCTGGCTCCCCTGCCTAAAAGGGAGAGATAGGTGTTGTAATAATAAATAAACAAACAAACAAACAAATAAATAAAAATTCCTGATCTTTTGCGATTGGAGCATCACCCAAACATTGGTATATGGTTGTGTTAAATTCAATAATTGCCTTGCTAATGCTTTTGAAAGAAACAAGTGCAATTGTGCTAACAGCCTGTAGCACTGATTGAGAATTACAAAATCAATCTCCTTGTCTGAGGGTCTCTCCCCACGGTTCCTTTAAGCGCTGCTGGAGACTAGCCTCTCTGCAGGAACGCCATTACCAGTCTGGGAAAGCTGCAGCTTGGCTTTTTTTTCCCTTTGCAGAGTACAGCTTGCTCAGGGCTCAGAACTGCAGCCTTGCTTTTCTTTCCTTTTTCCTTCTCCCCTTCCTCCTTCCAAAAGACCATTTCTTAGCCTCTTACACCAAATGATACTTCACTTTCCAGAACAAGATGAGACGGTTTCTAGTGACAGGAGAGAGGTGCTCAGCAGCCTCAGCAGCTTCTTGCCTGGGCTGCACCGTGGCACCCGGCAGAGCCATGAAGAGCCATGGCGAGAGCTTGGTACTGAGGATGAGGGTCTCTGTCCCGCAGGCTGGCCGGGCGCTGAAGGTGTTTGCTGACTTCACCAAACCCCCTCAGCCACTCTGTTGAAATATGAACAAGGCTTTCCAGGCAGCAGCATCTCTCCCCTTGCCGACTCATGGCATAAAGGGCTGTGACAACCTCGAAGACAAATAGGCCCAGATAGCATCTGTCCAACATAAACACACAAATCAGTCCCACGCTTCAAGATTTCACTGAGAAATTATTTCATTTTAGAATGATAGCTTACTGCCTTTTCCACCCCAGGACAGGAGCAATAAAGCATGGAAAAAGTAGGTTACAGACAAGGATAATTGTTCTAAATTACTAGGAAAAACATAGATCCTTCAGGTAATTGCACGGCAAAAGGAAGCTGGCAATCCATCATTCTCTTTCTAGCTGCAAAAGTTTTGCACATTTTTACTTCCAGCATCAGTAAGACAGGTAATTTTGTGTAAGGTACCTGTGAAACCAATTAGGACCACACGGGGCATCAAAACGTACAGCAAGTGATATCGGAGTTGCTGACAGGCACTTTCTCTAAAAACAATCCCTATAGCTAGCTCAGGCACAAGGACAAGGGGACAAAAGCACCATTGTTTCCCTCCCTGAAAGCTGCGGAAGCCCGACTGTCTCTGATCCAGTGCTTACCGCTCCTTCAGGAGGGACAGAGCAACGCTGTGTGCACACAAACGTAAAGTCCTTGTCGTTATTGTGCTTGGACTGCAGAACTCCAGAGGCTTTAGAGAGCACTGCTGACCAAAAACACACTAACTTTCATTTCTTCTGCTCTTCGTCTGCAATAAGACTAGTAGGCAAAGCGTCCTTGGATGCAAATGAAGACACGGCCGGATGCTGTTATTGTGTTTTGGCATCTGCAGGTGGCACTGGGTGAGAGGACAACTGCCCAGGCCTGGGAAGGGCGACAGCAGGGACCTGCGTGGGAGCCGGGTGCTGCGGCTCTCCCTGCACCTGGCCGGCTGCAGCTGATGGGGCGCAGCGCTGCCAGTGCCGAGGCAGCCACACTCCTGCCTGCGCTGCCTGGCCTTTCCCTCCCTCACCGTGCACCACAGTTGGCACGTCTCGCCCGTGCTCCACCACCATCCTTCACCAGCCATCTCCCAAATTCCTTGCTGGCAATGCACAGGGGGAAGCAGGGCACTGCCAGGCACTCAGCAGGTCTTGCTCTGCTCGCACGCCTTGTCCTTCTCTCCCACTCAGTGCCTGGTTTCCCTATGTGGGTTGCAGTGAGCATTGGAGCTGCGTCCTGCCCTGCCTGGGGTGCTGTCCCGTGGATCACAACGTTCTCCAAGACATTAGCCTAATCCGTTGTCTGAATCAACAAGACTGCCTTATGGAGGTGGCATGTTCCCAGGGTGCCCCACTAGAGAAGTCTACAAGTTAATTTGTTGCCCACTGCGAGCATTGGCTTCTTTAATCTGGTGAAAATCTTTCTTGAAGAAAAGATATTTTACAGATGAGGACATTTCAGAACAAGATCTAAATAAAGAAAGCACTTAATTGATGATATAGGCTGTATATCTAGAAAAGAATTGTGTCTCAGGAGATACCAAGCACTTTTGGTATCTGAACTAGTGACCTAACAAAGCTAGTGACCTAAAGACTTACGGTTGGGTTGGAAGAAAGTTGTGTCAAAGGTAGGTACAGCAGAGCCGCTGCCCAGCACTTAGAGCAGCAACGCAGCCTCAGAGGCTGCTGCTGAGGAGTCCAAAGCTTCATAAGCTGTTCTCATAAATCCAGCCCCTCAATACTGGCAGTGCAAATAAAATAGTGACAGCAAAAGTAAAATAAAAATTGCCCAGTCATTTTGCTTTTCTGTAGGGTAGGCAAACAAAGCTTTAAAGGTGGTCAGAGGCATCGTAAAGTCCTCTTCAACATAACTGACATCTAGTCTGGAAATACCACTTCCTAAATCATTAGGCTGAGATTGCTCTACCAACCTTCACTCAGCAACATTGAAGCTTCTTCTGTGCTCTGTGGCAACAGTGAGCTGTATTTTCAACAGAGAAGCCAGGAACACACATCTCAAAGAGTTACAGCGAAAGAGATTGGGGCAGATGCTTCAATGTAGTCATTTGATATGTGAATGCGTTGTTTCTTCCTCTAATCGTTGTACAAATAAGGGGATACCATGATTCCTCTGTTTTGTTACATTTGAAAAGGGGATTGGTTGTTAATCTTTTGCATTTCAAATGTAATATTCCTGGTATTTTCTTATGATGAAATAAAGTCAAGCACGGTGAGCTAGATTGGCTTTAGCTGCCCTAGTAGCCCTAACACAGAGTTGCTGGCCTGCAAAAAAACCACACCAGCTGTCTGAGCCTATAAGCTATCCTTAAAAGAGCTTCTGAGTATTCCTATTAGGACTTTCTGGGGTTTTCTAGTTTTTATACCGGTGGCTATGAATCCTCTCTCACCTGTGCACTGTTTTTACACAGATCCTTAGACATAGCCACTGAGACCAAGGGACTCGGCTCCCTGCATCTTGTGACTTAATCTTTTTTTATGACTCTATCAACATTGAGCTTATACTCCTGAAATGATCTTGCATCTCTGTTCCCTGCCAGGATGGGAGGCCGTTGGGCGGCAGAGCAGAGGCAGCACATCCCGTGGGGCAGGATGGGGAGGAGGGTGCCCTGCCTGGGGACGGGGCTGTGCCAAGGGTGCTGCTGCCGGGGGCTGCTTCCCACGGGTGGCTAATGAAGAGCAGATCTGTTGGCAGGCAAAGAGGAACACCATTGCCTCAGGTTGTCTCTTAACTACTTTCACTTTTTCTTCTACTTCTGGTCTCAAGGCAATATTTGGAGTCTATTACAGCAAATCAAAGAGTGAAATCACCCTGGTCATCTTCCCTGCCTTTGGGTATGGTCAGACCAGAGGCAACTGAGCTCCTTCTCCAGATGTTACCTGCACTACTCATGAGGAATCCGTTTTCCACCATTTTCAGCAGCAACCAATTGACCGCACCACGGCCATTTCGGAGGGAGGCTCCTGTGCCAGCCCTGTGGTGCTGTGCATGGTGCACTGGGCCTCTTCTCTCTGCTTCACAGGCTGAGCCCCCCGCAGACCCCCGGGCACAGGGAGCTCCTCCGGCCCTGAATGGTGCATTGCGCCTGCTGAAGCTGTTGGACCAACATCAACCCTGCTTAGGCAGAGAAGCAAAAATTATGTATTCAAACTTACAGGACAATTTACAAAGGTGTAACATAATTAGCCAGGTTAGAGTTCATAATGCTCTGGAAAAGACACCCACATTGCCAAAGAATAAGTCAAGGAGAGATCACAATTATACGCCATAGCCGCAGTTTAGGCTGTGTAGCTGCAGCGTGTTCTTGCACTATGCTGGCAACTGCTCATTTGTGAAGGTGAGGTAAAGAAGCCATTCCAGGGATTAATATGACAGCTGCCTTAAAGGCTGCTTCTACCTGGTGATCTCAGACCCTGCTGCTAGCTAAATGGTTGCGCTTAACCTGTGTGATGTTTAAATTGTAGAAAGCCTGAGATATTCGTTTGACACTCCATTAGCAGAATAGCTGTCATTAGTTACAGATGTCATGTTTCTGCCCCGGATTGGATGTTCTGACTTTTTGTATAGTATCAGTGGCTTTCTTCCTCACCTTTTATTGATTATTAGGATTCATATTAAATATAACAGTTGCAATAATTCACCAATAGCCTATTATTCTCATATACAAAAAGCTACAAATAAAATGTAAATGTGCAAATTTGCTACGGTTATTTCCATCTGAAAATATGTTTCATACTCTTTTAATAGATTATTCCACATTTTCTCCTGTTCTTAATAGTTATGTCATGTAATAAGCCATGCAGGTTTGTTAGCTTGCTTATATATTTTACCATTACTTTTTAAATCAGTGTTTCTTAGAAATGCTTTTTCATGCTTTATAAATTTATCTGTATAGCTTGATCTTTAAAGAAAGTAGAAGTCAGAGGTAAAACATATAGTGATCATCACCTTTACAAGGAGATTAAAACCCCGCAGCTATTTTTAACCTTTTAGTTTTATACAGTGCTCTTTTTCACTGTAAACACTTGCTTAAGCATCTTAGTAATGGACCATACAATCGCCCATCTCTGGAGAAACAGGAGAAAAATTACACTGAGCTACTCTGAGTCCTTGCAAAAGAAGATGGGATTTTAAGCCTCTGGGATTGCAGGCATTTTTCCTCCACGTTATAAAAGGAGAGATTCAGTGCTCTGCCACAGCAGCTGACATTCAAAGTTATGTTGGGGACACAACACAGTTACACAGTTAAGTGCATTTTATCAGCCAGTTTCCACAGTCAGATATTCCGAGCATCAAACCTCAGAGACCTCCAGCTAAACTTATAAAAAACCTTTCCCCATCACAGAATCATAGAATCATAGAATCATTTATGTTGGAAAAGACCTTTAAGATCATTGAGTCCAACTGTAAAGGCAAAAGGAGAGAGAAAGCCTAAGAATAGTAGTAGGAATCATTAAATAAAAGGCAGTGTGACATATTTCCCACAAAGGACTGTGACTCAGGTGTCACCCACAGCACAGGAAAGCTGCAAGGAGCCGCAGCACCGTGCAGGCACCCGGCTACCCACCGGCGGCACTGGGAGGTGAGCGGTGAGCGGGAGCACGGGCGGAGGCTGTTCCCGTTCCCCTTGGATAGACAGGATTGCTGAGATGGCCATCTCCCTGAGCTGTGAGCACCCACGGGGGGCACGTCGGACCCCCAGGGCAGGAGTGGGAGGGAGCCCTGGGGTGGCTCAGGTGCAGGTAACCCAGCTGGGGAGGAGACCCCAGAGACCCCTCACGCATCGCTCGGCTGGCCCCTGCCGCAGACCTGGGCAGCTGCCATCAGGCGCTGGCACAGGGGAGGTGGCGCAGGGCAGGAACGGTCCTTTGTCGCCCGGCAAACCCGCTCCGGGGGAAGTCCCTGCCCACCGCAGGAGGAAGCCGTGCCCCAGGACATGGTCAGCAAACACGGCAGCAGCTGTCGTGGGAGGTCATTGGGTTTCTTTACTTCACTGCTCCGATGGGCAGACGTAGGCAAACTCCGTGTCACCTCCTCTTGCCTTTTTGCAAATGGCCTGAATGTTGTCATTTGTGTGTGCTTTAACCTCAGTAACAGTGTCCCAGGCTCCCAAAACAGGCTGCCTGTCCTGGAAGATGACACAGGTGACACACCAGTGGTACCGTCCCTCACGGTGCTGGCGTGTGTTCCTTCGCAAGTGCTGCTGAACGTCTCCATTCCTGTAGCAACCATCCTCAGAGGAGACAAGCTGCTCATGGAGGATCTGAGGGGGGATGCTGATGTGATATTTCTTTTGCCACAAAAATTTTCTGAGCTGTTCCTCAGTTTCTCAAATTAAATAAGAAACAATAATATATTTTGTGTTAATTTAAGAAGATGAAATGGAAAATGAGTGGCACAGGTTTTCTTCTTGCAGGGAGCCTCCCTGCAGCTTGCTCTGCAGAGACACGAGCACGGTGTCTGATCCGGAGGCAGCAGCCCAGAGTGATGAAGGCGACCTCCTGCTGGTAAACGCCCTGAGACTCGGCTTTGCTGAGGCACATTTTAAACTCTACAGCCACATCTAGCATTAATCATTTGCTTCCAAAGAAGTCGCTCACTGTCCTGTGAATTTACCTCCCCAGGGCAGCCTATTTATATACCAGGGTGCTACTGTAATGGAAACCCCCGGCTGCCCGGCGAGCCCAGCGTCCTGGCTGCACAGGCTATTGATTTTTCCATTCATTACGAGTCCATTTGGTAACTGCAAACCCCGAGCCTTGCAGGGTGAGTGTGAGAAGACTGTGCAACCTTCACGCATCGTCATGTCTGTCTGAACAGCCACTGAGCCAGGAGCATGCTTTTTTGATTTCATCCATGTGTTTATCGTGCATAGCTGCCCTATGGGATCCGCCTGCCACAAGTGCAAAGACAAGAAAGCAGAGCAGGGCTGTGCCACCCAGCAGCAGTGGGAATGGGCAGCCAGGAGGCATCTAGACAGCTGCCCTTACATTTGCAGGACATTATCTTAAAGGTGTTTCATCAAGGTGTCAAGAACATCAGCTTACGGGGCGATGAAGTGTATCAGTGTACAGACTTACCTGAAATTACAATTCCACTGCCAGTAAAGAAGGGACTTGGCTGCAGAGTGCAGTGGGATTAGACTGATCCGGCGCTTTTCCTCATATAGGGCTGTTTTGCCAAGCTCCTGGCTCCAGGGCAGTAAATCTGTGCAGACCACCACCGGTGCTGGGGGGCCGGGACCCAGGTCCCACCGCAGCTGGCTCCCCACCACAGCACAGCCCTGTGCACTCGCTCGGTCTGTGTCTCACCAGCACAGGCAGCTGGGCAGACACAAACTGAACGTGCTGCAGATGGCAGGACCTGCTGGACTCACGGCTAGCCTTTTCCATTTCAGATGTTTGCACTGCCTCTTGACACGGTGGAACTCCTCTCAGGTGAAAAATCAAAGTCCTTAGCACAGTTCAGGGCTTGAGGCTGGGTCTCTGGCACATTTCCTCACATTTGTAGAAACAGCATTATTTTTGGTGCCAAGACTTTCATCAAAAAAGAAAGCTTTTCCTAACATAGATAGGGACTTATTTGACACCTTGGGAAATGGTGTTCCCAAGTGTGATTCCCCCCAGCTGAGAGCATGCTTTCAAGCAGAGGCACTTCCCGGTCCTGCAGGGAGGCCACAGGCAATGTTAGACCGGCTGCACCACCTGTACCTGCCGTGACACGTGGGGGGGGATCAGCAGCCCGTGTCCTGGGCTGGCACCAGCCCCAGTGGTGCCAGCACTGAGGTCCTGAAGTGTGACCACAGCTGTGCCAGGATTGTCACTGAAGGCCACCAGTGGTGGCCCAATGCCATGCAGGGATGTCAGTGAGGACTTCTGCCCAGTGCCCAGCACTGCTGGCGACTGCTGCTTCCCTTGTTATTTTGCCCTGGACTGGAAGGATGGAAATCGTTTATAAGATGAATGGTGGGTTCTTAAAAGAGGGGACTTGACTGCATTCCCAAAGAGTTTTGGTATATTTGACTTGCTAACAAAGTATTGTCTCCAGGAGTCGTAGACATAGTTGTTCTTTTCTGTTCTCTATAAACTGCAGACCCATTTCAGATTTTTCTGGTTCAAATATCCTGGGGGGGTCCCACATGTCAGAAGTGGGTTCACTCCTTACACTTGTGCGCAATGGCCTTTGCCAGTTAAGCTGACAGCTCTTCGCAGTGTGTTGTGGTTTAACCTCAGCCGACAACTGAGCACCACAGAGCCGCTCACTCACTCCCCCCTGCTGGGA
>NW_008824538.1:569196-576437 GCF_000699105.1 Pygoscelis adeliae | reverse complement strand
GGGTCAGCTGTCCTGGCTGTGCCCCCTCCCAGCTTCTTGTGCACCTCCAGCCTGCTCAGTCGGTAGAGCATGGGAAGCTGAAAAGCCCTTGACTAGTGTAAGCACTGCTCAGCAACGACTAAAACATCGGTGTGTTATCAACATTGTTCTCATCCTAAATCCAAAACACAGCACTGTACCAGCTACTAGGAAGAACATTAACTCTATCCCAGCTGAAACCAGGACACAGTGGTCAGTGTTACATCTGCATGATGCTTTTTGTTTTGTTCAACCAGCTCACTGAACAGAAAAGCTCTGCAAGCCCCGATGCTTCTGCCTTCAAAGCGGAGGATGAAAAGGTGCTTTTTGCCTCTTCCACCTACACTTGCACAGCTCTGGTAAATAGTGCTCGTGCTGCCAGCAACTGGGGTCATTGTGTTATCTGTGCCACTCATGGGGTGATGTTTCATATGCTTGCTACTGCTTCTGTAATTCAGTCTTTGAACCATGCTGAACACCAGGTCAGGATGAGAAAGACAGCAGTTCAGGATTAAGGTGTGAATATTACTCAGTATTGAGTGATAGCACCTACTGCCAAATTATAAACATCCTGGACAGGAATCTTCAGGGACAGACAAATTTTGGGTGCATGTTGCATGTATACATGCATTTATTCATTGATTACTTATTCAGTCATATCTGTGGTCTTGGAGTGTTGAGCTGTGAAATTAAACATGAACTGTACATACCTGGCTTTGGAAGAAATAGCCTATCTGACTTTAGCCTAAAGCCTAAAAGGGATATTACATACTTAGTAATAATATGCTCATAAACCTCTGTTTTCCTTAGAACAGAATTAATGCTGCAACAAATCATATTGTGAGCACCTTGTGTTGTGGAGCTGGTGACATGTTTGGGGACACCCTCCGAGGTGACTGGTGTCCTCCTCAGACTACATCAGCACAAGGCTCACCCAGTCATATTTTACAAGTCACGATTGAAGCCCACAGTGAATGAATGCAGAAATGTTCATTTGGCTGCTGTCATCAAACCTCCAGGAAGATTTGTTTTACTTTGGCAAATTTAAAAAGCAGAAGTACACACACAGTCAACGACCGCACCTAGTCAGGCAGTCAGGAAGATGTCAGTGGCTCTTACCCAAATTTCTCTTTTTTGTGGAGCATTAGCAGAGGGAAAACACAAATGACACCCCATTTTCCCCATCTCTGACAATGGGCTTTGGCTCTGAAGGAGGAGGGACAGCATCTCCCTTTCCAGGATGAAATCAGAACAATAATTGCCATGTACAATGCTTGGAAATGAGATAGCCCAGGAAACCGTGTCTCATTAAATACTTTTCATGCTTCAGATCTCTTCTTCTGCTCCCTAGTGTGTCCTTGTCCATAGCTAAAGGATAATCAATTCAATTCAACATACGTTCATTTCTTGTTGGAGTGTCTTCTTCTATACCAGCTTTCTCCCAAGTGACTTTATAAAATGGAAGACTACAAGCGCAGAGTTATGATGAATCGTAGGAGAGAGACAGCACAATAAATATTTGTTTAGGAGAGAACAGGCATGAAATCAGGTGAGAAATCACAGAACTGAAGGGATACAGGGAGTATCTGTGCCCAGAAGAAACTGCAGAGGACAAACGTGTGTTGAACCTCACATCACAAGGAAAGGGAATTGCTGGCCATGCATGGGCTGATACTGTGAGGTGAAAGGAGTCTGCTGGAAGATACCTAATGCTTTGAAAACAACACTAACTAATTCTACACTAAATGCAGTGCCAAAGGTCCACTGAAGACTTTCTCTTGAATTTGTAGCTCTGTAGCCCTGTAATACAATATTGCCATGGCTTGTCACAGGCCATGAGCTCTGTATTGAGTTTGCGAAACCTCAGTACCAAGGCTTGTCCCAGAAGACTTCCAAGAAGTTAATCCTACCGAAGCTTTGAGTGTAATGGGGAAAAAAAAAATAAAATGAGAGTTCTAAGTTAAATAATAAGTAAGTTTAGGGAAAGGTATTATGCATCAGTCATTACAAAGGGACAAAAGGAATATGTGCTGGCAGATGTAGAATATGGGAGAATTGGAGCCTGTCGTGGTACTGAGGTGCTTTGCAGAAGAAGCGAACGTGAGAGGGGACCTACAACAGAACAGACCTCTGATGCATTTCTCTCTTATTCACAGGTGAATAAACATGGGAAGCCCCAGCTTCACAGACAAATGTGATAGTCTTCAAACCTTACAGAAACTTATTGAGTCAAGATACACATACAAGAAGGCAATAAAACACCCAACACTGAAAGCTTCTGCAGGTCATAAGGCTGTGCTAGAGAAGAGATAGTCATGGAAATAACGGAGAGAAAAAAAGCCTCGTGTAGATGTTAATAGATTTTTTCCTGGAGGCTGTTGCTGATATCAGGACAAGCCAACTCCGGAACAAAACTGAGACACCAGAGTGAGCTGAGCTACACAGTGGGACAGGGACTTCAGACCAGCAGAGGAGACCACACCACGCCAAGGAGGAGGAAGAATTTCCCCCACAGCCAGGCAGACCCTGCTACACAAACTGGTAGAGGAAGGTGACCCAGGGAAGGTAAAACACAGCTTCTCTGCAGTTTTTTGAGATGGAGAAAGTAAGAAATGAGATTTAAATGAAGGATGTTTCGTGTTCACACAGAAATATGCATTCAGGAGCAAAAGTAGAAAGCAATTCTGAGCAGCATGCCCCAGACAGGCAAAGATATCCCTTGCTGTATTTGAAGAGAGCTTCCACGCACCAGGAGAGAGAAACAGAGGAGATGTGTAATTAACAGGCACAAACCCCATAAAATCCATTCACAAAAGGAGTTTACACTCCTTGCAAAGAAGCCATAGGATGTTGGAAATATGTTTATCTGTTCATTGCATTGGATAGCTCCATATGCATAACTTGTGATTTCATCAGTAGTACTTTGATATGCATAATCCTCCCTCGCTGCATACCTATTTGGTATTCATTTTAGAAATTGTCCTAATCATTGTGCAAGGAAATTATCAATATAGTGATCATTTTAGTAAAAAAATTATTAAGAGGGAATATCTGAATTTATTTTTAATTTGTCATTAAATCATATTACCCTGACCTAGACATGTGTAGAGGAATCCACAGTAAAAGGAAGAGAGTGGGGCTTTTTTCCAGTGTTGATTCTTACTATTCTATTTTTAGAGTTCGTGGTAAATACAAACAACCCACTAATGACAAATAAAAACATCACCTGAAATGTGGTATATTTTGTTTTTTAATATGAAGGTCTTAAATATCAATTTATTCTCCTGTCTTTTGCGTGATTTTTCTTTGTTAGTTGCCTTTGAAACGCAGAATAAAAAGACATTTTAAGGAGCAAATCATCATGCTTATCTTTGCAACAAGAAATGTGTGTGCTTGGAGACAGCTGAGGATTGATATCACTCTTCTCTCTTTCAAATAGGAGAATTTACTTCCTGCAAAATTACAATATAGATTTTAGCCATTCAGACAGGTTGCTAGTGGGGGTGTTTGTAGCAGGGCCCTAACCCAGCTCACGCCGGCGGGCGTTCAGGGATGATGGAGAGAGAGAGGCAAGGGCAGGGACACGGGCAGGGACACGGGCAGGGGCTCGGCGCAGGGCGCTCCTGGGGCTGCTCCTGGCAAGTGTCCCTGCAGATGCTCTTCGGCATCCAAAGTGGTCTCCAAACACTCTTCCTGGCCAAGGGACGGGCGTCCGCTGGAGCCCACGTGGCCACCCTCTGTGGGAGGGGGCTGCCAGCCAGGGTCTCACAACAGGCGTGTTGGGCACAGCAGAATAATAAATGAAATTGTTGAACAGCGTAAGGAAAGAGCTGGCTGATTTCAAGAGAATGAAGTACTGCAGGGGTATTCAAATAAGAAAATGTATTGCTCCCTGAAATGGACCAGCATTTAGCAGGGTAATAAAAACCTATTAGTGCTCTTCTGGTTTTTGCATTAATCTGGGATAGCTAGTCACTAGCTGCAGGTTTGCAGGGGGTCTTTAGTTTTCTTTCAGGGAGATGGAGAAGGGAGGAAAAACTCACGCTCCTCTTTCAAGAAAATAGAAAGATCTTGAAACAGCCTGCTTTTTGCAATATCACTCAGTGTAGTGTACGTCTCAGATGCAATTAAAGCAAAAATTGGCACAGATCTCCCAGGCTTTCTATTGCACACCTCCCAAACAGTCACGTCCTGAGTATTCTCACTCCTGTTTTAAGTATTCCTTTCTCATAGCTAGATGGAAATCATGGCTAGTTTCAATGACATCTTTCGTTCTGAGTAAAACTTACCTTTTTCTATCCCACTCTGAAATTAGCAGTGAAAAGAAAATCCTGACTAGGGATGGTGAATGTTAAGGAAACAGCACTACAGGACTTTGTCCTTACGACGGAGTATGTATTTCACACAGATCCTTCCAAAGCAGATAAGAACTGTAAATGATGCTGGCTTTTTTCAGTTGAAAGGGGAAACAAAGGTATTTGTATTCTTTTACCTTATGAATAGTTCAGTAAAAAGGCTATTTACAGATACTTTTTTTGTTACTTAAATCTCCATTAAAAACTGTTTCTTTAAAACATGCTGGAGAACTTCATTTGGGTTCCTCTTTTATCTTTTCTGCTCTCCACAATTTTTTCTAAATCCTCTGGGTTTCAATTAGCAGCCATGGGAAAGTCCGGGAGCCTCCTGCCTCTCTGCGTTGCATTAAAAAGTGACACAGTCTTGTGCAATGCTCAATCTCTCTTCTGAATAATTCATAGAGCTCTTTAGGGTAGGCCAAGAATTCAAATGAATATTATGGTCTGATTTTCCTAAACTTCTCATGCTTTGTGTGGAAATCCTACTCATAGGTAACTGGCATCTATATCTATTTAGTCAGATAGGCCTGTAGTGACATGTTTGGGAGCAATATTTACCTGTATGTACTGAAATAAATACTAATTTCTATCTTTATTTAGGTAAGAGTGCTTAGAGACATTCTTGTCAAAATGTTTCAGTTCTTAAAGATATTTTCTGCTCTTAGCAAGATTTAGATAAAGCGAACACGCCTGAAGTGGTTTTGCTATTTGATAAGTGTGTGATTAAAACCAAAGCCTCCTCTGTTCACTCACTGAAGTTGCCAAGAGCTTGACTTCTCAGTGTGAGCATGACTTTGAGCATGAAATCATCTTCAGTGTATGTCCAGAAGCAGAGTCGGATGCATATACGCAGCTGGACTGTTAAACTTCACATCACAAAACATTAAAGTTCACTTATAAATTTGTATTTTTTGTTTGGCAATCAGCAATGTTTGTTGCACTGTCACTATACAGCAGCTGTGTAAAGCTGTGGGTGCCACTCGCAGAAAGACGGGTACCAGAGTGGTTTTCTCTTTGGTGAACACATTAAAAAAGATAGTCACATGCACACTTCATTAAATCATAGATACCATAGGTGGAAAAGACCTTTTTAATCTCCCTGGAACAAGCCCAATTAAGTTCAGTATTCTATTAGATCAAGGAGATAGCTACTAGCAGAAGTGTGAAAAGCAATTAACTCCTTAAAAGTTCAAATACATTTGATCTACAAAGGTAATGTTAGACAAATGTTAAGGATGCACGGTTAAGTACTCTGAAGTCAAAATCATCAAATATCCAGGCAGCACAAACAACCTTGCACCTACTCCCTGTCCCTGTGATTCCCATATAGATTTTAAATATTTCATAGTCTCTCAGTTAATAACATAGATCAGGTGTGAGATTGCTTATCGTGCTCCTTAATTGTCAGGTTGTGTCTCTCTAGGAAATTTATGTCAGGTTTGACAAAAATACAGTAATGTGTCTTACACAAAGGTGTGGGAAAAGCTCACCCTTGTAGGAGAGGCCCTGGCCAGGCAGGACTGCTGGTCTTTCTGACACGGATCTGTGGAAAACGTCTTCACCCATCTGGGCAGGACAGACGGCCGAGAGCAAGGACGACGCTGTACCCTAACCGTGGAGGTGAAGCTGCGCAGAGCAGGTGGGGGCACTGGGTTTGAAAAGGAAAGGTGCAAAGGGGAGGGATTTAGCACAAAAGTGTGACACAACAACTTCAGTCAAAAAAATGTACAGAAAATATACATTTCATTGCTTATGCCTCGATGCCATGAGCTTGGGTAACACACAAGGAAAGCAAACGCGCAGACTTCTGAGCAGAAATCCTACATTTGGTGACACTGGCCTCTGGAAGACACTTCCCAAAACTTGGATGTTACAAATGCACTGGATATAGTAAACACAGACCTTCTGAACAAGGAAACAGGAGAATGTGGAAGGTATCTGGAGACATGCGGGGACATGCCCTAATGAATAATCACAGACAAAATCCTAGAGGGCGTATTAACTGGTTTCTGGTGCAGACCACCAAAACATCATTAGGCATTAGAAGTTATAACAAGACAGAAGATGTAGAACAAGGAGGAGCTCTGGTAAGAATGGTATACAATGGAAGTCTCATTCTGCCACTATTAAATTATCATCAGGTTTTATAATTGTTTTATATGACAATTTTCTAAAATCAAGCTATGCTGCACCTAGCATGGAAAAAGAGAGATAGAGATATATATATATATAATGTAACATTCAGAGGGTTTTTTTAAGAGCTGGCTGAAAATCTTGCTGTAAATATCTGGCACAAAGTGAGAAGAAAGGAAGTATATCAGTATTATAAAACAGAATAAGCAAGATGGCCCAGATAATTATAGACTTGTCAGTCCAACATCAATGCCGGAAAAAATAACAGAACAGCTGTTATGGAAGTTAATCAAGAGAGAGCTAAAAGAATAAAACATAGTTGGTGCTGGTTTGCAAAACTAATTATCTCCTTTTTGGACAAGATTCCTGTTTTAAAAGGCCAAAAGGGGTGGTAGCGTATACACCGTGGACTCTGGTCCCCCTGAGCACATACCCAGTGTGTGCGGCCAGGCGAGCGGCCAGGGCACACTCACCGCTTGCAGTGGTGTTTCAAAACCTTTTGATCAGCTGCTTTTTCATCCATTGGGTATGTGACATGCTGACGTTTTTTAATTAATATCGTGTGTCACAGCGTTACCTGTCCTGCTGCGTGGTGACACCATGGCTGTACGTTCTCAGCAGATGACCGGGGCCTGCTGCCCGTGGACCAGCAGCCAGCAGCTGTTGGTGCTGCCTGACCAAGAGCCCACTCCCCAGGCTGGTTTTGGGCTGATACACGTAGGCTGGGGGAGTGGG
>NW_008824538.1:568939-569178 GCF_000699105.1 Pygoscelis adeliae | reverse complement strand
TTTAATGTGTCCACGTGCAGCCTCGCATCTGAGAAGAAGAAACCTGTCTGCAAGATCAGGGGATCTATATTTGGAATTGGCACCGCTAAAACGGGTAGCAGAGTCTTGCTGGTAATTAGCTAAATGGAGTTCCCAGGGCAGCACTGGCGACAAGGACAAAGGACGCTTGTGCAGGAGCACCCCGAGTCAGAGCAGAGAGGTCCAACCAGCAACCCAGCTCCTGCAGCTGCTGCCGCTGG
>NW_008824538.1:558441-568873 GCF_000699105.1 Pygoscelis adeliae | reverse complement strand
CCGAAAACCAGCGTCAAAGGCACAAGGTCCCTGTCCTGGTAGAATTGCTGATGGGAGAGACAAGGGGAGATGTGATAGTCCGGGCACACCTCCCGAGGAAGCAGAAATGTGGTGAAAGGGGGATTTTCTGCTTAGCAGGGGTCGAGGGAGGTCAGCAGAGCTGATGGTTGAAGCTGATCACTGATGGCGAGGGGCAGGGCACACTTCTCCTTTACAGCAAGAGTAATTAAGGATCCAACAAACTCACCATGGACCTGGGATCTTTTAAATCAGCATAAGATTGATTTTTTCCTTGTTGTTGTTGTTCTTCAGCAGTACTCTTGTTCAGTCAGGAGTTCATTGAAGGACCTCTTGAGGCCTCTGTTAGGAAGAAAGTAACACTAGTACCTTCTGGCTTTATAATCTATAAATCCATTAATCTGTGGATAAAGCCCAGGCAGTGAATCTGAACAGTTAACAGGCTAAGTAGAGACTGAATTATTGTGCTTTAATTGAGAATGAGGAAAAGCATGGTTATTATGAAATTTAAACTTGACTTTGGGAAGAGCAGTAGAGATTTTCAAGATGAAACAACTGCTCCTCTCAGAACAGACTGTTTGCAGGCGGCCATGCACAGACAATTAGGGACAGACCCCCAAAGAAAACCACTGGCATCTTTCTGGATAAAATCCAGTTCCTTTTCATGGGAAATGAGGAAAAGAGAGAGAATGTGGATTAATAAGAACGGTTTTAAAGAACTGAGGTGATCACAGCCTTTACACGAGGGAAGGAAGCAGCAGGAAAAGTACAAGCTGAGCAGCAGCTTGTTTGAACTCAGCTCACTCTCCGCCTTCACCTGAAGGCTCCTGAGAATACCTATTTGCTGAGAACAACATTAAAAATCCTGGAACTGGTGAAGTCTTCAATAGCACGTTCTGCTCGGAGGATATGGCTGACGAGGGGCAGGGGACCATCAGCACCTCCCTGCCTGCCATGGAAGCACCACCGGAGCCATCCCCCAAAAGAGACGCACTGTTGGCTCCTGAATTTCATCTGTAAATGACAAGTCACAAAATGCAGTTTTAAAACAGAGGAGGGAGGAACAAGTAAGTAACAGGTTTAGAGTTTCAAATTGCCATGAGACTCTAGAAAAAAAATACTTAAATATTTTTATTAAATTATTATTATCCAGAAAAAAATAAACATAGACTGCAATATCTTCTCTACATTTTGTATCAGTGGCAGACGTGTTGACCATTAACTGAAGGTCCAGACAGCTTTTCAGGCTCTTCCTGCACTGTGAATGGCTTGCCTGGACAAATGGTGATCGTAACAAGCCAAGGGATGCGATGCAGCCCTGTCAGCTTGTAATCATGGCCTCTACATGCGAAGACATCAGCAGGTAATAGTCCAAGGAAATGTCCTTCACTTTTTCACGCGCATATGTATTTTCATAGCAGAATTCATGCTGCAAAGCTTCTGGTAAAGACCCTGTTTCTTTGAGTTCCCCAGCAAAACTAAAAGTGAGTCAGACGAGGTCACTGGAAGTAAAGCACTCATCTGAGGGTGCCCAGCACATCTGCTTCCCGCTGCAGTTGGGTGAGCGTGGCAGGAACCCAGGCAGCCACAGACCGTCTCCGAGCACCCTCCTGCTCTCTGCAGCGTGCAGAGCCATCTGCTCGGCACGCCGGCAGCTGCAGCCCTGCGCCGGCGCCTGCACCTGTAAGCACCGCTCCGCAGCACGGCAGCACTGGCCAGGGACTTGCAATGCGGCCATGGATACACATCAGGGACTGTTCCCATCCAGTTTTCTTTGGGTTGGAAAGGCACCATATGGATTCTGAAGAGTCAGGGTATGTTTTTCAAAGTGTCCTTACAGTTTCACACATCATCAGAGTTCAGTATTTTGAGATTCTTCCGCTGGGAAAAGCAAAATCATTTTCTTTCAAAATAATTATTAGGGTTAGAAGTTTGATATATAAGGTCTTCTGGTGGTTTTGGGAGGGTGGTGGTTTTGTTTTTTTTTTTGAGTGAAAATTCATGGTAACAAGCTATTTTCTAAGAAAAGGTACTGGGTTTTCATGACACTTTTTTTTTCCATCCCCAAATGTCTCACCTGCTCCAAAGCTCCACAGAGCAAGGCCGATAGTGAGGGCTCTGCCTGGCTCAAAGTACAGATTTGAATGGGAGTCTCCCATATCACAGCCAAGTACTCTGCCCATGGGACACAGGCTGTCCTGGAGTGTGGGCTGCTGAGTGTCCTCTTTATTCTGCATAAAACTGAAAGGTCTGGATTTTGTTCTACAAGAAGGAAAAGCAAACACCTCCCATCCCCTGCCCCAGAAAAAAAAAAATAATGCTGTGCTGGAGTTTGCTTTCCAGCGGTGCCAAGCAGAAGTGCACTCTCTGTTAGGAGAAACACAAGTGCAGTACGGGAAGCCTCTAGAGCAGAAAATCTCCTTTTCTTCCTCCCCCGCCATCTCCACAGCAGAAAATTCGTCCCTAAAGCTTACAGAGTGAAACCTCACTCCTCATCCTGACTGCGGTCCCTGATGTGTGTTCACAGGATGGCATGGTCTTTAATTGCACTGGTTTATGTTTTTCTATAGGACACTGTTCTGCTCCCAATCCCCCCCCGTAGGGCAATAGTCTGGAATTACATTGTGAGATCAGAGGCTTTCTGTTTGGATCTCTTTACTTAATTAATTAAAAAAACCTTTCTGTACCGAATGACCTTACAGCCTCACATCCCGTAGCACAGGACAAACACTCGGTTCTACTGTAATCTCGTTACCAGCGATCCTCCCAGTGACGTTCCTGAAAGGGTTTTATGCCAGTATTAAACACACCAGACCTCTAGGCAAGAAACTCATCAGGAAACTGTGGGTCACTGGGGTAATGCTGTGCCCACTCCCCTACCTGGCGCACATCACCCCCCAGACCCACTGCGGTCTGGCCAAGAGGCAAAACCAGGGACACGGTGGCGCTGCCTTGGGACTGAGCTGCCCTCCTGGCCCGTGGTCTCCAGCATAAACGACAGTGTCCTGGGGCAGCAGGGTGGCTTGGTGCAGCTGCCCGGCTGCCTCTCCTCTCCTCTCCTCTCCTCTCCTCTCCTCTCCTCTCCTCTCCAAGAAACATAAGCCTCTCTGCAAAGTAGGATTTATTTCTGGCAGGGTAATCAAGACACCTGTTAATCATGTCTAAAAGTACTGCAATTAAGAGCTGACCTATAAATAAAAGGTATGGTGGTTGCCCGATTTTCATGCTTGTTTATTTTGCTTTTGGTGTCGATATCTGTTTCACTTTTTGTTTATTTTAATCTATCTATCTTGGTAAGTTATACCCCAATTCACATTTGTAATACAAAGATGGGGAAAAAAAGAAAATGTGGGAGGGCTGGCAGCACTTCCCAAAACCTAAGATCTCAGTGGAAACCGTCACACATTCACAGGGCTGAAACCTGGGTTCGCCGAACAAAAGGGTAAGGAGAGGGTAAGACAGAGGCCTGGACAAGAGCATGCCAGCACTTAAGTGATGATGCTACTTCAGCTTCAGGTTGGTTTTCAGGGAGGACCTTTCCAAACACCCTTCGTGCAGCGGTGCTGAGCGCAGGTTGGGGCGGTGGTGGGTGATACATGGTGGGCGCTGGCATAGTAGTCAGGTGGGCAGAGGGGAGGGGAGGGCTTTGCCCTGCGGGCACCCCCCCGGGGGACTGCCCGCACCAGGGCGGCCGGCACGGCCCCCGCCGGCCAAGCGGGAAGGGCTGCCCTGGCACACACTGCTGTGGAGGGCACAAGCGTGGGGGTCTCCTTCCCGTGGAGGAGGGAGGGAGATCTGCAGATCGTTCGACCCGCCTCACCTCCCCCCGGGGAGCCAGCCCCCACGGAGGGCACTTCTGAAACATCCCTCAATTGCCATTTTAAAATTTCCAGCCCACCTCTCACCTCAGCCCCTGACTGAGCTGCACTGCTTGTGGCAGCAGCAGACACCTAATGCTGGCTTAGCTAGGCTCTCCAATCTTAATATGTTTTGGGCAGTCTCAAATATGTTTAAAACCTGGCTTTCACATGCAGATTGTAGGTAGTGCATGCTGCTAGACAACTTTTCATTGCTCTCACAAAAGGCACGTACCCAAGGACACGTTCTTGCAAGTAGTATTTTACCACTCATCCCTCTGCAGCTGCAGCGACTTCATCTAGGATGAAGTATAGCATCCCTTAGAAGATGGACGGGACAGCTCACTACAGCATGCTTCTGGCAGAAAGTTAATTAATCCTGTTTTACAGACCTGTGCCAGCTGAATCCTCAGTACAATGGTTGCAGAATTGTCATCACCAAAGTTTCTTTTTTATTATACCCCCCAGAGTAATGAAAACATAATTACTTCACTTGCAGCAAATCTGGATCCCCCAGTTGTCTACCTGAAAAGCCGTTCATTTCCAGCTGTTCTCCTCAGGCTGCAGGAGCAGCTCATCACACAGGCTTCTCCAAAAATATTGTAGGATATTAGGGACAGGCTGAGGGTCAGTCAAGCCAGTTGCTTTTGCAATAGCTCTGTTATTATCACTTACTAAATTTCAAACAATCATTTTTTTGCGCTTATGCTTGAGTAAGACCTCTGAACTTGCAGCAAGGCTTCAAATCAATATTACAGCCAGTGGGTAGGATTACCCCCTGTCTTTTCACCCTTGCTGTCACGGAAGTTGCACCTTCATTATCTACCCAGAAGTCATGTAGAGGAATCATCTATGCTTTCCGTGAAAGACAAATAACATCAACCAGAGCAACATAACTGCTTCTGGTTCAGAGCAGCATGTGTTTTTGCATTGATGGAAGGACTCACACTGGTAATGCTGTAGATGCACACAACGTTTGTACTCAAGTGAGCACTAAGCAGAACACACCATATCCCACACTGTGCAGAACAAGCAGGTTTTGAGTGCTAAGACACCATGTTTTATTTTCATTTTCTTGTAAACAAAGTTTTACGGTATTCGTAGAGTAAAGAAGGCTTGCATCAAGCATTTACTTTCCAGTATTAAACTAGGTGAAGTTTAGGTTGTACTACAGAAGCTTCTTTTAACACGCGTCTGCCTAATACACTGTTCATCTTAGCACTGTAAAGCTAGGGACTTCTAAACTGCTTTGCTCCTGGATATGCCAGTCTTTCTGCTGCGCATCTTGGTATTATATTCTCTTACATTTGTGTTTGTGAGTTATCTTACCACAGGAGACAAGCTTTGACATTTTTCAAACAGCACTGGTAGATAATTGAAAGCCTTGTGGCAGCGTGGCTGTGTGTGTAGCACGTGTGGGTCCTTTGGGGATGCCCAGGTAGGAGGTGATGCTTCCCAGCTGCAACCCAGCTGGGCTCCCACCCTCTGAAACGAGGTGTGAAGATGATGTACCGTGATCTGGCTGTGTGCTGAGCTATGCTTCACGGGATGTGCCTGATTTGCCTCATCTCCTGCGCCCAGTGCTGTACCTGGGCTCAGGGAGAGCCACCCATGCCATCCATCTCCTGCGAGACTGCCTCTGCCTGCAGGGACCTGGACAGGCAGGCGGCTCACCCCACCACGCACTTGCTCCTGCAGCCTCTCCCACAAATAAATGCACCTGTAAAAACATGTTTGTAAACCTGAGGTTTCAGGCAGGTATCAGTGATGCCCCTGAGAGCATTCTTTAAAGGTTTATGATTCAGCAAAGGCAGAACACCTTAAAGGCCATGTATAATTAATTTATTGCCATTTTCAGATAAAGCTGAATTTTGCAAAGAAATTCAGATGATATACGCGATAATCCAGGTGATATATGTGATTTAAAGTATTGAAAACCCTCAGGGTAAAAGGAAAAAAAAAAATCAGAGTGATCAAAAATCAAACAGAAAAAGCTAAAGTAAACAAAGAGAAAAGGAACATTATATTTTCAACCTCGTAAAGCACAAAGCACTTCAGGCTGTAAAACAATAAGATAAAAAAGGCACAGAGATTGAGCAAAAATCAAACAGAAAAAGCTAAAGTAAACAAAAAGAAAAGGAACATTATATTTTCAACCTCGTAAAGCACAAAGCACTTCAGGCTGTAAAACAATAAGATAAAAAAGGCACAGAGATGTCGTTACTTTTACAACAAAATAATTAATATTATTATTCTGTTGGCCTCGGTTGAACTTTCAGAGATTCAGGCAACCAAATTCCTCAAGTTATACCACCATTACAGAACAAACAGAACTGCATCAGTTGATACTGTTGTTGCTTCCTTTGTAAGCAATACATCAACTTCCTTGAACTTTATCCCCAGATAATGAGACAAACTGTTATGACAGCGAGACATATGCATCTTGCATCTGAAAACTTTGAAAACCACCTGTTTGGGTTCCTTCATCATTAAATGGATTACAAAGAAAATAAAATACAGTGCTTTCTCCAGACAAAATACCTCAGAAGGTGTCAATAGTCTGGAAAGTTTGAATAAGCAAGATGTTGCAATTCTAATGCTACACAAGATAAAATGAGCACGTCCAATTACAACCATGATGAGCAGAGAAGCTGTCAATGTGGGGAAAGGTCGGGCCCTGCTGCAGAGGAGCAATTAGTTGAAGATCTTAAGACAGATTCTTGGCCATGTTTGCCAAGAATCTCTTTTGTGAGAAAGGCCACCTCAATGTCCTGTTTTCTCTCTGGCCCGAGGAGCAGTGGGTCCAGCACAGCCTGGTGCTCCGAGGGAGGGCTGGCGGGTGGCCAGGGACATCACTGCCCGGAGGGTCCCCTCCTGCATCTGCAGTTTGCTGAAGGACATGCTGGAGAGGTACCAGAGAGGCTGGGTTACCACTGTTCTCCAACATCTATGGCCACAGGTGGGGGACGATGCCAGACTTTCCCTTTTCACTGACAAGGGATAGATGTATTCATGGATCAGCAGAAGGTGCTAGTTATTAATATTGCCTTTACTTTTCCATGAGCCTCCCCGGTCCACAGGAGCCCTGGTGCATGGCCATTTGCTTTTCCAGAGGTCAGTGAGACCCAAGGATCTCCAACGGAGCAGGATCATCACCACCTTTGAAATGATGAAGACACACAGGATGGGAAAGTACTGGATTAGGTGATCTCAGGTGTTTTTTTTTACTTGGCCAGGTAAGGCCTAGGTTTTATTAAAAAGAAACATAAATAAAATAACAAGAAATGAAAAGCATTCTGTCCATGGTCTGTGCTCAGTATAGTTGTTCATGAGGAGGATGGCAGTGGGTCTTACAAGAAGCTTTTAGAAGGATCTCTCAGGATGGCTCTGTGCAAGGCTTCCCTTTGTAGCTTGCTTTCAGTCAATGCAAATTGTCTAATTATAGGTCTCCAGCAGGTCTCCAGCAGCTGGGACCAAGATATGTGTTCAGGGAACATATTCAAAGGGTCAGTCATTAGATCAGTCATTAGACACTATGTGAGCTTTCTTGGAGAGGTGAGGATGAGTCTGCACCCAGAGATCCAGATCCGTACGCTTGAACGTCCCTCTGCTGACCACATGAGAAACACCTCTGGTTCACCCCGGGCTGTGGCCAGCTCGGGGCTCTGCTCCAGGGATCAAGCCTAGGGCGAGCATGATTAGATTTTAGGGGGGGTCCTAAAATATAAAAACTGTATAATCAGCTCTATTGGAGACCAATTCTACTGTGATGCACAATGTACGTATCCCTAGTGCTTATATATATGTATGTATGTACATGTATATTTATACACTATATATATTTGACGGAAAGAGCTGAAATTCTGCAGTCTGCAATGTGGTGGGTGGTGGCAGCTGAGAATTTCAGAACACTCGAGAAGTTTCTATTCAGCAGTTGTTTTATTTCCTATTTGGGATAAAAGGCCACAGGCCCAGACACAAGAATAATATATTATGCATGCTGAGACTTTAGCTTTTATTCAAAATATACAATTTTATAGTGAGTGACATTTTCTAGAGAGATTTATTAAACAGCAAAAGCAGTGCCACTTAGAGTCATGTAGAAACACATTGAAGCAATGTATTTCTGAGAAGCTGGTTATTTGATTTTCAACCAGAGATGCAGAATTTCCTCATGGGTCCTGAGCAGCCTAGGGTTCGGTTTAACTGTTTATTTCACTTGCCACAGTGACCTTCCCCCAAACTGAGCTCTGAAGATTAGGTATCACCTTGTCTTAGAGCTCTGCCTGTGGGTGCTGTGCTGATAACTGCAATATACTTCTGTATAGCCAACCACTGGCACTGCAGAGTTCATATTGTTTGTTCCATAATTATGGATTAAAATATTCCTAAGTGGACAAGAAGTAGTGGAAACAGAGACTTGTCTGGTGTACACCATGGGTTTTCAAAGAACATTAGACGTATTTCAGCTGATGACATCTTTTCCATTCCCCAGTGACCAAATATTTTATACATCAGTTTCCTCCAGCGGCTGAGTTTCCGCACCACCAGTTACTCTTGCTCTTGCGCTCGATCCCTCCAGTGAGGTCCCCAGTCTGGACACTACTCCAGCATGGCCTGGCCAGCAGGGAGGGGGCTGGAAGGGATGTTTCCTCTGGCTTGCAGACTGTGCTTCTCTTGACAGGTGCCCATACACTGGTTTTCTCACACCAATGGGATTTTGTTGAATTCTGGCCATCTTGCAATTCGTATGAGCTCCCAGATCCTTTTCTGAAGAGCTGCTAGTGAGCCAGTCATTCACCAGCCTTACTTTTCAGGTGATTATTTCCTATTCTATTCTATTCTATTTCCGCCAAAATGAGGAACTTTCCATTTGTCCCCACTGAACTGGACACTGACTTTTTCATACCTTTTTTCCAGTTCATCTGGTTGAAGACAGACCAGAAAATTTCCTCCAGAGCCTCCTGCACCAAATCCAGAGAACCTGGCTGAGACAGGACATGCTGTTTCTCCAAATGGCATGCAGTCTTACGTTAAAAAACTTAGATTATAAGAATTCATTCATATCTCTGGGTAAAGACCAGATTAAGAGAGCTTGTAGTTTATCTAGCCCTCTTCCAGCTTTGTGCTTTTTGTCTGTTACATTAAACACACGGCAGCTGGTCACAGGGAGCTGCCTGTGCTGAAGCTTGCACTGGGGTTACCATGCAACCCTCTCTTGAATACACTGCAGCAGGCAGTGATTTAGCCCTTTTCCGAAATGCAGATTTTTCAGACCTCTCTGCATTTTGCAGTTCTTTCTGAATCACTTATTTTTAATTCTTAATTAGTCCATGTGAGATACAAGTAGTTACTTCCTAGGAATAAGAAATTCTTTTTGATTTCCTCAGTAATTCAGTAGAGCGAATTAAGGGCAAGCTCTGCTGTCCTACGCCAACAGATGAGCATCCTCACATTGACTTCATGACAGCATCTTTGCATAAGGTGCATGTTGAACATCCACTGCCTGAAAAGAGGAGTTTCTTAACCCCCCTGTCCTGCAATGGTATGGCAGTACTTAAAAAGTTACAGGAAATTCTCTAAAAAATGAACTTTCTTCAACAGCCCTAAGCAAACTTGTACCTACAGTGTTTCTCCAAGATCCCAAGGCTGAGCAGGCAGAACACAGGATAATGCCACACTTCTGTTCTTCCTGAAAAAGAAAAGAAAGATGAATGAGTGACTGCATTTCATCTCCAAGGATTCAAGCTTTCTGATCATCAAAACAAAGATGGGGTAAAAAAGGAAACAGTTTAAGGGCAAATGCTAAGTAAGTTACAAACCCACCACAGAGAGGTTCTTCAAAAGTAATTCTTCTACATAGCTGGCATTTTATATCAAGATAGGTAGGTTATTTTTCACTGGCTGAGGGTATAGCTGTACAAAGAAGAAGCTTTTTTTCTTGCAAGGGTTACACGGTGATAGAATTTTCTTTCAATTCAGTACACGAAGATTAAGATTTTAGTTGGCAGAGTGAGAAATTAGTCCAATTTGCACAGTAATTAGTGGTTACAGGTGCCACAGGTGTTGCTTCCTGTACTTACTATGCCCCATTTCCTCTGAGCATTTTCTGCTGTGCAGCATTAATCTAACCTTGCTCATAACCTCACGCAGTTTCAATATATATCTGCTATAGCTGTGCCCTTCAGTTTCCTGAATTCTACCATGGCAGAGGCTTTCACACTGTTTTTGCACGGTGTACTATGTCAGTGATGGGTTTCTTACCCATTCCGTTTATTTTAGCTCTCCTTAAAAATCACTCTAATCACGCCACTTTTGACAGAAGGAGTCTCTGGCATTTGACTGGACCACTTAAGTGAGCCAGCAGAATAATTATTTCAGTGCTGAATATTTGATATTGCTCCAGGACCCTGATGTCTGGACTCTTGTCCTGCTGATTTTCACTGCAAGGACGTGAAGATAGCACAGAGTAGCTGATGGAGACACTTAATTGCAACATGCACTAAACTCCACCACTAAGAGACAAGTGGTGCTGGCAGCCTGTGCAGCACATATCA
>NW_008824538.1:538688-558389 GCF_000699105.1 Pygoscelis adeliae | reverse complement strand
TGAAATCTCCCAGAGCTGCACTCTTTACTGTCTCCAGCTGCCCTTCATTAGTAGTCATGGTGGTATAAGGTGTCCTGCTGTGAAATTTTCTTGCAGATTTTTGCTGCTGTATTTTCAAAGCACAATTCTCGTTGACAGACTTTCTGCCAAAGCTAGGTTGATACAGTACCACTGTTCTCTTTATACTGATATTTGAGGCAAACCTCTGATCAGAATCATCATCAAAACTATTAATAGTGTTCTGTAACACTTTAATTTATGCACAACAAAAGCGCAGTTGTTGCTAAACACCCTTTTGTGGAACAGCAACCCTGTAAACTTTGTTTGGCTCTAAAGAGGAAGGCTGAAAAATCCACCCTTGATAGGGCAATAAAACTTACCATCTTTGATTATTATCTCTAAATGTATCACAGGTTGCTGCATGGAAGGTAATAACTGAAGAATAGTGCAAGGAAAAGCCTGTCTCCATGCTATTTTTAATTATGAAACAGTTCTGGCGTTACCAGGCTATTGTGAGATGATGAACAGTTTCCACAAATCTGTCTGGGTAGCCAGATCTGCGAAGGGAAGTCTGAAGACTCACTCAGCTGACAGCACTGAAGTTTCTTCATTTGGTTAAATTTTACTCTCATGATGTCCCTTGAGTGAGCTCAGCCATACAAATCATAGAGTCACATTAAGACTCTTCCAGAAGCTGGAAGAAGTAACAGCCTACAGATGTTGCATCACCCACATTTGCCATCTTTTGTTTCTAAAGCACGACAATGGCTGCAGAGTGTTGAGTTTCTTAGAAATCATCTCCTCGTGCCAACAACAATAAACATTTCTCTGCTTTGGCCACAAAGCTGGAACACTTTGAGAGGAATAACACTGGTGTCTGTTGCCTCACCCTCTGACACTTGTTCAACAGTCCACTCCAAAATGTTGTTGTCATCTTCTAATCAGATTATACACCCAACCCCCAAAATGTTTCACAAACAGGTTTTGCCAGTTGATAAGTTCCAGCAAGATGAGCCAGAGTCATAACAAGTGGGGTCACAAGCCAGAAGGGCCATGCAGCATTCTGCTCCCCAGTGTCAGGAGGAATTTCAAGACTACATGGTGTAAAGTTCAAACTGCTGCTCCACTCAGTACTCTTCTTGCACTGCAGAGTGACCCAGATTTCTGAGGCTGAGGGGAGACCTCATCGCTCTCTACAACTACCTGAAAGGAGGTTGTAGCGAGGTGGGGGTTGGTCTCTTCTCCCAAGTAACAAGCCATAGGATGAAAGGAAATGGCCTCAAGTTGCGCCAGGGGAGGTTTAGATTGGACGTGAGGAAAAAATTCTTTACTGAAAGAGTGGTTAAACATTGGAAGAGGCTGCCCAGGGAAGTGGTTGCAGTGGTTGAGTCCCCATCCCTGGAGGTATTTAAAAGACGTGTAGATGCAGCACTTATGGACATGGTTTAGTGGGCATGGTGGTGTTGGGTTGGCGGTTGGACTCGATAATCTTAGAGGTCTTTTCCAACCTTAATGATTCTATGATTCTATGATTCTATATGTCCAGGACTGTCTGGATCTAGGCAAAGGGAAGTACTCAAGAAGCACTTTTAAGGATAATCCAGTCGGAAAAACAAGACTGTCCTCAGGCCTGCAGTGAAGGAGTGTCCAAACTCAACTGCCTCCTCAAACCAGACGCTTGCAGAGATTACTCCTGCCTGACTTGTCTGTGACTGGAAACCTCAGCAGCAAGGTCAGCCCTTTGCCATTGCTTTTTCATTGCTGGAGCACTTCAGTTGTTAAAAGAGGATACAGGAATCACAATACTGCTGAAAAGCCTGCACATTAGTTGACAACATCAAGATACATCTGCACAATGCTGGATCTATTCTCCTGCCCGCGGCTGTCAATACTTGCTGGTACAATTGATTCCATCAGGGTGATGATGACAGATATAGATTGTTCCCAAGTGCAGCAGATGCATGTGATCTAGCAGTTTTCATACCAGACTTCCTTTCCCAAATCTGAACATAGATTGTTTTTAAAAAAGAGCAATGCAGTTAAGAACTGAACAGCCTGTTACAAGCATAATCCCTGCTCTCTAGTATTAGCGCTTAGCCTTCAGAGCGGCAAACAAGCTAAAGGCAGGTAGCAAGATGTCCACATCAGGATAGTAGGTAGGAGTTTTGGAGTTGTTTTTTTAATAAAGACAGACATTAATATTATTTACATATCAGAGGGACATTTTCCCAATCTGGTTTTCTAGGTTTCATGTAATAGAATTTCTGTACAAACACCATTTTAATTAAAGACAGGAGCCGGAGTCACTTATTGAGGTCCCACCTTCTGCTTTCAGACAAGGTACATACAGATCCTCAACTTGCTGCAAGGGAAGCGAATGGTGGACCCCATCTGTGCAAACGAAAGGGTTTTCAGGGAAATGTCAGCCCACCATTTTAGTCCCCTTCTTTAGCCAGACCTCTGATTACCTCGGCTCTACCATGTCTCCTCCTGCCCTGCCACCTTTGACACAGGAACCAGTGCCTGGAGGAGGCATGCATCAGCAAACCTTGCCGCTTCTCCAGACAACTGAGTCTCAAGGCTGCCTGCCCTGTAAATGTGCAAGTCAGGCAGGCTGGGGACAGGTTCTGTGCATCCTTTGCAATGGTCTATAGAGAGGAATGACAGCCAAGGCGATCCTGTTCCATGTTCCTTTGGCAGAGGTGGCAGTAAATGCCTCACAGCCCCAGGATTCACAGACATGAAGCACTCTAGGGGGTAGCTTGACATTTGGGCTCTCTTCAACTTTTAAGGTTGGGAGCCGAGATAAATGTCTGATCTACACTCTTGCAGAGCTGGTGCACATGACATCGGGTTACCAAAGATTGCCATATAATTTATTCAATCTGCTTTTGCTTCCATTTGTTTGTTTGTTTGTTTGTTTGTTTGTTTGTTTGTAGTCATTAATGGGATCACCTGAAGACTGAAAGGAAATCTGAAAATTCATTTAAATGACCTTCAAGGAAATGTGAACTGCTTCAGCAAATCTGCCTCAAGTTTCCACCATAAGCTGGTGAGCAGGGAGATGAAGCGTAGAATTGTCATACACTGATATCTGCACATTAAATTATTCATCTTAATTGGTATCTAAAGCTTTGCAATATTTGTTAATTTTATAAGAATATATTCATTTTTTTCTTTCATAGAAGCAAACAGCATTGAAATATTAGAAAATGAAATAAGAAAAAGGATATGTTATGCTTCTTGTTGTAAGAATATTCACTGGAGACACACAAAGTTTTAATGTTAATGTCTCTGCATCACTACTCCCTGCATGCTAAAATAGATTTGGAAATGCTTGAAAGGTTAAAGCTTTTGCAAATTATGAAACCAGACCATTTTGGAGCTATAAATCCTGCTCATCTGGGATAGTTGTTCTTGTGTAAAACCTCATGTTTTCTTGAGAGACTGAGCTGAATATTTATGCTTAGCACATCAAACACAAGGAAGGCACAGAGGTTCACTTGTCTGCAGTGGGTATTTAAGAGTTTACTGTTGATAATTAAATCTAAAAATTATAATTAGTCACTTATCCAAACTGGAGTGCCCAGTTTTTCCTCATTTACCTTTCCAGCATAGGACTGTTGTTAGCTCACTGGTTGCCCTGGAGCAATGTCTTTGTAAAGCCAACTTTTGTAATTTATGATTTAATTATGCCCTGGTGGCTCCCGTGGCCCCTTTTCTTTGCCAGCACAGAAACTGCCTCAGACAGGTGCACTTTCTGGTACAGGAGCTGATAAACCAAAACAGGACACTTTGGAAAGGACCTGCCCACAGCTAATGCATTAGCCAAACCCCCCCAGACCTTGAGAAAAGGGCAAGGCTGATCCACCAGTAGAGGATGACTTATGGTAAGACAGACACTGTGTTTGGAGCTGGGGTTTGGTTTGTTCACAGACGATGTACCAGCGGCTTCGCTACGACTCACCCCATTGTTATAAAGGGAAATAAATGTACCTTTGTCCAGAGGAAAGTGAGGCTGAGGAAGGGGAGCACAGAGGACCACAAGTGAGGTTGTGAGCCAGCAAACAAGCAGAGGGGAATGAGCATCCTGACCAGTAACTGAGGAAGCGTTTGAGGATGGCCTTGGTGCCAGGCACGGTAAGAATACGGCTTGATGTCTTTAAGGAGTGCATGGATGGCTTTGGGCAGCTGCCGAAGCACAGCTAATTGTGATCAGCAAGTGGGGATAGCATTGTTTGCCAGGAAAACATCTGATGAGGCAACCTTTCCAGGGTTTCGGACATGCAGAGGCAGAAGCACTAGTGCATTCTCGGGGCTGGTGCTTTGTGCAGCTGCAGCAATACCCCACAGCTGCAAATCCAGCTGACCAGGCAGCCAGACATGTTCCGGGGCCATGCTGAGCCACTGCAGCGATGCCACTGGCTAGCCAGTCCTAACACACGAACCCAAAGTCAGGTGAAAAGTTAGAACAGCTAACAAAGGAGAAACCCACACGTATTAAGAGGACCTGGTTCTCCGTTCAGGCTGAAATACCTGAAAGAGGAAGAAAGGAGTCATACAAAGCTCAAACGCCTCCTGGCACAGTGTCTGCTAAGGGCTTGGAGGAGACCCAGCAAGGTACCTGACCCCTCAAACGTGCAGCTCAGCCCTGCCGAGGCAGGCTGTGCCCACCATGCTGCTGCTGCCCTCCCCTCCTCCCAAAGGTACAAACCCCGTCCCCACTGCCATCTGCATGTCTCCAGGTCCAGCTCCCACCCATCCATCTCCCAACGCCTCTAGCCATGCTCCACAGCATCTCAGGAGATGTCTGTACACGTACAACCCTTCACCAGGGCAGCACAGACCAGCCACTGGTCACTGCAGTCCCACGCTTCCCGAAGCGATGCCAATATCACAAATAAGTTGTTGTCCAGACCTCTCCACTGCTGTCTGAAATGAAATCCCACTTATCATGTGCCTCGTAATTCCTGTTTTCATTTTCCAAATTATGTCAGCACCTTAACTCTCACAAAAGCAATTCTGTAGAAACCACCTGCTTTCACCAGTTTTGTGTGTTTTTCATTTCTTCTTAAATAAACACCTTCCTATAGTGAAGTAAAATCCAGAGAGAGAAAAAAGAAGAAAAAAATGAATGAAAAAAAAATCCAGCCTCTCCACAACCACCTCCAACAACCAACACCTATTTGTGGTTCTTGTGACTCTGATAAGTCAGAGCAGAATGTATAGGTTTATCGATTTCGTTGTTGCAGGGGGATTTGTAAACATTTGCTTGGCTCAGAGCAGGCTTCCAATGTCTTTCTTGGTCTTACTGTTGCTTTTCAAAACAGAAACAAAATAATTCAAGCCTTTGTTTGGGAAGTTTAACCTGTTGTGTACCACCCTGGCCCTTCTGCCACTCCTGGACTTTCTGACTCACACGGTTTTGGAGGATGCAACAGCCCCTTTCTCTGTGTTTTGTCTTTCATGTCCTGCCTCTCATTCGTCTTAACAGAACATGAGCAGCATGCATACACATAAAAGCATCTGAACACTGAAAAAGTTACACCTACATCTCACCCTAAAAACAAATGCCTCCTTTCAAAATTGCATTCACCCACCCGCAGAATAAATTCTGCTATTGTTTTCTGCTGAGCCCTCATTTCTCTTTCACCTACAAGGCACAGTTCAGCAGCTGTTGACAGCACATCTTACTGTCATCCTGGTGGATAACACTGAACAGCAATGGAGCACCCAGAGACTGATGCCAGAAAACACAAAAGAATATTTAATACACAAAAGAATATTTAATACCACTACCAGCAATGCAGTTGGTGTTGTACTGCAGAACACCAGAAATGAAGACTTCTGTTGTTACTGCTGGGAACAGAAACTGTCTGTGGCTTCTTGCCAGGGATCACTGCTTCCCAACCGGGTGTCCTAAATATACCATGACACAGAGCCACTGCACCAACTTCAAAAATCTGGATGCAAAAGTCTTGCATTGAGCCCATCTTCCTATTTTTGAGCTAGGACACAAGGGATGGTGATGCAGAGAACTTCTTGAGCCATGCATCTAGGAGCCCCGTTACATGAGAAGTGCTCCAGCACTTTATCCCAGACAAAACTGATTGAAGGCCTTGCTGCCACAGGCAACTTTTCTTCAGAAACAAATAGTAGTCTTGAATCACTTCTCACTCCTGCTCTGTGTCATGGTTTAACCCCAGCCGGCAACTAAGACCCACACAGCCACTCGCTCACTCCCCCCCAGTGGGATGGGGAAAGAATCAGAAGAGTAAAAGTGAGAAAACTCATGGGTTGAGACAAAGACAGTTTAATAGGCAAAGGAAAAGCCACACACGCAAGCAAAGCAAAACTAAGAATTCACTCCTTCGCATCAGCGGGCAGGTGTTCAGCCATGTCCAGGACAGCAGGGCTCCATCACACTTAACGGTGACTTGGGAAGACAAACACCATCACTCTGAACGTCCCCCCCTTCCTTCTTCTTCCCCCAGCTTTATATGCTGGGCATGACATCATATGGTGTGGAATATCCCTTTGGCCAGTTTGGGTCAGCTGTCCTGGCTGTGTCCCTTCCCAACTTCTTGTGCACCCCCAGCCTACTTGCTGGTGGGGTGTTGTGAGGAGCAGAAAAGGCCTTGACCGTTTGTAAGCACTGCTCAGCAATAATGAAAACATCCTTGTGTTATCAACTCTGTTTCCAGCACAAATCCAAAACAGAGCCCCATACTAGCTACTGTGAAGAAAATTAACTCTATCCCAGCCAAAACCAGCACACTCTGTAAACCTGGACTGCCTACTTTCATGTCAAGAGAAATCCAGCCTTGTCACACCAAGATGGAGAATGAAGCCTCACACAACAGCTCAGAACAAGTTCAATTCCTCCTCCCTGTATAAGATGAGTGGAAAAACATTTTCTCTGGAGGAAGGTGAAGGTTTGGCTGTGTGTGGGAAACGCAAACACCTGAACTGCTACAGGATCCCTGCTCAGCAGGAGCTGTCAGACTGCCTCCACCTCCCCTCTAAGATGAGCATCCTAACATCACTAAAAATAGAAACTAATGGTTAGGTTTTATACAAATAACAGCTGTAATAAGACGTGGTTTAGATACAGAATTTTAGATCTTCCAGAGGAGAGGAAATGGATTGAAAGGAACCTGTTTCTCCACAGCTGGTCCTCTTCTCCCATGATATTTAATTTTATAGCATCTATAGCTCATGTCTTCTGCTATCACCTACTCAAAGCATAATTTCTGTTTCCTTGCCATCACCACACAATAGGTATGAAGGGTTGCATTTTTTTTGCTTTTGTGTGCATTTGTATGAGTTAAACAATTCATTGCTTAAATTGTTACAATTCTTACAATTTTAGACCAGACTTTTCTAAACCAAGATGCTGTTTTACTTAAACAATTTATGCATTATGAAATGGGAGAAGCAGGCTCAGCCATCATACCAACAGCATCCACGGACCTTGGTCCCCAAGGAGCCAATTCACTATTCCTGTCACACCATGTTTTCACCAAGGAAATCCCCCCAGCTCTTGCCGTGTTACGCAGAGGCAGTGCATTGCGGAACAGCAGAGACTTACTGCTTCCTTGTGTGTCCAGTGCAGTGCCTGCAAATTTCACAGCCTGTCCATCTAGCATTTCTGTATTTCTCTTTCATAATTTAATTAGCGGCAGGGGTCGAAATTTGACCACAGTGGAGGTCAGGCAGCCCGTATGGAACTGATGTGCAGTGTGAAGCTTCACAGAGGTGAGGTAGAGACTACATCAGCCTTGCAGCCCCCCTGGCTCTGCACACAGGGGTACCCCCCTTGGCCTTCCGTCAGGCTTCGTCTCCCCGCTCATGACTCCGAGATATCAGTAGAGAGCAGGAGCCTCCCTGCTCTTTCCAATCAGTGCAATTAATTTGTAAACTGAGGGAACGTGCAGGTCTGTCCCTGGTGAGACACCCTCTCATCTAGCGACTCCCGTTAGCTTACATCAAAGGTGATTACGGTGCTAACCTCACAGCTCAGCTACTGCTGATGGTAACTGGAGTGGGGAGAGAGACTCACTTCGTACAGGCGGTCAAAGAACTGGTCTTGCATTCTGCCTGCCCTATGGAGACCTCTGGCTCCACAAACAGCTGTTAAAAAGCAACCAAAAAGGAAAAAAATTAAAGAAAATAAAAAATAAAACAAAGGTTGTATGTGAGCACAGGAGAAACAAGTACAGCTGTGACCTAAGGTCAGGGACACTTAATTGTACCTATTAACACAAAGACATAACTTTTGCCTCTTCCCTGCTCCTGTCTAGCTGTGTCTGAACACCAAAAGTTTTTCGTCATGTAATAAGCTCTGTCCACCTTTTTTGTGTCTCATTCCTCAGCTCCATCTTCTGAATGGTGTCCAGAAACTGTGATCAGCCTGAAGGCCAGCTCAGTCTTTTTTGTCTGAGCTTAGATAAGCATTGTCAGTGCTATCTCTGTATGCACCCATTTCCCTCTCTGTCCTCCTACAGAGGATGCCGCATGGATGAAGACACATCTGGCTGCTTTTGAACTTGCCAGGAGCACAGGAGTGTGTGTGGTCCTTCATCCCAAATTTTGAGCCTTTCTTTTTCTGTAACCCTGGCAACGTACAGTTTCACCACATTTAACTCATGAGACAGACCCAAGCACTCACTCAGCAACAAGCTCTTCTCAGGGCTGAGGACAGAGGTGAGTAGAAGAGGGCCGTCCTCCACCTGGCAAAATTCCCCGCTCACCCCTCAAAGCATTCTGCACAAGCCAGCAGATTAAGAGTTCCTCTGCCCACAGCGTCAGGAAAAGCAGACTCTCAGCTCTGAACTTACCACCCTTTCCACCCCTGGTCCCAGGGGTGATGGTCTCCTGCTGTGGGAATAACAGAGCTGTCCATTTCCCTGCACGCCCCCCACGAGGTTGCACAGCCAGGTTGGTCTGGTGGGGCAGGAAGATGGCAACTACCAAAGCACCATGGGCCAGATGATGACCAGCGCAGCGCAGCCCGGCTGAGCAGCACTGCGTAACCCATGGTGGGCTTATGGTGAGCATGTGCTGATGTAATGCCAGGGCGGGGTGGTAGAAACCGTGGCTGCAAGGGAGCTGATTTGATGGGGAGGCAGCCAGCAGCAGAGCTGGTATGAATCACAGTCAGTTACCAGGGTATTGAAAATCACATGAAACATCTACTCAGTCTGAAGAATTACAAGCTAAGTACCAGGCAGTTTGCTCCCTCGTGCCAGCAAGCTATGGACATGAGCTGATTCGGTTTTATCCGTTCCATGCAAAAAATATTATGAGTGCTCTGGCTGGGTTGTCACAGCAAAAGCCTCACCAGGCTGCGGCCACTGGCCTGAGGGCAGGAGCCAGAGGCATCTGTCACACGGCTCTTCCTCTGCCATTGCTCCGTTTCTTTGGGCCACTCTCATGATTCTCCCTGGTATGATAAACACGTCTTGTATGCGCGTCCAAGTGCCTTCCAGACCATGTGTTTCTGGGGCTTGACGCAGATAGACTTTGTTCTCTGACCTGGTGAACTCGTGAACAAACCTCACTGGTAAGGAGCACAGTCACACCTTACGAGAAGTGCAGATTTTTCACATTAGCATTCACAGCTGCCTCACTGGTGGCAGCACTGAACCCCTTTGCTAGGGAATTTCTACTTAGTATTCATAATAATTTGCCCCACCCTCAAAAATAATTCCACATTAAAAAAACACCAACTCTTTTCTTGATGCATATTCAGATTAATGGAAAGCGTTAATCACATACCATGAACTGTGGACTAGGATGGAGAAGGTAACTGCCACACATCCTGTGCTGCTGAATGGAGAGGTCACCCCTGCTCCTGGTCCTGCTGCTGCTCCCCCCGTGCCCCGTTTTCCCTTCTTCATCCCTCTTCTTACCGGGGTGGGCACTGTGGGGGAACGCAGGGCCATCACTGGTGTCCCGTTTCCCTGACAAGCCCTGAGAGGCTCCAGAGGGGTGAGAGGTTTGGCAGTGGGCCCCCCAGGCTGGGCAGAGCGGTCCCAGCTCTGCTGTCCCTGCAGAGAGCAGCCACCAGTGCCACGGCACCGATCCCAGGTTCTTGCAAAGGCTTCCCAGGCACTCATCTGGTTAAAAACGGGTGGCATTACTGAGCTCACACATCTCCCAGAGCAGACACACATTCAGCCATCACTCGTTCATCCCTGGATGGGCATCTTGCTCTCCTCTTCACGCAGAGGGAGTCTTGCCGAGCAGGCAGAGATTTGCCTCTCCAGCAGCTTTTCAGGAGATGCTGCAGCACTGAGACCAAGCTCTCTGCTCTCCCACCCCTTTGCTGAGACCATGAAGGCCCTGATGGGGACCCCACAAAGTACAGTCCCCACCAAAGAGCAGGGCACCCTGATGGGGGTGGACAATATCTCCCTGTTGCAGACCACTACACAAGGACCAGCGCTGCAGGGACATGGTGCCTGGCACATCACCCTCACCTCCAGCAGCTCTTACCCATGGCACACATGAAACAAAGCCAGCCAGGCACGGCCCGTGCAGTCCAGCCCCTGCTAGCCCTCGGATGCCCCAGCCAGCCTTGCCTGCCCAAGGAGGCTCCTGCAGCACGTCTGAAGGAGCACGTGAGAGTAATATCGTCACCTCTGCGCTGTTAGTGCATGGTAGCCCAGCCAGGGCTGAGCAGCAAAGGGGCACGTTCAGGTTCAATGTACTCCCCACCCTACCAAAACACAAACATGCAGCTTATTATTCAGCAGACAGTGCTGGTTTTTGTAAGTCACACAGGCAGCACGGCACCGTACACCCAACTCAAGATAACCACACGGTGCTTGGGCAAGTAGCGATTAATGGAGCAGAGGTGTGTGCAGCAGGTGGGATGACGAAGAAATAACCATCGGAAAGGTGTTTTGTATGTGCTTTTCATAACATGCTAAAATAATACCCATAGTACTAGTTTCTAGTAAGACATACACTGACAGAAATTTATTAAAAATAAGACTATGTATTTTGGAATAGGTAAATGAATAAGAAAAATGCAGACTATGGCTCTCACTGCTTTACAGTTAAACATACATGTTCTTGTTAGAGCCAGCTAGGTTTTTACCACTACATCTGTATAGGGATAATTATAGGACTAAAACTTAACAAATCAACATCTTTGATGAAGGAAATGAGGAGTCTTCATGATTTTAAAAACAAATTATTAGATTTTCTGGCATCCATAAATGTTTGGACCCCTTTACTGGAAACATTTGAGGAATGAATTTACGAAAAGTATTTGTAGAAACCACACACAAGTATGCAAAACAGCAAATGGAGCCAGAATATTCTGGGGGCTGGAGGCACCCTCAAGGCACCACTGCCCGCAACCTTGGGGATTTGGGCAGAAAAGATCTCTTCTAGTCCTTGCACTATAGATTCAAAAGTGTAAAACTCACTGAAATATCATCTGAGGGAAAAAAGAACCTGTTTAATAAAATTGCACCTCTCTGTCAAGGAGCAGAAACACAATAATTTAACATGCAAAATCAATTACACCATGGAAATAGCAAAGCTCACAAATGCAACGTTGTTAAAAAGTGTTTTCACGTACTATGTGAAGTAACTGTAAAAGCAGATTGTGAGTTTTTAGAAACATGGTTGTTAGCAGATGAAATCTCAGCCAGTAGTAGGCAACAGCCAAGAAGTAGGAGCATTATTACTATCATCCCTAATTTAGGAAAACATTATTGAAGAAGTTGCTTCATCCAAATGTGTGACATTTGGCTCCAATTTAAATCTCACTTAAACCAATATGTTACAGGCAAGGCAGGATGGAATTTGAGATCTTCGGTCTCAAACTTAAGCTCAACTTTGAGCTTATGTTTCTCACAGTTTGGCAGCCACCCTTTGTAGCTTTTTAATGGGATGGTGTGAAGTGAAGGATTCGTGTGCCTTTAGGGGCTCAGCTTTCTTTTCAGACCTCTCAGGGGCAGTGTCGTGAAATGACTGATTTAGATCGCTTAAAGAATCACCATCAAAGGTATCAGCAAAAGTGGTTTTAATATGATGTTGTAAAAGTGTGACTTAACAAAGTTTGATGGCAAGGTTCACTCTATTAATTACTGCATGGAAAAAACATACAAAGGAAAATTGAGTTACACTCGAGTTAGAATGATTCACAGAGAGACCACAGACCCAACGGGTAAGGAAGATCCTCCCATTGAGTCATGAGGCTCAGAGTGGACCCCCTTGCTTTCTAAACTCCTTCTCAGAGAGGAATCTAGGTGCAGCTAAGTCCAAACCTAGTCTCAGACTTGGTCAACAGTTTATGTCTAAGGGATTGTATATGCAATATTTCATCAGCATCAATTCAGCATGCAATCAGTTACCAAACTACAAGGTTATGCACGATATTGGTCACTTACCAAAGATCTGTTGCTGGTAAAAGGTCTCTCTTGCCTTGAGGAGCAACCTTGAGAGGTGTCCCAACTCAAGGGGAGATCACTGCCATGCCACCAGGCTGCTTAGCCAGGAGACCTCAAAGAAGGCTCACCGAGGCTGTCATATTTATGGGGTAAAGTGGTTGGCTAGTAGCCAAATTACAAGCGATGGAAAAGGTATGCATGAGACTCCCTCTACCCACAACATTCTTTGTTCCTTGATAAATGAGTCTTGGAAAAGCCACCAGCTATTCATGTGTTAATTGCGTGATCGGTGTTCCAAGCTCATACGCATCGATGCTCACTGGGTCACTCCGCTCCTTTGTGGGTTTTCAGAGAACAGATTGGAACTAGAGACGTTCTTGGCCTGGTAACGGCTCAGGCCCTTACCTCCTTTGGAGCCTGTACCAAACTAGTCTGGTCAGGGGTCGAGCGTACCCATTACAGACAGGGTGAGGGCTCTGGCCCCACTGTGTCCTTCCAGCCTTACGGAGGGTTTCGCTCTCAAAAGCTTCTGTGCCACTGGAGACCTCCAGCCTAATTCTGTGCATGTTACACCATAGGAAACGGCTGCCTTAGCTCAGGCTCTCACATGGCTCATTCTGGCTTTCAACTCAAGCTCTGGCTTTGAGAACATCCAGCAGCTTTCATATCTTCAGGACAAATTTAGATTTTTTCATGCTTTGTTATGGAGATTACCACATTGCAGAGCAATTAAAGATTAAACATCAGCAATATGGCAAAGATGAAAATAGTTTCTGTCTTGGGGACAGACAGTACTTCCTCACCATTCCAAGATGTTTTGCAATATCTGGCTCCTTCCTGGGAAGACAGGCCTTTGCTTCAGTGTCATGGACAAAAGATCTGCGGGCTCCTCTCTGTCTGGACAATCCCATCCGCACATTCAGGCTGCAGGGTACTCCCCTCATCTAACTGAGAACTGTGAATTGGAAGCAACAGGGGCCTGCTGAAAAATATGTGGGGTTTCCCATTCACTACAATGACCACGATGCAAGCTCCCCCCTGAAACGGTCTGCGTTCCCACGGGTCTGCTCCAGTCTTGCAGAGAGGAAGGGAATCACAGCATGGCGTTTCTTCAGCTGGCATTCACCAGTGGGCAAGGAGAGGGGGTCAAGTACCTGGCTGCTGCAGTTTCTACAGAAACCTCTTTGCTGTTGTGACTGCTGAAGACTTCCCTTGTGTAACGTGCCCACCAGCCCTGTGCAGAGAAGCATCGGACAAGCACCAGCTAGAGCACACGTGCTGCTGGCAGACAGAGCACGGGCAGCACAGCTCTGCAATGCTGTACTGCTCGTCCACAGGTCCTGGAAACATCCAGGACATTCGCTCCAAGTGGCCCTGTTCAAAGGTGGTGAACTAGAGTAACAACACCTACATGCAAGCTCAGAGCTAAGGGCGTGAATTCCCTGGGCACTTCGCCCAGGGAAGTGGTGGAGTTCCCATCCCTGGAAGTATTTAAAAGACGTGTAGATGAGGCACTGAGGGACGTGGTTTAGTGGGCATGGTGGTGTTGGGTTGACGGTTGGACTCGATGATCTTAGAGGTCTTTCCAACCTTAATGATTCTATGATTGCACATTTCCTACCTAGACTATCTCAGCCCTTTTAACTGGCTACCTCCCACCCTCTCTTCACATCCCACAGCTACTAGCGTTCCTCCATTTTACTTTCAGATGGTAGCATTTCAGCGAGGATAAAGAGGCACAAGTATTAATATGTTCATGTGGTCAAGGCAAATAGTACAAAAGGCAGTAAAAACATTATATGGCACAAAACTATTAGTGACGATTCATATTGACAGTTGTGTATGAGAATCACACACACATATGGAAATCAGAAAACTTAAAAACTTCACCGCCACCAAAAACATGGTTTTGTCATGTCAGTCTTTCACACTTAGTTCTGCCTACCATTTTTGAGAAAAGTTGATTTAAAAATACAGCGTATCCATGTACCTCAAAAGAACTTAAAAATAAGGGCGGGAAACAGATTCTAAAGTGTTAATACATAGGAGGCTCTTTGCGACATAAAATTATTAATTTGTGCAATGACTGCATAATTAATACTTGGTCTCATCTCATTCTCTTTTAAATGTATTCCCACATTGCACAGAAGTTGTTGGCTAATGAATTAAACAGTTTGATGTTGATGAATCACAATTTTGCCTATCAATATTAAAATATTGCCAGAGGTATGTTTTTCAGTTTGGGTCATGAAAGTTTAAATTATAATACTGTCAAAAGTGTAGACATCATGTTTTCCCAAGCCTCAGTGCAAAGTCAGAAGAGTCCAAGTTTTGTTTTCAGATTTGGGGTTTTTGGACTATTTTTATTTGCTTTCTTCCATTCAAGCAATGACATGAACATAAGGTATCTTGCAAAACTTCAGACTTATCAATAATAGCATCTGAAATGGAGAAATCCAGTTACTCAGGAAACCTCAAGTCAAAACTAGTTTGTTCTTTGGACTATGATTAATGTGGTAAGTGATACCAGATGGTAAATGCTTTGAGAAGCCTCTGCTCTCAAAAGAAGTGTTAATTACTTCCAAAGCTGCAGCAAAAGGATAACGGAGAAAGAACAGGTCCCAGCCCAGCGTTAAAGGGACACAGGAGCAAAGGGCACCTCGGCACACAGTGTCTGCCAGGAGCCTCGGCGAGGAACCCCGCGGGGCCAGGTGCTCCCACCCCGCGCCCACCTCCTGGGCAGGACCAGGGTCTCCGTGCTGGGTCTTCTGGGGCAGCTGATGGCATTCACGCCATCCCACTTGCCTCCCACATGCTACCCACATACCACAAAAGCCATCTCCTGCCTCCAGAGGAGGAGGGTAACTGCCAGTCTAAGACAGTCAATAAACCCTTTGTGCTCTCTATGATAAAAGACAGAAAACACCGACCTGGTAAGAGGTAAGCCACATACTTGTCCATATTTTGGCATCACGATGCCTTTTAGGCACTCTGGTGTCTGGCAGTCTTGCAGTGTTCATAGCTCTGGCTTTGGTGGCAGCCAACACTTCTCCATTAAACACATGCTTAATTGCTGGGCCAGGCTGGTGCTGTGATGTCCTCCGTGCAGCACCGTGGGCTTTGTGCTATGAGCAGTTTTCATCGAAGGGACTGTAAGAGGAGGAGACCATATGGCTGCTAAAAATTATTTGATAGGCAAAACACTTTGTCATGAGCTGAGCATTGCAGCAGAAGAAGGTAGAATAGGCTATACCCCTTTTAACAGCTTGGGAGACCACCGAGGGATCTTCTCGCTCTCCATGGCGGAAACCACCTGAACCCTACCAGGACAGCCACTTGCATGTATAGTCATGCCCTGTATGTGTTTGCAGACCTAAACCAGAACCCAGCAGTAACACAGACCCAACAGCACACTTGCGTTTTTCTGCATGTCTGGAAAAACCACAGCCCCCCATCCCATTTCTGGAGGTACATCTGTGTCGCCTTGGCTGACCTTCACTGCAAAACCATTGCTGGGCTGTCCAAGGGAGAGTGTGTTAGCTTATGCTGTGAAGGTAATAGCAAAAACAAAGACAGAGTGAAATTCCTGAGTCATTAATAATATCAAACGAGAGACACCAGTGTGAAAATCCACACCACTCCAGCATGGGGGAGCAGACCCCAGGCACGTCTGCTCAGCAGGACAAGACCAGCAGTGCAGGCAGCAAAGCCCAGCTGCGGGTGCCTACCTCGCCCCCAGCCCGGCAGGGACCTGAACCGCAGCCGTCAGCACATCGCCACTCTCTGCCCTTTAATGCTGACAGCCCTGGCTGCCTCAGCACCAGCCATCTCTTTTCTTTATTGGCCAATAAATACATTTCTTGCACACCTGCAAGTCGTATAAGCCCGTTTCCAAGTCTCTGTGAATGGTACAAATGCCCAAGTAAAATCCACACGAGGTACAGGGTTACAGACGAGAGCCCTTGGGAGGGAGGGCTCGGACAGCAGGAGCCGGGGAGGAACAGGTCTGAGCTGCAGAGCTTGGGGGCTGCAGCCTGCTGGACTCCGAGAGAGAGCCAGGCACAGGGAAGGGGAAGAGGCTGAAAATGCCTGGCTGCCTGGGGAAGACTGACTCCTTGGAGAGCTCAGCCCAGGCTAAACCAGGAGATGGAGGAGTGCAATTAGCTAATGATACCAGTGGCAAGAAAAAGGTGTCGGTTTTGCTGAGATTCACCACTGCTTCGGCAGCCGCTGACGGCCCAGCCCTTGCTGAGGTGGTCACAATTCAGCAAGATCAGCTGTCCCAAAGCCAGACAGGGCTTGTGGACCGGTGCCCCATTTCATGGATTAAAGAGATAAAAAGCCACAAAAATTAAAAAGACAAGGTTAAGGACATTCGAAGAGCATCATCACTGCCTTTCTGAAGAAAGCTGACATTATGTTGGATGGAGGCTTCTCAGAGGTACAAAACAAACAGTCCAAAAACAGTCACAAGGTAAAGCAGATTTGAATCCCCAAAGCAATGAAAAATTACTGTTTCATTATGAATTTTCTCCAGGGGGAAAAAAAATAAAATCACAACAGCATCATGAGGTACCACAAACAAAACACGGGCAATAAACGTAAATTCTCTGTAATGCTCAGCAGTCCTCAGTGTCTGTGAGCTTTCGTTGTGATCACTGTCATGACACACAGCAGCAATGGTTGCTTTGTGAAGGGCAAAGCAAGGAGATCTTCAGGTCCGAATAGGAACATGACAGGATCTGATATTGATGACAAATGCAGATCTGTCATGTTGACAGCACACAATCCATAGGGAATTGGGAGGGCTCCTTGCAACTATTTAATTCAAGACAGTAAGTGAAGACTTATTTGGATTATTTTACAAGTAGAAAGAGTAAGTCTTAAAAGCGAGTCTGATGAGAGCTCTGCTGCTTCTGTAATTTCACTGCTCAAAAGGTCACGTTGCAGAAAAGTCACTTCTTCTAAAAACACCTACAGAGGTGAGACTCTGGAGTGAGTGCAAAAGTAAAGTGGTTGTTAATGTACACTTAACCTCTACACCACTGAGAAGGTAATAACTGAGAGCAACTGCACCAACAGTAGTCTTGAAAAATGTGAATTCATCTCTACCAAATGTTAGTTAAAACTTGAACAGTCCCCATCAATACCTTTGGGTACTGCAGTATTGGCCTAAAAGCTCTAACAGGAAAAGCTGTATATGGATAAAGGGTCAGCTCAAGAGCTGACTTTGTTCTCTTTCTTCTGCAATACAGTGAAAGACAGAGAAAGCTCCTTGCTTGCACAGCATAACGTCCAGCAGAAGTGAAGCCCTTCAGCACTAGCAAGAATGGTGTTGTCTGACCTGCTGTGATTTCCAGCCACCAGCCCAGCCCTGCACGAGGCTCAGCTGGCTTAACTTCTACCGAGAAGTGAGAAAGCAGTTGCCTCCTCAGAGCACAGCGAGGATTTCAATGCACTGATCTCTACAGCTCCCATATATAAAGAAACACTGAAGACTGAGAAAAATCAAAGCCCAAAGGACATTTCAGTACCGCATGCTACCATTTGCATTACAGCCTGCTCCCACCGCTTGGTGAGATATTTTGGAACAGGTACTACAGCAGTCCTGGGCACTACTGACAGAGGCTGCCTGAAGAGCATCCCTAAGGGACTGTCAGACTGAAAAATGAGGAGAAAACATACAACAGTGTCGTGGGCAGTGACGGTTTGCGCAAGCCTCCAACAAGGCTGCTGTTCTGCAGTGACATCAACTGAAGTCATGCTCTGACTTCTTTCAAGGGAAGATCCATTTCATTGTTGGGATCAGCATAATGCGATGGGAAAGTTGCATCTCCTGGACAACCTGTTACACAGTAAGAAGAAATAGTGGTGGCCTCATTATTCTAGAGATGTCTTGTGGTACAGGGCACCCTTGCCAATAAGGTCAGTGTATGCTGCTTCCTCTAGCAGGGCAGGAGCTTTACTAAAGCCCTGGCTTTAAGATTTCTGGCCTCAGCAGAGCTAAGACCCTAGACAGTGGGAGAGATGGTCTGGGGAATGGACTTTCAGCAGCCGCTCTGTGATAAAACTGATTTACTTCAGTACACATTGCCAGCTACATCGTCCACGGCTGGTGCCGAGGGTCTGCATTGCAAAAGCTGGTGGCTTGCTGCAACCTGCATTATGTTCCTGACACCAGGTCCCTGCCAGCCATCAGGGATGGGATGGACCATTCCCAAAATCTGGCTGCAGTGCACCTTCCACCCTCTAACCCCCCCAACCACCAGCGATGGGGGAACACAGACCTAACCCTCTGCACCACATGGCACGGGGAGGGCACAGCACAGAGCAAACCACCCAGGCTTTCGTCCTCCACACCTCTGAAGTCACCTACCACCACGCCTGCAGAGCGCCCAAAAGCTGCGCAGTCCGGGGAGGTGTCCCCGGCTGCAGCGCTGCCAGCACAGTGTGCTGCCGTGAGTCCAGCCCTCCCCGCTCTCTCCAGGGTGTTTTCCTTTGCTGACTGCCGAAGAGCTTGCAATTTGTTATCAACAAACCGCTGCTTTGTTAACATCACTGGGGTCTGTGTTGGCTGGTTGCTGTTAGGAATATTGAGTACCTGATTCCCTCTGCAAATCCAGCTCTGCAGCAGAGACTTCTCAATGATAGGAATTAGTACATCTGTAAGTGCTTAACCAGGCTAACACCAGCAAACCATTTTTAGAAGGATTAAGGATCTTTGAACTTACTTTATGGAGAATTTCAGGCCTTGAAATTTTACTCCTAAGGATATACTAATTCATATAAAACTTCATATAAATCTCACAGATTGATTTAGTAGTGAGTATTCAAATTTTAGTTACATCACGGATTAACTTTCATTGAAACCATTACCAACATACATGGTAGTGGCTAGATTCTTCAGCTACATTGAGGAAAACATTGTACCAAGTACTGACTGTGCTTAGGAAAAGACCATTTCTACCCCAAACTGCTCACCGTCTAAGTACATCAGATAGATAGATAACAATGTGACATACCAGCTTGTATTTAATATATTGTCTTGAAAGAGTATATATTAACTAATCCCTTCAAATATCTGACCTTGTTCAATAGCACTTTATGAAATAATTTTAATAAATAGAAACTTAATACAAGCTGTGACCATGCATAACCAAAAGTAGAAGTAGTTTTGTAATGTGCAAAACTATCAGACTTGTCAGAAGGCAGCCATGAAGACAGGGAAATAGCTACCCTGAGCTGAGATATTAAAGGCAGGGCTGAAGAAGTTTACGAAGAGGAAAATAGG
>NW_008824538.1:525094-538667 GCF_000699105.1 Pygoscelis adeliae | reverse complement strand
AATTATTGGGGTATGATGCCTCCCAAGAATGAAGGACCAACTGCCTAGTATCACCACTCCTCACGTGAGATCCCCCATCTTCTGAAGCACTGGGGATTCAGCTCTGGGATCTCTCACTTGCTATCAGGTACACTGCATCTACAATTAATCCACTAGCCTAATTTGTCATACAAGAAAGCTTGCCAATCATGAATGGTTTGTCCTACCGTGCATTTCAATCATCTTTCAGAGAGATTGTCAATAATAAAGTTATTGATCACTAAACCCAAAGAGGGAAACGAGAAAAAGTCAAGATAGAGATTCCTCTACCGGCATTTGAGTCACAATAGCTCTGAACCCCACTAAAATAAAGCCACCTCCCATCAATACACTGCACTGAGAGCAGTCACTGCTCACCGGGATCCTGGGGGAAATAACCCCTGACGAGGGTGAGGAGCAAAGTCCCCCTCAGCCTCAGAGATGCATCTTTTATGAACGAACCCACCAGCTCTTAGCTATTTAGAGAGACATCCAATTTTGATGTAAAGACATCAAGTGATAGAGAACCTGCTATACCCCAGGGTGAGCTGCAGTTCTGGTTAATCACCGCCAGTCATCAGGACCTGTGTCTTATGTCTAGTCTGAGTTTGTCAGGTTTTAGCTTTCATTGACTGGCTTTTGCTAGACTTTATTTCTGCTAGATTAAAAGAGCTGTTAAAAGATGTTTATATTTCTAGCTGCCAGCTCTGCAAACCTCTCCAAGGCTCTGACAACTGAGCCAAGTTTCTTCCTGGGGATGGGGGAAGCATGAGCTCCAAATAATAGACTTCATACGTTAAAGTTAATCTTCAGTGACACCTGTGCAAACAAAATGCCTTCAAAGGCATTGCTAAAATATAATTGACCAGCCATGCAAGCAGAAACAGCTGAAGATACAGAAGGAGACGACTCAGCTCACTGCTCCCACTGCACGGGGTCTGCAGCAGCAGCAGAGTTAAAAAAAGTGCAGACAGGTTTTATGTCACTCGGACATCAGGGAACTGCTGACAGAAAAAGAATGTCTCCCTGAAAAGTGTCCTTTTAGCATGTTAGCGTATCCATTTCCCCTATCAAGAAGCGATCCACAGCCAACAAGGACATGGGACCAGCCCTGTGCAGTTGCACTCGAATGCAACAGCCCCGCGGGGATGGTGGGGTAGTGGTCACCCCCTGCAGAAGGAGAGGGGACAGGGCACAGGACAGCGTGGGCAGTCCTGCCAAGGCAATTCCCCAGACCCCTCACACCCAGTTTGGCCCTGACAGCTGGAAGACAAACCATGCTGGTCTCCACCAGGGTGCCGGGAAGGAAGAGCAGTGTGAGGTCCTGCCCTGGGCCACTCGCTGTTCACCTGCAGCATCACCCCAGCAGACCCGGCTTCTCTCCAACACTGTGATTTCCAGGTACTCATGCAGAGAAGTGCAGTGTAGCCAATTATTCTGTGTTTGTGCCTCTCTGAAATGCTCTGTTCAATTGACAAATTGACCAGAAAAACAAGCGAGGCACTTCCCACCCTCCCCATGCCTTTGAGTGCCAGCTCACTCTGTGCAGCGAGCTCTCCTGCAGCAGGGAGAGGAGATCCTTTGAACAGGGAGTGAAGTGTTACCCGAACCTAGAAGAAATCTTAATTGGATATAAAAAAAGATTTTGTATATTCAGTGTAAAGGAGACTAAGCCATTTAGAAAAGGATCAAACAAATCCTCTGAAGTGGGCCAGTATCATTTGATCAGCACTTGGCGTCTTCAAATTCAGAAGAGATTTTTTTCCTTTAGTTTGAGAAGGAGATGCTCTAGTTAAACCGCAGGTTTGGAGCCTATTGTGCCCACTTATGTAAGCGGGGGAGTATTATCCCCACTGCAGGAATGACTAGCCTTGTATGCAAAACCCGTCCACACAAACGATTCATGTGGTTTAAAGGACAGAGCTGGGGATGCATTGCAGCCTGTGAATGAGGGAAAGGCTGGTTTCATCAGGCTCAGGACCTGGGAAATGGGGCAGTGTTCCCTCCTTTTCCTCACACCTTTTGCCACTCGGACCAGGGAGCAGCAGTTCCGCTTTCAGGAAGACCCACAGGTCTGCAGCTGGCAATGGCACAGGCACTTCAGCCCTCAAAGCCCCCCATAACATGCTGCACCCAGCCCCCTCCCCAGCCTGGGATGCAAAGGCACAGCTCTTGAGCTGAGTAATAAGAGCACGGCATGTCTGGCACTGTTGCAAAGGTGGGATGAAGTTTATCCCAGCATCCCTAGTGATCCCATCCGTGATTTGCTGTGACAGAACTCATACCTCACCCTGTCTCTTTCAGCACTTGGCACCATGGCCCCTGTGCAGAGCTGGGCCCTCTCAGCACCCAGGGCTTGCAAAGGTGGCAGGAGGCATGCAGTATTCCCTAAAGGAGCTGGAGCTTTGCCCAAGACCTCTGCTTCCTGGCTCAGCAGCTCAGCTTTGCTTCAGTGGAGCTGGTCTCCTTTGAGAAGGCTTAAGCTCTAGTTACCAGGCTCAACAATCTTGGCAGAGATGGAAATCATCAGCACAGGAGCCAGAAAACTCCTGTGCAAGTTTTACCATTGTGAAGGTAGCTGCCCCGTGCCCTTGCTCTTGTCAATCGATGGGCCATGTCTCCCTGCCTGACAAGCAGCACAGGAGTGTACAGGAGCACGCCGGCTGCCCTGGAGCAACCCAAGGGTGGCCGAAGGAGGTGCTGGGCCAGTCCCTGAGCACAGGGCTGCCACGCTGACACCAGGAGCACCGGCTCGGGATGCAGCGCAGAACCAACGCAGGACCACCCAGCCCAGGAGAATCACACCTGCCCTTCCTGGAGCAAGCAGAGCCAATGGGTCTTCCAAGGTCAAGAATTCAGCCAAAAAACAGTAGAAGTAGTGAAATACTAGAATAGAGCTGAGGATGTTCAAGCCTGTAGGATGGAAACTTGGCACTGCCGAAGAAGGAACCCCTGACAATTCCCTTCTTGTGTCAATGAGTACAAATGAACTGCACTTAGAAAATAAAAGAAGAGAAGAAGCACTTCTCTGCATATGCAGAAGTAAATGCACTAACTGATCTGGCGGTAATTTTTAGTAGACACTACCTCTTCTGAACACTGACAGTAGATATCACCAAAAATTTCATTAAGACTTGCCTTCCTGCCCACATACACTTCCCGTCTGCACACACAGAACAAGCCTTGCCTTGCAGAGCTCGGATTATTTATTTATTTTCATACATGCTGAGCTTGCAGCCTGGCAATTCACCAGAGTATGTTTCATGAATGCCCTGATTCCTCCCAGGAGCCAGGCCCTCTCTAGCCTCAGAAGTCAACTTTCTAGATGGCCTAAGAGCAAGCAGGTACTTACAAATTCCTATACAAGCGTAACGCATTATGCAAATAAGCAAGCCTCACTACTGCCTCCTGACGTACCTTATACAGGAACACAAGCAAGACCTGAAAAACTGATGGGTGGGGGGAAGACAGCTGGACCCAGTTTTATAGAAGGCCTTTGTGGTTGGTAATTGCTGAGTCAGCAGATGTGTGGTTAGCTGGTTTAGCTCACCTGTGAACAGTCTGGCCTCCATGTGCCTTTCCGTAGTAGCTGAGAGTGCCTTTGCAGAGTACTGGGAACCCTCTGTGTGTCTGAAAGCAGTTTTGGTGAGGCTGATCCTTCTGGAGGATGTGCTCCCCGATAGACCCTTCCTCTTGCAAAGCATCGGCCCCACACTGCCGAGCCCAGGGCAGGACGGTGCCCCAGAAGCGATGTACTTGTGGTGCTAAGGAGCTTAGAGGTCTGTTGCACGATCCTGATTTTGCAAGAACATGTTTTCAGTATTGCAGCAGTGTCTGCACTGCACCGTGGCCGGTGTCGAGAGCAATGGTGCTCACTGCCCAGGAGCCCTGCGCATCGGACGCAGGAGTCCACTGGCGGGCAGCCGCAATGGGTCTGTAGCTAGCTCAGAAAGTCACTGTGGTGCAAGCCTTTAGCCAAGCCTGGATACAGCACAGGTTCAGAGGCAGGGCCCTGCACGTGGCCACGTAAGCAGCAGTGTGAGCACGGAGATGGCAACTCCTGTTCCTCTTCTGGCCCCGGTGCTGCCTGCCTCCTCAACTCCATTCACGATTCCCAGCCTTCTGCAGCCTTCTGCAGCAAGTGACACAGAGCGCTATTTGCCTTCCAGAAGCCTCAGTAATAAAACATTTCTTAGTTATGGCCTTCCACAGAGCATGGCTTTGCACTGCTATCAGGTAATGAAACTTCATTTGCTTTCATACCCGAGGTTCACCAATTCATGTGGCATGGCTTTATTTTTGTGATGGCTTGATTTTTTAGAGACACGTGCAATGCTCTGTAATTTATTGCAGAATCTGAATTCATACTTGCATTGCAATCTATTTTTAGAACTTGGAACTTTAAAAATTATTACAGCTAAATGGTAAAGTTGGTATTTGTATACACATATATGTATGTAATTGTTTAATGGAACCAAGGTGCAAATAATTAAGAAGATAAAATAATCAAGGGTTTTAAACAAAATGTCCTAAGTCGCTTGGCTTGGCAAACCATTCATCATGAACACAATATTTAACTAAGTAACATCATGATAAAATAAAGCTATCCATCAGGCTCACAAAAGGACCAAGATAGCCAGTTTTACCTACTGCACAGATGATTAAAGGACAGCATAGTGTTCTCATATTAAGTGTTTGATTTTATTTTCAACATATAGGAAAGCCAGAATGGAGGATATCCTCTTCCTCCTGCTCAGTTCCAGTTGGGCGCTAGTGAGGTCACATATCTTACACGAGATAATCAGCCTTCTGGTGCATCTAACATTTCTAACCGAGACCTGCATATTGATTTTATAGGTGTTCGGCCCAACGGTATGTAGGAATTCCTTTGGATTTAATGATGACTAAGGGTACTTTATGCCATTCTCATGCTCATTTCGTAATTCAATCCACGATATCAAAGTACTGTGCAGAAAATACACGTAAGAGACATCAACCCCCAGATGTCTAACAGAAGCTGAGCAGGTAAGGAGAAAGTTAGCAACGGAAACCCTGACCAAGGTTTTAGAGCAAAACATAGGAAGTGTTTGGATTGGGATTAAGGACTTTGTATTCCAGTAATATTTGCCAAGATTTTTGGCATGACCCAGGCTCTGTTGTGCTAGATGCAGCACATGTAGAAATACCAGGGAAAAGCATGGTCTGCCTGCAAAATGTTCTGATTAAAAAATTGGGGGGGAAAAAGTGATGGTAAAGGACCATTGCTGTTTCTGATCATAGGTGGGAATGGGAAACCCAGGGAAATGAAGTTTATCCGAGGAATCTAGTGCTCTTCGCCTGCCTCAGATAACAAAACAAGGTTTCCCCTGCATCCTGCACTCTAGTCCTAAAATCTCATAGTGTTTGTTGCAGGGCTCAGCGGCCGGGCTGAGCCCCGAGGATTTCCTGTGACTTATCTGCACCATTACTGCTTTAAAAATGTATTTATTTTCTTGTTATGAAGATTCATGAGAATAAAACTCATAACAAGGTCAGTGGAGAAAATTATTTCTCCTTTCCTCTCTGTTCCCCAGCCGCAGTTCTGCACCCCAGCTTTCGGAGCATTGCTCTTCCCTTCGCTCACCAGTAAAGAAGTGGTTTAAGATGAGAGGTAGCTGAACCCCCGTGCTCAGCTCTGCAGAAGGAGCGATGCATTGCAGGGGACCGGCAGTAAGCGTCAGTCAGCTCAGCGCGACTGGGAGCGAGGCATTTTGTCCTTTAAACAAGCATCCCTGTAGAAATGACCTGCCAGAGCCATTTTCTGTGTCAGCCACACTTCTCTTGTATTTGATGTTTTTAAGGCTTCGCAGTCCCCTTGGATCCTCTGTTTCAGTTGATGATGACATCGCCTCGGTGCCGCGGCTATGCGGAGCAGCGCAGCCCCTTTCCCCCTTCGGCGGGTGAGGAGCGCAGGCTGTTGCCGCACCGTGTCCCTGTCCCCGTCCCTGCAGCGGCACCGGGCAGCCATGCAGCAGGTGTGTCTCACCACCACCCGTCTGAAGGAGCTGCTTGTCGGGCCAGAGCAGCGAGACAGGTCCCAGGGGAGAGACGAAGTCAGAGGGGCAGAGCTGGCGAGGTGGCTGCGGGGCTGTTGACGGGGCGGGCAGGATGCAGCCTCCTTCCCCACTGCCCACACAGTCACACGGACGACCCCGGAGCTGGGCCAGGTGCCCTTTTTCCATGGCAAAGGCAGGCGCTGGCTGCAGCGGGCTCGCAGGGGCCTTCGTAACGGGAGGAACGAGACTCAGCAGAGATTTCCTTCCCTGTCCATGCAATACCCTGTGCCAAGAGCCCAATAAATTAGTTAATTTTTAAGAAACACTCTGGTTCGTGTGTCTGTGCAACACAGCTGTTATGCTGTGCCATTATGGTAATAGTTTCATCTGGAGGCTTTTCCAAGAAAGAGAGAAAGGAAAACGCTTTACTGTATATACACTTTGAATGCAAGCTGCAACTTCAGACCAGCACTCTGGGGTCTCCTCTGCTGAAACGTTTATATAAAAAGCCATCCAACACCAGACTTGCTCCAGAAATGCATTCACTGAGAAAAGCACCTCATTTAAGTACCAGTTGGACACCAAATTCCTGTATACAGATAAACCGAGCTCAGAGGCTACTGCTTTATAATGGCACTGCATTAGGCACAGGTGATTTTCTTTTCTTTCCTTTTCTTTTTTTAAATGGACAATCTGGCATCCTATCTCTCCCTACTAATCTGAAAAACAAAGAAATTGAGCCTTTCTTTCACTTACAGGAATGTTAAAGTCACAATTTTCCCAACATTACTCTGGTATGAACCTACCAAATGGCCTTAGCATCAGGGCATAGGGCTGGTCTTGCCAAAAGTGGGCAGATAACTTTTCAATCACTGTGGCTTGTTACTCTTTCATCTTCTGAAAATTAGCAAAGTTTCTTTTAAATTAACACTGAAAATAAATTATTTTTCTTGGTCTATTTTCCATACGCCCAAAGGCACCCACAGGGCAACATCTGTTTCATGTACTTTAACTTCAGTGTGAATGTTTCTAACGCTCCTTCAAAGCCCCTTCAGCGTACGCCGGAGATTCTTTCCCCACAGAGGCCACAGTCCCCGTAGCCGCAGAAGCGGTGAGAAGGTGCAGAGCGGCTGCGAGCCGTCGGCCTTTTCCTTGGGGACGCTCTCCACGGGGGACGCAGATCCCCATCCCCACGGCCGCGGTCCTGCTGCCCCGTGCCTTGCACCCCAACGGCACCCCGCGCGCCACCCCCCCCCCCCTCTCTGCTTTCCCAGCCTCAGCCTCCCTCCGTTTCAGATGAGCTGTGCTCATGGGAACCAACCAAAGGAGGGATGTCAGCCCCGCTAGGAATGCACGCAGGGTGCAGCCCCCACGCCTCTCCTTTGGAGGGCTGCTCAGTTTTTGCCCACGGCATTGGAAGAATCACAGTGATACCAACTGCCGAGCTGCCGCTGCGTCCCACAGCCGGTTCAGAGTACGCGCTGCGCTGTGCATGGGTTGATACGTGCACAAAGGACAACTGCCAGGATCATACTTTTTTTGTAATCTCACATCAGCTTGTATAGCATCATTTCTAGATAATAACAAGTCTCAGCCATTGCCTACCAGTTCTTAATGCAATTAATGAGTCTCTCCTGTGGCGTTAGCAAGTTAATATGAATACATCAGCTGTCAGCTGAGGCACAACCCTTACTCAACACACACAGAGGAGTGCTCAGGGAGCCCTGCAGTTCTCACCGCACAGCCTGCTCCTGCCCTGGCTCCAAGGCATGTCTGGTCCTTTCAGGCTGATCATTACAGGAACACCTCAAACAGCTTGCACCAGAGACTCTCCTGAGCTGAGACAAGACTTACCTATTCAATGACACCCCAAAAAAAAAAAAAAAAAGGGGTATTTCTCTGTCGCTGCAGGCCCCAGAGGAGGAGGCAGCCTGCAGAGCACAGCAGGACACCCTGCTCGTGCCCTCACATGCTCAGGGACAGGACCTGCTCCTGCCTGCAGAGCTGCCTGGAGCTCAGGCTGGGGTGGCCATTCCTGGTGGCCCTCAACCCCTTTACAGGGAAGTGCTTGCAGCAGCAGCTGGGAGCACTGCCGGGAAGAGGGCAGTCACCTGAAGGGAGACGGCACCCGGCGGGACGGGACAGATCCTGCAGCACCCAGGCTGAGCCCGGGAGAGCAGCGACTGCCGCCCTGGTGTGCAGGGACAGCCACCCTCATGCCAGGGCCAGGAACCAGTCTGGCAGCAGTGAGCTCTGCAGCTGCCAGCATCCATTTCCATAGGAATGCCTGCATCTAACCCTCTAACCCACAGCAGGGCATCAGCAATCCCGACCTCTGCGTGTGTGTCACCCTGCTGCTCACAGCACAATACCTGCAGCAAGGAGCACGAGACCCTTATGGTCATGCATGTCGCTAACAAAACCACTGCAGCACAGGCGCTTTCTCCTCATACTAATAGCAACAAGACATTGGCACAAAATGTACAACAGCAATGCCAGGCATCTGAATTAAGTGCAGTCAAGTTATTTATTATTCTTTAAACCAAACTGCAAAACTTCAACAAATTTAGATGCAACTTCAGCTTCAAGTTCTGCAAAACAGATGTCCTGCATGCCAGGGCAAAGACAACTTCTGAAGATGAGCAGGGTTGCTGTGGGAGTATGGAGGCCAGGGGCTCGGCTCTGCAGCTAAGTGCAGTTCTGGAAGGGCAGAATAAAGCTGGTGTGAGGTGTAAGATTATGGCTCTGCAATCAGGGAGCAGCTATTTGCAAGAAACCAGCATTTTGCCCAAGCTGGGATGTAGATTTGGCTGGGTGAGAACTCTGCTCTTTCAGTGAGCTAAGGTGGATGAAGGCACCTGAAGTTGAAGTCAATTCTTTTTCGGTTCAAAAGTGAGATCCTCCAAGGCACCAGCTGCTACTTCCAGTGGCACCAGAAAAATCCCCATGCTAATGCTTAAGCATGGTCTTGGCATACCCCGAGAGAGCTGCATTTTCTCCCCCTTTTACTTTACTCCCTGTCCTGATCACCGAATAGTCACTCCACGCAAAGAGTCCCCCCCAGCCAGCCCTCAGAGGGACACTGAGGGAACACAGGTTCCCACAGGCCGTACCGTAAATTTATTAATTCTCACTTTTCTTAGGACCAGAACTCTGTTGTTTCTCAGATCCCACCATGTTTGACTCACTGTGCCATCTCTTATGCTCTTGACAGATATGAATGGCACAGATCCATATATCAAACAGTTTGGTGCAGTCTGATCACAGGTTTTACATCAATATATGTGGAAAGTTTTAAAGGATTTGCAAAACATCCATTCTGTGGCTGTGTCTGTTCTTTACGTGTACTTTGCATCTGTTTTCCTATCAAAAAACCTTCAGCAAAAAACAGGGTAAAAGAAAACCTCAAATGACAAGATGACTTTCCTAAGCTTTTAGTCTTTACATAAGTTAACATAAATCAGATAGTGAGAATGATTATTCATACCCTTAAAATATGCTGTATTTTAAATCCTTTCTTCACTGAAATGCCAAGAAGAAGAAGAAGAAAAAAAAAAAAAAACATTTCAAAGAAGAGATATGCCCCCAGTAGGAAGTACGGCTGTCACACCGACCTCTGCAAATCTCATTTTCTGTTTATGTATTCCATGTGTGTATATAATCGTGTAAACACAATTGCTTTCACATGTTTGCAAAATAATCCTAGCAAATGGATTGTAAATTATGAACCAAAGCCGCCATGGACTGAAGATAATTGCCCTTCAAAAGGATGCTGGTGCTGCCCTCGGCCGAGCAGCACGGCTGGACTCTGCAGCTCTCTCCGTGTGCCCGGTCCCTGCAGGGCTCGGTCCCTTCCTGCCACTGTTCAACCTCACCAGCTCAAAACATTAATCCAGCAATTAGGACATACGGAGTTACTTTTCTACCAAGAGAAGTTCAGAAGACAAGCCCCACTCCAGGCAGATGACACAGTAATGATAATTATTGCCTTACATTAGCAGAAACAATGGAGGAATGCCAAGATATTAAACATAGGAACTCTGCAATAAGAAATTCTGGCAGGTTATCACCATTGAACGGTCACTTTCCCTGTCTAAAGATCTGAGTTCAAATAACAGCAGAGTTTTCTCTATAATGAATTCAAGGACAATGAGCTGGAATCATCCAGTGAAATCTAAGATACCTCAGAGGAAGTATTATGGCTTGCCATAAAAATATATACACTTCATTTGTTATACTGAAAATCTTGTTACGGGCAAAAGGGAGCGCACATTTGAGGTGCCAGGAATTTATTGCTAGTCTAATTAACATTTTACCAGCCTAATCAAAATATGAGAAGGAGTTATTATTAGTCCAGTTACAACAGCACTAACACACTCCAAATTATCTAATCATTATTTAAACATTCATTAAAAATACAGCTAAAACCTTGTGTTTCTGCAAGGGGGAGCTCCCCAGCGCTGGGGCTCTGCTCCCGCCAGGACCCGCAGGAACCCCAGGCTGCTGGCACCCTCCTGCACCCATGCTCGTCCCCATCACAGTTTCATTAATTATGGGGTCACAGATGGGTCGCACCAACCAACAGAGCTCTGTTAGCACTAGCAAGTAATTAACAAAAGCAGTTAAACTACAGCCAAAACAAAGTCAGGCAGCAGGCACCCAACCACCGGGCAGCCCCTGCCCCGGTGTGAACACGCTGACACCATCCTTCACCACACAAAGCCGATGCAGGGCTTGAGACCGCCTGGCCAGTACAGCGCCCGCAGCACTTTTTTAGCAATAGCAAAATTAAAATTAATGAGATACTGGTTAGTTAATTTGGTGAGTAAAAACATCAAGAAAAGCTGAGCCATTATAAAATACTTGGGAAAGATACTCGGGGGAGGAGGAGGTACCCAGCGGGGCGATGGCTGGAGGTGCCAGCTGGCCCAGAGCCGCGTACACCACCTCCGTGCCGGTTTTGCTGGAAGTGGAGAAGCGACCCGCGCGCAGGCATTCCTCCCATGGGATGCTGCCAAGAGCAGCCAGCACCGAGGGCTGACACTTTCCACCTCCCCACCGGGTCTGCTTCTCAGAAGTAACTCACGGCAGGTACAAGCGGCTGCTCTGGGCACGCGTGGGCACAGCCGGTCCCAGGATATGGGCTGCTCGCCCCCTGCTTGCCCCTCACCATAGCCCCTGGAAGGAACTCAACCCCCCCAACGCACACAGCGGCGGGCAGGAGGCTTGGACAGAACGGAAGAACAATGAAATGCTGGCATGGCAGCGTGACAGGCATCAGCCAGCATCCTGCCCTCCGGGATTTATTCGCTATTGGCGGTGTGTAATGTTTAAAACAATCAGCCAGGTGTTGTCAGGTGAGCGAACAGGAGTTCAGAAAGCTTCTCACAAGGGCACTTTGCACTACAATGTTATATCTTACATCTAAGCTAATTGTGGGACTAATTAAGAGTTTTCTTTGATTTAGAAATCTTTTAAATGCAATGTACTCATAGTTTTGGCCCAACTATTTTGGCAGCAGCATTTCAAAGAACATACTCTGTGCAAACCGGCTTGTTGCAGCCGAAGCAAAGCCTTCAGAGCTGCCTGGAGGAACCTGCTCAGACCTTGGCTCTGGGCTACCCTCAAACTCAGATGGAGGGTATACATTTAAATTTTGTCTTTTAAGAAATTAATACAGTCTAGTACCATTTATATCAAAGTAACTGGATGTAAATTTGATATTCAGTATGTATTTTCTTGTTCAAAATAACTCCAAAGGGATGACTAAATTACTTTTCATTCCATCTTGGATTTATGACTTTCTCAAACATCACATAGATGCATTTGCCTGCCTCTGTTTTTTTGTCACCTCTCCAAGGTCAGGAAACATTTTTAGTCCAAGTTTACTTGTAAACAGCCAGGGATGCAGCATTTTTAGCATGTTACAACAAAGTATCTGTAATAAACAGCATGATTGTCAAAAGTTTCTGAACAGAACTAGAAGTAAAATATTAAAGTAATCCATCACGATCTGTTTCCAGCCCAGAATAACCTTTCATTCAACTCCACACGAGGTCTCGGACCAGTCAATAACCCTGATGGCTGCCACAGCCCAGCCAAGAGCAGCCAGGCACTGTCTTTCACATGATATCATAATCCAGGGGACGCACCAGCTGCTCTCTCCGCGCTCACCTGGCCTGACTTCAGGACCATATGGCAACTCACAGCACAAGATTTATTTCTTGGACTCGAATGCAGCAGGAAAAAATGAGCCTGTGCAGAATAACAGGTCCAGCAGTACAGTGACGTTGCCTCTTCCCTTTGTTAGAAGTAAGCTGGTACCTTCCCCAAAAATGATGAAGAGGAACTAGTGGAAAGTCAGCTCGTCTCCAGGCAGGCTGGATTCAGGGGACGTGACGGTACTGGAAACAAGTTGGGAGTACGTGTAAGTCACCGCATAATTCCTTGCTGAGGCTCACGTTGCTGAAGCGTTTAACATAACCAGGCAAGCGCAATTGCACCTTCCTTCTAGTCCCAGCTGTTTGGTTTCAACTACCCTCTGCCCCCACACACGTCTCCCCGCAGGTCCCTCCTCCCACCCCGTCCAGTGCCGAGGGAGGATGCTCACTGCAGTCCTGCGCCTCCGGCAGCACTAGCTCCTGCCCGGGGCTCACTGCTGATAAACGTCCATTCACTGGCACTCTGGTTCCCATGTTAGGGGTCTGCAGAGACTGCACGTGACACTAAAAGTACAGGTGACAAATTCAATGCCCGGAGTGTTTTGTCTCTCCCATCCATCACTGTTTTTGCCAAGTTTGAGTCTCCTATCACCAGAAAAGGTGCTGGGGGAACATCTCACTTTAGCTTCAGTGAAGCCACTGAAGGCAAAAGCCCACACATGAAAAAGCATTTCAGTGGTGATTTATTTTCTTAACACGTTTTGATGGGAAAAATGTATTTGCAGTGGCTTTGGTATCAGTGAGAACAACAGTGGGAAACAAGAGAACTGAAGAGGTTCCAGCCAGCAAAGGGACAGGAAAAAAGCAGGTTCCTTAAAAAAAAAACACCAACAAAAAACAAAAATGAGCTGGTTATTCCACTTCTGAAATAACTGAAACCACTGTTAGGCAAAGGCTCCAAGTACCCTTGCTAAAATACACAAACTGCTTCTCATGTAAATCTCCCTTTTTCACTGTCTCATTGATTCTGAATAGGGTGTAAAGATGAATAATGCTGAGATAAATTTAAAGCAGAGGAAGATACACCAAATAGGAAAAACTAAACAACCTTTTCAGGAGGGGAAAAAAAAAAGGTAAGATGGGATGAAAGAGAGAGCTGTTAAAGACAATTTCTTTTTTCACATCAAACAGTTACATTCACCGTAGAGAGAATCTGGAAAACCAGAAAGAAACACCATTTCCTCCTACTTACTCTATTATTTCTTAAATATTTTTATTGCTTCAGACACAGGTTTGCAGCTGGGGGAGAGGGAAAAGAGGCTTGATATGAATAGCCACAGCGTGAACCGTAGCCTATTT
>NW_008824538.1:524165-524847 GCF_000699105.1 Pygoscelis adeliae | reverse complement strand
CTGCGAGTCTCGGAAGCACCTGCTTGGGGCCACGCTCCAAGGACACTCCAAGGCAGCAAGCCAGCACGGCTGGGCCTCGTCCTCACCCTCTCCACCCAGAAAGACACCCTGCACTTCTAAGGCTGGACTTCAGCAGGCTAACGGGAGTGGAAGTGAGACAGCTCCCTCTTCACAGCCCTCCCATCCTTTTGCTGGACACTGCCAGGCCATCAGGCGTCTCTCAGTGTTTTGCTGTGCTCCAAAGCATCTAGCTGCTCAGCAGCATGCAAATGAATTGGTATCCCACACCCCTAGTGGAAGAAAGATAATGAAGATTTAATGTAAAAACATACTATTAAAGTGTTGCAGATTTCCCCCCCCCCCCCTTTTTTTTTTTCTTTAAAGTACCACTATGTGCTTGGAAGCTGGAATGCATTTGCCTGGGTCAGAGGTGGACAGAATTTTACTATTTTACCATGCAAGGATGGAATCAACCAGAAAAAAAAACCTTCTTAATCCATCCCTAGTTCCTCCACATAAAAAAACAGTCCTGGTTTCGGCTGGGATAGAATTAATTTTCTTCCTAGTAGCTGGTACAGTGTTGTGTTTTGGATTTTGGATGAGAATAACGTTGATAACACACTGATGTTTTAGTTGTTGCTGAGCAGTGCTTACACTAGTCAAGGACTTTCCAGCTTCCCAT
>NW_008824538.1:509914-523722 GCF_000699105.1 Pygoscelis adeliae | reverse complement strand
TTTTTTAAATTTATTTTGTTTTTTTTTTTTTTTTAAGGAATCACAGGAATTTGGGTTTTCAAAAAGACCCCTCCATTCCAGGCACCTGAGCTGCGTGTGCCGGGTAGACAGAAGGCACTAACAACTCAGATACTGGGGCTGGGGGTGCCCAACCAGGGCAAGGTCACTGCCGGAGCCGGACCGTGCTTCCCTGAGGCTGGAGAGATGACGAGCCATTGGGATTCTTCTTAAAAAACTGGCTGAGGGAAAAAAGGAAGGGAGCTTGTTAAAATAGAAATCCTGGGCAACTTCATTGTGAAATCTGTTGAGTGAAAGAAAACCATCATGACTGAGCGCCCACTCAGTATTCACCACTGTCTTCATGCACTTGGCTTCACAGTGGCCAGTGCTGCTGTGAATGGTAATAAGTATTTTGTCATAAGTGACAGACACTGATTGTTGTTTCATGCCACAAATACACTTTATATAAAGCAGAAGGAAAATGCCTGAAGAAATGCAAATGCCTTTTGATAAGATCCCCACAAGAGTCTATTAAAGACACTTGATTTCGCTCCACAGTTATTATTGACATTAAAACCAAATGGGAAGAACAACTGAAGTGGCAGCGAGTACCTCCCCGGTTGAGCAGACACATCCCGAACTCAGTGGTGGAAGGACAGACAGAACACAGCGAGTGGAGGCAGCTTCCTAGGGCGGTACCTAAACACACGGGCAAGTGAAACGTGGAGCTACCATGCTTGCACAGCCCAGTGCAGTTCTGCCACACCAGAGGAAAACTCCTCCGTCCACTGGGATAAACCCCGCAGCCCAGGAGCCTTCAACCTGGAGAAGTCACACGAGCTGGAAGCCAGCTGTGTGGTGACCACGATTATTCTCACAGAGTTCAGCAGCAGAGCATCACAGGCACCCACCTTACTGTCAGCACCATTTAATTACATTTTAAAAGGGGCCCCAAGACTATGCCCAGTCTTTGTAACATTTCCTGCAATGGTTTCCTTACACTTGTAGTCACTGTCAGCACCTTCCAAACCAGCCCAAGGTGACATGTTGTAGCTGGAATAGTGAAACGCGACAAAGGAAAGCCTTTTTAACCGAAGGGTAGTGTGTGTCCTGTACATGCCTGTACAGGATCATTTGGCAGTGGGATCTCTTGTTTTACTGCTGCATAAGTGCCTACTTGTGCACATTTGTCTTCTGAAGAGAAAACCACCATTCTCTTAGCAGCTGAGCTCCTCCTTTCCATCCATTCCTTCAAAAGGGCTTGCTAATGTGATTTAAGACTCTTTTTCCCTAGATCCGCCTCAAGGAAACTTTGTAGGTTTGTTGTTCATCCACTGACTTGCTCCTCATTTTGCATGCTGGGCAAAATAGCTACTTAAATGCAGCAAAGGCAAATGCAATGGGTTCATGAAAAGAGAAGAAAGTCCCTCAGTTCATTTAGTTTCCTTCCAAAACTAGAAGATTTCTGTTCAGAGGGAAGTACTTTTTCTTATCACAGAATGACAGAATTGCAGGAAATGGCCTCAGAGCCCCCAGCAAACCCCCTGCCCAAGCAGGACCTGTGCCATTCCTGGCAGAGGCGTCTGCCCTGGAAGAAATCTCCCAAAGACCTGACAGTCCTCCAGAGCAAGCTGCCCCAGGCTCCCCAGCCCCACCACCTCGGGCAGTTCCCAATTCTCTACTCTGGGCCACCTGCTCTGCAAACCCGTCATGTGTTTCCCTGTCCCTCAGAGACACCGAGCAGGTTATTCCTTTCCTCTTTCAATCACCATCCCCCTTCTTCCTTAAAACACATTTGAAGACTATTAGCATGTTTGATAGCCTTCAGTCCCAAAATATCGCTTCTTGGTTTGTATTTAATCCAAAAATGAAATCACCTGCTCTTTCCTGAGAAATTGTTTTTATAGATGGCTAATCATGCCATCCCTGGACCCTCCCAGCCTGCCTACCTCCTCTTACAGAGGGAGGCAGAGTTGGACCTGCAGCCCAAGGAGAAGTCCCTACAGTCCTCTGGAGAGCAGAGGCAAGCCTGCCCATCTTGCGAGACCAAAGCCTCCGTGGTCTGTGCCCTCGCTGCTGTGCGCAGAGATCTCGCAGCAGCCCTGCCTCCAGCGGTGCTGCACACCCTCACCCCCTCAGCCCATGCAACGCAGCCCCCGCAGCACTCCTTAACTCTGCTCCTTGCGCTGGTTTCTTTAGGTCTGCAGCCTTGTTGTCTGGATCACAGACATCCTGTACGGGATCAGCCAAAGCCCTTTTGCTCTCAGCTCAAAACAGGCTGTGTTCACCAGCCACAGCAAACAACTCCCAGAAATCAGGCAGTCCTTTTCTCTACCAGAGCAACCCTGGCACCTGGTCAGGCTCACAGTCCAGGGCTTTGCACACACTCTTGCTCATGACAGCTCTGGGTTGGGGCGGGGGTCATTCTTTTGGGGACAGGGTGCAGAAGTGTCCATCTCCCATCTCCAGCCAGCCCTCCCTGTGATTGCCCACCCAACACTGGGTGTGAAACCGGGATACTAACTCCTGCACGCAGTGAGGGCAGTCAGCTGAGCATCCAGCAGGCACTGCAAACCCGGGTCCTGTCAGAAGCTGGGAAAGCTAGCCCCAGACGAAGCCTTCACGCCGCGAGCAGGGGGCTGTGTTTTGCCAGCCGCGCCTGTCGGCACTCCAGGAACGCGGCGGCAACAAAACCCACACGTTCCTCCGGCACAAAAATACCTCTGCTTGGGCTGAGCCGCGCGAACGCTCCTTCCGCACCAGCATCCACACCGTCACGACAGGCAGGCGAGACGTAAAAATAGCACTCCCCATCTCCCGCTGTCTCTCTCCAGGCTGAGAGCTCGGTCTGCTGGAGCGTTACGTGTGATAGGGGGGCCAAGTGGCTGATCCTGCACTGCAAGAGGAGGAAATGCCAGCACTCCTGCTCCTCACCCTGCACATCGTGCCCGGCACGTCTGCTCCCAGCGAGGCAGAGCTGCAGGCAGGCAGCGGGGGACCAGAACTCTGAGGGCAATTGAGCTCTGCTTGACATCGGTCAACACAGGTCATCTTGGTGGTGTGGAGACAAAGCCAAGTATTTAATGCCATAGTAGGAAACCAGTTAATCTCTGAATTGCACCAGGTTATTGGCTAAAAAAGCAAAACAGAACAGAAAGTGGGGAACTGTATTCTGAAAGGCTTAAAAACTGGCATTTCATTTCTGTTCAGAGGCTGAACCCTGAGCCTGTCTAAAACAAGTTGTGTTACAGCAGCAAGACAGAGTCCGAAGGAACAAGGAAAAGATGGAGGAAAACCCTTTACCTAAGTGTGCACACACAACCCTCTGTGCACCTTCTGCAAGTCTGCTGTGCCATCCTATTCTGCTTTGACCCACATGGCGTTTAGGGCAATGCTCAAATACATTCACTTTTTTCCTCATCACAAGGAACTGTTGCGATACACGTGGGCTGTGAGGGGGAACAGCAGCATGCAGGTAGGAGCCGCTGCCAGCAGTGCCACTGGCCCAGACATTGCGGGTCGGCCAGTGCAGGAGGGGTCAGTGCCAGTCACCGCTGCAACAGGCTATACAAGGCAATTTCTCTGCTAGCTCCCACACAGCCCTCAGGCTGAAACTGCCTCTCCCCCGGAGCTGAGAACCCAGGGCGAGTGGCCAGAGCCTTTCTTGACATCTTCCCAGGGTCTGTTCCGCCAGCCTCCCCCTGCTCCCCAGCACAGTGTTTATCATGACACTTAGCACAGAGTTTGGTATTGGTAACACTGAGCAGAAAACGACCCTAATAGACCCCTTTGCAGCACTGGCTGGCAAGATGCTGCACAAGCCCTTTCCCGGCAGAGGCACAGAAGCAAGAGCCTGCCCCGGCTCTGAACTCACACCTCCCCCAAAGAGCGAGAACTGCAGTGTTTGCTCTGCACCATGTAAATGTTCAGCAAAGAGAGCATTTCATAAACTCCATCTGCCACCACGCAACAGCAGCTTCTGCTGTTGTTTGTTTAGAAGAGGGGATGAAGGTAGAAAATACTTAGCAGCTGGATGGGTTTTCATGGAGCAAACACAGAAGGAGCAGAACCACACGTGCGACTTACCCAGCACAGGTGAATAAGATGCACAGAGCGTGCCAGGGCCAATGGCAGTCTGAGGGGACCTGCCTGCATCTCTCATGCTCAACAGAAGGTCAGGGTTTGCTACTGTGGGCAGAGGAAAGGAAATCGCAGAGTCAGTGTGTCTACATAAACCCCCAAGTCAGCTGTTGCACCCCTGGAGAGGAGATGTCCACATGCACACTTGCTATTGCCATTTCCTTCAGCCTGATCCCTGGTAGCCTGGCCAAACAGCACACCTTGCTGTGTGTTGAGCACATGGGTGGGATCCGCATAGGAGCCCCTGCACATGTGTGCATCCATTGCCCAAGCCTCAGACCTGCTCAGACCACAGCGAGACCAGCAGCTCCCCCCCCCGGACCACCGACCCCCCCCCCCCCCCAGCGCGCCCCGCACCGAGGCAGGGTGCAGAGCCCCACAGCCCGGCACCAGATGCCCAGGAGGTGCCCCCACAGTCACGCTTGCAGCTGGGGGCTTAAAGCCCCAGCGTGAGGGTGCCCATCCATCTGACAGGAGGCACAAGGGCTACTGGGGGAAAAAAAAAAAAAAGTAGTAGGATCAAATGCTGGCTTTCCTCCAGCTGCCAGCAGCCAAGGGGCTTCCAGTGATGAAAAGTGTTTTGGGAGCTCTGCATTGAGCAGTTGGCCATGCACCAACTGTGGGGTGCGAGCCCTTGGGCTCTGCCTGTGCTTGCCCAGCACCCAGGAATCTGGTTTCAGGTGAACTATGGAAATATGATTTCACAGAGCTAGAGACATAGGACACATTGCCACATGCTCCCTCCTCCTGGGTCACACATCCTTCCTCATCTACCAGCGCTACTGAATGAGTTAAGTACATGCAGTGTGTACTCACGCTTTTGCAGTCATTAGTTCATAAGCTGAAAACGCATGCTTGTCTGGGAGGCCCAGCTAAAGGCTGAGATAGTTTTTGTAATATACAGATTTGTATTTTAGACCTAAGCATGGAATAAATATACATTATCTTCATTTCAAAAGGTCACATGATTTCATTAATCTAGAAAGAACAATTAACCTATAGCTGCATTTATGTGGTAATTTTGAATGTAAACAGGTAGTGGAAGCAGTTTAACATCAGGAGCTCTTGCACGACACTAGCAGAGCCAACTGTGCTTTTCCTGGCGTCCTGGCTGCACCGGGCAGCAGCGCTCCCTCCACTGCGGCTCTACCAGGACACTTTGCACTGATCCTTCATGGTTCCACAGCAGCAGTGAGGATATTGCGTTCTTCTGCGAGGTTATTTCTGAATGTTTCCATTTACCAAGTCCTCCCCCCACTATCATAAAAGTTATAGAGCATTTCCTTGTGTTCTGAGGCATTTAGGGATGAAGCTAGCAGGTATGACCCCACAGCTGAACTGCACCAAAACCAGTGTGCCCTTACTGCAGAAGAAAAGCCTCCACTCTTCACCTGCATCATCTTTTAGATCTTATTTTATCATCTACATTTCAGATCCCTGACCAGCTAGGCCTGGAAAGGGACTGATGATCTGCCATTAACTACACCAACAGGAACACAACCTTTGCCACCAGCAGCAACCGGTGATGAACCGGCAGGTCCCCTCTGAGACAGTGCTTGTTCCGCCATCCTCCTCTCTGCACTGTTCAAGCCAGACTTTGCCCTAGGGATAGCATGCACAGAGCTGGCATTAATTATTGCACTGCAGCCACGGGCACATCCTCTGCCACAGCCCAGCAGCAATGTGCTGAGGTTGTGCATACCCAGCAGATCCAGGCACTGTGTTCAACGCCAGCAAACAGGAGCAAATTTCTCCACGCAGCCTCCCCTGACACCCTCTCACGCACTGTAAACCAAAGTCCCAGTTTTTATAACAGGCATCCTGAACCAAGGAGCTAGTATTGTACCTTTGCTGGTGCAGCACTATTTGAGTCTCCTCTAACTGCTGCATTTAACCTGCCATTTATTAGTCAAATTCCTGTTTCCTACATCTAAAGCACTCAGTAACGTGTTGTTCTACAGTGCTATTGGACAGCAGTTTTGCCTAATTGCTGATAGGCTGGGGAGAGGGGAATGGGACAGCACACCCAACTCCTTGGAAATTCAGAGAGCAGGGCAGGCACTCACACCTCCACAGAGCTGGAGCACGCCGGGCCAGTGTGCCCGTGTCCCTTGGGCGACATCGGTGCATGATTAATAATGCTGCCTCTATTTCCAAACGAGAAACAGATTCAGCTCTTCTATATTGCAGGGATTTTTTAAGTTCGGTTTATTGCAGCCTGTCAAAAACGTTGTTTGCAATTTGTACCCTGCTGTATCACTCTGAAGTATAACCTGCACCTTCACATACAAGCTAGACTAGTTATTTGTTCATTTAATGTTAGGGAGTAATAGGGACAGAAAAGATACTTGTGCACTACATTTATCTACTACATCAGCAAAAAAATACAAATATATTTCAACTCTGTTTAAAATGCAGCATTGTTATTCAACAGTTACAGACAAAAGTTTATCCAGCACAAGTAACAGGAACTACAGTGCAGCATATTCTAAAATAGTGGTCTTCACAGTTGTGCTTTATAGCACCATTATTCTCCAGAGATTACTCTAATTGTGGTGTCAGATATATTCACTATTTAATGATTTCAAAAGCAGCTGGCACAGCACGCAGCTGGCAAGGCACTGTGGAGCGTACGAGCACCAAGCTGAGAGCACCCAGCGACTGTCACTGCACTGAGAGCCACAGGTTTCCTCCAGCTGCCTGCCCTCCTCTACTTTTTTGAGTGTATTTTATGACCTGCTGTGCGAGGACTGTCAGGTCAATCTGAACCCCAGGTTAGATTTTATAAAGAAAGAAGCTTTCTCAGAAAGCTACAACTATTTTTTTTTACTTCAAGAATGTTTTTTAAAGTCATTACAAAATAAATGCTCTTTTAAGTGTTTGCCTTCCACCTACCTGTTATAGCTGGTTTCAACCTGACAAAAATGCTAGACACGCATATTTGATTTTAAATTTTCTCTGGTTTCAGTGAACTGCACAACAAACAACATACTTGTAGGTAGAAATCTTTCCTCTAAAGGGGTTGTGAAGGCTGCAGGTTTCAGAGGGAAGCACATCAGCGGTAAGCACCAGAGCACGGCACACCCAGAGAAGCTGCGTGGGCAGTCCCCCTGGGGGCCAAAACACTTCCGAGAAGCAAGCCATGGGCTGCGCTTGGCTTTGCAGTTACAGTTAGATGCAGCCAACATTCAGGGTACGAGAGGAGTGACCTGACACAGGAGCTGATCCCTCCAGGCCAGTGCCCAGAGGTGTGCTTGCCAGGCTGGGCCACTTCTCACACCATCCCAGTGAGCCCAGTGCCTGCAGACCCCCGCAGCACTGCCACCCTCCACATCCTCCTGGATGCAAAAGCAGTAAGGGATCAGAGAAAGTAAAAAACTGACAAAGACACAGGAGAACAATCCCTCACCCTCCTCTTTTACAGCCAAGGAGATAAAAACTCAGCAGGCTGTTTGCTTGGCTGTGGAAAGCACTAAACTTCAGGAGTCCTGCATTCCTAGAACTGAATATCACCCAAGAACAAAAGCTCAACAGCCTTAGACCATTCCGTCAAACAAGGGGACTGAGCCCACCTAGTCTGACGGTACAGCCCAGACAGACAGAGCTGTTACCCTTGCACAGTGCAGTTTTTCTGTGAAGCACCTGAAACAGCCACTTAACAGAGCCAGGAGCCCTGATGCCCATGCAAGAAACCACGCTGCCATGGATCTTCAGCTTCCCACAATCTATTAACATCCAAAAATCTGTGAAATTCTGTATAGAAAACCTAAGCTATTGACAGCAGACAGGCTTTTGAACATTGCCTTTGGCAGAGCTCTCAGCCCTGCAGGGCTGCACAAGCCACCTCCTGGAAGGGCTCAGCTTTGCTGAGCTATGTGGCATGAGGAGTCACCGACATGCCAGGGACCCCCTAAGCCAGAGCACAGCCTCCTGGCCCCCACGGGGTCAGGGTTCTGCTAGCACCAAAACACAGGGAAACGAGAAGCTGCTGGGAGGAGAGAGCAGGACTGCGACCCCCAAGCAATACGCAGTCACAGAGCCCGTTCCTGGACACACATGCAAGCAGGACTAGAGACAGCTGTGCCAGCCTTAGCTGGGCTTGGGGGGTTATAGAGCAGCTGGAAAGAACCTGTTCACACAAACCCATTCAAAGTACCAACACTGACCTGTGTGTACTTTCCTGCCTGCCCGTGCAGCACAGCACAAGTCAGAGCCACCTCAGGCTTTGGGACTGCTTTTCTTCCTCCAGCACAGGCAGCACTTGTGCAGGGCTCTTGCCACCTACCCCTGAGGGAAAGGCTGTCCAGGACATGCTCTGGGACGGCATCTCTTCCTTTTTATAACTTGCCCTTTCATCCCAGCAAAGCAGACAAACTTCTCTCATGTGCATTAAGCTGCTCCTGGGAAGCCTCTGTAGATTAATCCCAGTGCTGCTCCTGGCTCAGTTTCTCAAGTGAAATGAAATGAAATGAAATGAAATGAAATGAAATCAAATCAAATCAAATCAAATGCAACCCCTTCACTCCACCCCTCTTCCTTATTTCCCTCCCCAGCCCCAGTTGGGCACCATTATACCAGGTCACTGGTGGGCTGGTCTGCAGGCTGGGAGGGTGGACAGCTGGTTTCTGTCATCCTCATCTCTCCAGCTGCAATAGGCACCGCTCGTTGGCTGGCATTGGGCTTCATCACCCTAGGACAAGGCACAGTCAACGTGAAACCCTGGGAGAAAACACAAGTGCACGTTTGGCATTTTGGAGTTACTTTCAACATAGCATGTGCTTCCCCTTGCAGTGGGTTAGCTAGCAGCCCCCTGCTCTGGGAGGGGATGTTACCCTCTCTGCCGAGATCCACCGGGGTTGTGGAGACTCAGTGTCACGGCAGGGGAGCAGACGGGGCGGAGAGGGGCACCCGTGTCTCCTGCAGGCTGAATTAACTGAGACAATGTGTTATGTGCCAAGGCAGGGGGTGGCAGATGCTTGGAAAGCTGGCTGTTGGCTAACTGTAATGTAAAGGACTTGCCTTCCCTCCCTACCATACAAGGAGGGCCACAAAAGGTAAACAGCAACGGGAGGGGAAGAGCCCCACTGCTGCAAGCGCTGCTGGCGATGCTGTATTCGCTTTACTGCTGATTCGGGCCCAAACTCACACCATATCTGGGCAGGACCTTGGAAGGCGAGGGAAGGACTTCCAAGAAATTCCCTAAGGCTGTGCCAGCCCATGAGGGGCTCCTGGCCCCATGCCAGCCCTGTGCCCCGTGGTGGCCATCATGCTGCAGCTGGCGAAGGCTGATGTTGTCCTTTGTCTTAAAAAGACCCCTTACCAAAGGTCCTATAAAAGAGGCCTGAGATGCATCAGCGCTGATTTACAGCACAGGAAGATACATTGGTTTTACCTGAAAATCACAGTCACCTTGACTCACCTCTTCTCTTTGAGTATGCTGTGGGTGCAAGCTGGTCACCATAGAAAGCTACCAAGCGGTGCCATTGCCAAGCACAACGACAAGCTGATGTGAGAAAACCGTTAGTGCTATACTTGCCCATGCAAGAAAACTTCACAACTGCAAGCTGAAACATTGAAATAACTCGTGTGGACAGAGTGGTGGAAGCAGTGGTAACAGCCGTTCCCCAAAGGCAGTGCTGTCCACTCCTCTGCAGGTGTTCATGTAACTTTCCTTCCCCATTGATCCGAGTCAGCGCAGGGCAACGTGCCGCCTTGGCCAGGGCATGACTGTTCCCTGGGAAGTAAACTTGGAAGTAGAGTGAACCAGACCAGCATAACCGTTACCTTTGGCCAAGACTACCCCCTTGGTCCTGCGCTGACTCACAGGACCACGCAGGTGGGACGGGACCCCCGGGGGGTTGTCTCTGCCCCAGCCCCTGCTCAGTGCAAGGCCAGCTCTGGGCTCAGACCAGGTTGCTCAGGGCTTTGCCCAGTTGGCTCTCAAAAACCTCCATGGACAGAGATCACATAGGCATTCCTTCCTGCTCCGCTGCCCAGGGGGAGGAAGGTTTCTCCCCATGTCCAGCCCAAACTACTCGGTCAGCAGCTGGCAAGGCAATACAGGACCACACAAGTCCTACCTCTCCCCTGCCTTTCCCCCAGAGGCCGGGCACAAAATGCTAATACACAAAAACCTGTTGATCTCACTAACGTTCAGGAGAGGTTTGGTTCCAGCAGTGAATTACCCATTGCCACCATGTTTGTCCTCCAAGACAGTGACAGGAGATCAGTCCAGACACAAATTAGATTCCATGTATTTTAAAATTCAGTAGGGTTTTTAGGACTTTAAAGGTCAGACAATTTTTTAGGGATGAATACTCCTAAATAATGAAGTTGAGTATTAGACAACTTAGAAAAGAATGAATGTTTAAGAGCTGTATAATTAATGCTATTCAGAAGCATGAGCACAGATGCGGCAGTGGATATTGCAACCTGAAATAATTCCAAAGGACTACATTATTTCCAACATAACTGGAGAAAGGGGTTGCAGTGTTATTAATCAACAGTGAAATGTCTGCATCAAGGCAGATGACAGCAGCATGTTGACGTCCTCCTTACCTCACACATTTTTTACTGTCTTGTAGCAAAGGAAGGTCTCTTAGGAGCCTGTTTGACAACCGTCATCCAATGGCTTGTGTCAATGCTGAACCAGTCCACCTCAGTTTTCATGTACACAAAATAATTTACGGAGAAAGCTACTGGAAAACATGTGGTAACTTGAAAGGTGGCCTACAATTCAAAGATTAAAGTTTTTTCCCACTGGCCTCAGAACTCCCAGTGTATCTCGGCTGGGTGGGAACTGGAGGGTGCACTCACCATCTCTGTGCAGGTCCCTTTGCAGCCCCCAGAAACACCAATAGCAGAGAGCTCTCACCCTGGACCCCGAGCCCACGGTAACGCAGGTGGAGCTGCAGCCAAGTGGTGGGACTCCTCTGAAGAAGGCACCTTCTCAGGTGTTTGCAGCTTCCTTGTGCTGTTGGGAAGGTCAGTGGCACCTCTCCTAAAACAGGCTGTCGCAGGCTGAGAAGGATGAGCCCGACTGGGAAGCTTTTCGATCCCCCCGAGTTCTCACCTTAGTGCCCCTAAAGGAAGCTTGCCCTTTGCTGGAGTTTCTGGTGCGGTCTTCCCTGGGCAGCATGCATGTATCACAGGTACAGAGGCATGGGGACACGTTCTGCTCCATCAGACTAACAGGGAGTGACAACCTCTCGCGTCCTCCTTCTGGAGGCTCTGACTCAGCCCCTGACTTTTCTGGTTGTACTCGTGGTACGTGAGACCTGGCAGGGACCGGCTGGAAAAGCAAACACCAGAGAGGGGCTGTCGGCAGGGTGGAAAGGGGGAGTGCACTGCCGGGACAGGGCTCTGGTCAGCACCAGCCATGTGGCACGGGAATGCGTGGCTGGGCCTTCTGCTCCTTGATAACCAATGCTTCATCACCAACACTTGCCTCCAGTGCTGAACCAGCGCACGGGGAGGTATCTTCTTTCATGGGCAGCAGCTGCAATAAACACACTGATGTGTGCCTTGAGCATGGTGCCCTGCTGCAGCTCGTCCCCAGGTGTGGCGCAGGTCTCTGTGCAGCCCTTCCCAGCGAGGGCTCTGTGCAGAGCTGTGGCTGTGGGACGGGGCTGGCGCAGCCCCCGCAGCGCCAGGACCCTTCGTCCCGCAGAGGCGGGGCACCCCGCGCCTCCTGGAGACCCCCACTTAGCGTCCGGCAGACTCCTCTGGGATGCCAGCCTGAGCTGCCAGAGGTGTGAGGAAAAGGGCAGGACAAATTTGTGAGTGCTTGTCCCTGTGTCTTCTCGGCTTTATCCCCAGTTCTGGCAAATTTTTTCTGTTTTTTTTTTCTTCACCATAGAATCGCTGAAAGACTTCTTTAATAGGTTAAAACTGTGTTTTGACCTCTTGGTTTCAGTCTTCATCAGTACCGGTAAAGGAGTTACTCATGTCTGGTATCAGTAAGCTATAGCTATGGTTTTGCTGAAACAGTTTTTGCTCGAAGCACCACTTCCAATGAGATTGCAGCGTTGGGAACATATCAGTTGGGTTACCGGGAATCATTTCCACGTTCCCACACTGTTCACCCACTTGGTGAAATAACATTTTCTGAATATTTTGAAATTTGTACTCATCACTAAAGTTAAGAGGCAGTTTTCCTTTCCTTCCTCTTACCTCAGTCGGGTTTTGGGGACACAGACTGTTGCTCGCTCCCTGCAGGCAGGACCAAGAGTGATGGGTGCTGATTCCAAGGGACATGGCAGCAGACGGCTGGTATTTTGGTAGAGGGACTGAAGGCAGTTCCTTGCTTTGATTTCCCAGCATACCCAGTCATTCTTACTGCATCTTTGCTGACAGATAACAGTTGGACACATTTTCACTGCCAAGGAAGGCTGATACTGCACGTGCTATGGAGGAAAAGCATCTTCATTGCTATCAATCCTGTCCTCCAAACCTGTTGCTGCATAGGTTGTTCTGGGACACGGGCAGGGTTGTGATTGGTATTTCTCTTGCCCTGGGACAGTCTAATGTGTTTGCTTTCCACATCTGACTGAGCCTGGTATCCTAGGGCAGAGTCCTAAAGATTTTCTGACACATAAATATGTAATGTAATAGATGTCATAGAAAAAAAATGCCCGAGATTATGAGCGAGTTGCAGTGCACAGACCCAGCCTGGTGCTGCGCAGTGGCCCCTTCCGCAGGGGCAGCCTGGGAAGAACAGATATGGAGCAACAGGCAACCACAGCCCACGCAAACCCTCCCACTGAGCCATAACTGTGGCTGCAGTGACACCGTGCAAATTTTGCCCTGGTGTGCAATACCCCAACTATCAGAGTGAAGAAAGAGGAGTTGGAGGGGGAGCAGGAGATGGAACAGGAATAATTACAAGGGAGATGGAGGGACTAAGGGAAGCCAGCTGAACAAGAGCAGGTATGACACACTCTACAGGTATGCTAGTAAGAAAAACACCTAGGGGTAAAAAAAAGTTATAATCTGTGTTATGAGGCAATATCAGCAAAAAAGAAATGGCATGAGCAGGCAACAAATAGAAATGTCTGATGGACATCTTGGAAAGATCCCTCAGGAGGGTTTGCAGAGAGGAGAGATCTAACTAGGCTTTGAGCAGGGCCTGATTCTTTTAGGAGCAAGATTATGTGACGTTGTTCCCTGCAATTGGAAAGGAGGGGACTGAATGTCTCCAGCCACCATTCCCAGTCCTCCTGATTCCCACTGTCGGACTGTTTCTGTATTCAGTTCCCATCTTAATTTCCACTAGGCTTCTTGGATGAAGACAAAATTCTGCTCTGTCACTGTGTCCATCTTGTGCAGCTGGGAAAGGTGTCATCACCCCGTACAAAGACACTGTATCCTGCAATTGACTATCGGCAGTAGTCTGGCACACGTAGACCCCATCCAAGGTGTGTAAAGGGTGCCAGGGGGGCTGACAGCATGCTCAGCTGCTGCCTGGTGTCCTTCCATGGTCCACAGACAATGTGTGCTCTCCTGGGGTCTTCCAGGGGGACCCCTGTGGATAAGGAGCACCAGCAGTTCTGGCAGCAGTGGCTGTCCTGGGGGCTTCCTGGACCACATGTTACCACCTCGTCTTCTCTCCCACTGGCTTTTATTGATGAGTTTTTCAGAGGTGATGCTGGAGAGCAGCCCTGGACCTG
>NW_008824538.1:505183-509886 GCF_000699105.1 Pygoscelis adeliae | reverse complement strand
AGGAATGTGCCATTCAGCCTTCACCACCAAACTCTTGCAGCAGGCTCCGAGTCTGCGGTGGGCTCTGACAGGACAGAAGGAAATAGGAGAGGCACCAAGAAATGGAGCCAGGGCAGCCTGTTTGCGTCCCATTTAAGTTTCCCCCAGCCCACTGGGAGACGTTCCACCTCGCAGCGAGGACAAGCCTGTCTGCAGCCCCCAACTGGAGGAGCGCTGAGAGGGGAGCGTGCTTGCACATGTCCAGGGAGCCCATTAAACATGGATTTAGACCAAGCTCGGAGAAATGACTACTAACTGCAAAGGGAAACAACCGCAAAGGAAATCCTGTTTCAGAAATGGCCAGTGATGATGCTTCAGGAAATCAAGTGGTGTAAAACCTTACTATGAGCAGGGACAACTGGCAGGGCTGCCACGCAAGCCAGCCCACAGTAAAGACTTCCTAGTGGCAAGCTGGGTCGTGCTGAAGCGACTTGGTTCCTGGGGCTGGGGGATCTCAGGAGGTGAGCTGGTCCCACACTGAAGCAGGAGATGCATAGGGGCACTGTCATGCACCATGACGCACAGCGGCTGTAGGCGGTCTGCAGAGGTGCATAAGGACCAACCAGCATGCAGATCTTGTAAAATGTACTCTCTGAATAGGTAAGGGCAGGAGGATATTTACCAGCATCGCAGTGAGTAGGACTCAGCAGGTTCTTTGGCTATTTTCTTTCCACACACATGCTAAATGGACAACAGCCACTGGCACGGGATGTGTGAACAAAATGGATAATTTTTCCAATTTCTGTGAAAATGCCTCTGGAAATCCCGCAGCTGGGACAGCAATCAGGAGGCTGGTTTGCAGCACACCCAACTCCTGCACGGTGCACATCCCCTGCCCGGATGAAAGCATCCCAGAGAAGCCAACTCCATGCTGCCCCAGGACCCGGCCGTCCTATCATAGATGGACAACCTGGAAGTGCAGCCTGGAAGTGCTTCTGTAGTCTCATAAAGTTTCCAGGAGATTAAAAGCAAACAAAAAAAACCCCAAACCGAACAAAAAAAACCTGACCAAAAAAGACCAATTAAGTTGTTAGCAGTGTCTATTAAACTCGATGGTGTTTAATCCTAAGGATGCATCCTCAGCACCCATGGCTGGTCCCTGGGTCCATGCCTCCTCGGGCGTTAGACTTGTCTGCCTGGTACACAGGTTTGTGAAAACGGCACTCTGCCATCAGTGTGAAAAGAGAATGTCTTCACTCACAGGACACAGAGAGTTACGGAGAACTGCTTCTCGGGGCTGGGGCGACACCGTTCTGCTGGGACAGCCTGAGCCCATGTTTGCAATGGCTAAAAGACAGGGTTAAACCAGGGCACCTTGCTGTTCTCTCAGTGCGGTGAGGTTAGGGCCGTGCTGTAAGGCTGTTCTGCAGTCAGGATACGGCCTCTCTCTCTGAAATGCAGTGCGAGGGCACTCCTGCAATCCTCACTGCTGGGACAGCAGGAAAAGGGAACCCCAGGCACAGCAGCCAAAGGCCCAGCTTCTCCCTGCAGCAATAGTAATAACTCATTAGCAATTCATGGCAGCTGAGTAAGACTGAAGCCCTCACTGCACTCCTTTGGTTGCAGTAAGAACGCCATATGGCATTTGCTTCCTGCCAGGAGCAGAGAGGAGGAGGAAAAATGCCCGCGTGAGTTTGGGGTTACAGTTTGGGGCCAATATTGAATGACATTTGCATTAGACATGGAAAATGGAGATTCAAATCTCCGCTGCAAATGTAGTCAAATCTGGTTTCCCACTTCTCAGGAACCAATCCTCTACAGGGTGCTCTAGGGTTTAATTGGTCTCTGAACAGAAATTTTTTCAATTAATTTTTCCCCCACAGAATAGAAAAGAAAACAAAACCAAGAAGCAACACAAACAGAACAAGACCATGATAAATCTGTGTATTTCTGTGAAAACAAGGTTTAGACAGAAAATTCCTGACTAGCTCTCCCTAGTGTGTTGCAGGACTGCAAGAACTGAGTGCACGCTGCAGTAACAAATGCTGGCAGGCTGTAATGTCTGGGCTTTTTTCACTGAAGATGCCCTGGAATAGCACTAAGACGTAACTCATCACACCACCATCGTTTGGGCTTCACGCAGACCCTGTGAGCAGTGCTCCGGGCTGCCTGGGAGCCTGAGCTCCCCAGGAGGCTGCTGGGGCGGGGGGGGGGGACTGCATCCCCATCTGCCTTTCCTGGATGACCAGCTCCTCAGTGCGTATATACATGTTTTCCTGACCTTTCTGAACCTATTAAGAAAAGCACTTTCCAATATTAATCCATTCATTGACTTTGGTGAGCACCAGTGGTAACACTGAGACGTTGACCACCGAGTGGTGCCAGGCCCATGGCGTCACTCATAGAGAAGGCCTTCAAAGTATTACAGCCGCCTGCCTGGAGAGAAACCCACCCTGCGTCCCAGGCTGGGCAGAGGATGCTGATGCATGAAGTGTTGGCTGGTGCAGTGCCCACCAGGAACAAGAAAATGCTGTTCGTGGGCCAGAATTTCCTTCAGCTTTATCAACTGAGATGATTTGCATGATTCTTCAGTAAGTGTACAAGTTCTGGGTCTCTATAAGAGGTCATTTTTACTTGTTGATATGATGATATTCCTCTAACCTCTGAATGTATGGATGAAATGCTACTAAAGCCATCCTAGGCAAAGCAGCCCCTATTGCTGGTCCACCCACAGGACTGCTAATGACAGTGTGCAGCTGGCATGCTCTATTCCACAGACCTTCCAGGGTTTTTTTCGAAGATTTGATTCACAACTTCAGCAAATCTTGCCACAGTGAAAGCTGGATTTCTAACTAACATTGAGCTGACAGGTGGAACTTACCTTGACAATTAATTAAAAGGATATAGAAAGGAATCAGCAAGGGAAAAGCAGCTCTGCTATGTGCATGAAAGCTTGAAATTGGAGCCATTGAATGAGGGTAATAACATGATATTAATGTGAAATGAAATCCTGAGAGCTGATGTGGTCTGTGCAGCAAGAGTTTGGAGCTTGTTGGTTTAATAAGGGTTTCAGCAGCTGCACAGCCTGATGCGGGATGTCAAAAGGAAGCAGCAGCCTCTCAGTTCTTGTAACTCACACTTCTGAGTCACGGATTCACTCTGCCTGGCTGTTTCGCAGACCGGATTGTCGTCTGCTTGCTCTGAGAAGGGTCAGTTGTCCTGCAGTTTCACCAGGGAAGTCACTTCAGTCTGCATAGGAGAGGCGATGAGTTTGTGGACTCAATTTCCACTAAACATTTTATTGAAAAGTATATTATTTTGGGCTCATCCTCTTCCAGAATTCAAACCCCAATTACACTATACAGTAAGGAAAAGGAAGAGCAAACGTGCTGTTGTTATAATCCACATAAAATCCAGGCTATGTGCAGCACCAGAAAGATCCCCGGTCACACTTTGTGAGAATAAGAGTGATGAGTCCAACTCCTGGTCGAAATCGATGTTTTTTCCCCTTGGTATGGCATTCTTGTGCACTGGATGAAACAAGGACCATTTATCCCCAGAGTCTGTGGGGCCAGACCAGCACTGAGTTTTCTGCACATGCACAAGCACTTGGGTGCCGGGCCCCACCGGCAAGCTTGGCGTCCCCATGGCCAATGCCTTGGGGTGAACCCTGGCTGCCGCTCTCGGCTCTGCAGCCCTCGGCTCTGCAGCCACCAGAGGAGAAAGTGTTAGAGGAAACCCAAAGGATGAGGCTCCTGGCTTAGCTCAGACTCTCCTCCCATGGGTTGCCTTGTCCTGGGGAGATGCTGGTGTCTCTGCTGGTATGGGCAAACCGTGGGCAAGTTGCTTAGCCAGCTGCCCGGGCTGAGGTCCATCATCCACACAGCATGGCAGAAGCCACCGGTGGGACCAGTCCCCTCCATGGGGAGCAGCTGGGCCGGTGGAGCCACGTCTGGGCAGCTCCATCTCCTGCCCTTCACACAGCTGATGTGAAGCCAGTCCTGCCAACAATAAATATTTATACTAGCTGTAATCTGTTCTTCAGAAGTTATATTAAAGCTGGTTGATTCACTGTGGTTTTCATAGAAGCTATAATTATATCTGTAAGCCATATGGGATTCTTGACGAGGAAGAAAAGAAAAAAACAAAAAACCCCTTGGTCTTGTTTGAGAAGCAAGGCGTGACATGGAGACCCGCTGTCATGCTGGGCTGGCAGCATGGTCAAAGGGGCTGGTGCAGCCGTAGGAGGGTTGCAGCCCCAGGCCAGTCCCCAGCTGTCCCCCCGCCCCAGGCTTCCCCATGTTAGGGCTGACATGGCACAAGAGCTAGCGGCACGCCAGTGCTCGGTGCTTTGCCTGTTTGTGTGGCACTCCCGGCACATGGCACTGCAGGAGCCCACGGTGCCTCAACCCACCATGTCCCAGGTTCTCTGCCTGGCTGCAAGGGAGGGGGTTTCTGCGGGGACAGCAGCCCTGGTGCCCCAGGGCTTTCCTCGCAGCCGGCAGGGGCAGACAGGGCACCCCCCCTCTGCTCAAAGCCCATGCCGTCGCCCAGCCCCAAGGGGCAAAGCTGGGCAGCTCTCCTGCCACATCGGTACCTGACCCGGCTAGCCGCTCATCCTGGGCAGGCAGCACCGGCGGCCGCGGGCTGGGGCTGGGGCCAGGCACAGCTTGCTGCTGCTCGCTCAGCAGAGCCCCCGGCCCGCCGCAGGGCGCCAGGAGGCG
>NW_008824538.1:499944-505165 GCF_000699105.1 Pygoscelis adeliae | reverse complement strand
TTAGAGACACGGGTGACCCCCCCCGCCATCGCCTGCAGGGCGCACAGACCACCAGCAGCATGGGGCCCTTTGGTGCGGAGAAGCAGCACCATGCACAGAAGGGCATGCCTGCTGCTGGGCAAAACCCTCCGGATCAACCAACATGCCCACGCCGTCATAGTAAAACATTTATTTGTTCAGGTGATATAAGCTACCATGTTTACAGTTTGTGGACTCACCACTGGCGACATTTAACATGACTTGGGACTGCAGCTGTTGCCACCAGATTTTTCATCATAATTTTTAGTTTTATAAAAACCTTGGACACCAGAAAAAAAGGTATTTAGACTTAATGTGGCAGATGGGAGATGGGCAATCTGTGAACAGGGGAAGAAAGTTTATCCGACGCAGCCAACCTCGACAGGCTCTTGGCTTCGGCTGCAGCTTCAAGTAAAGGTTTCGGCGGGGTGAGAGTGGTGCAACACATTAATCTTCGGTGAGTTGGAATCGTATTGTTTTCTGCCGAGTAAGAACGTCAGCAGCAACGTTTTCGGGAAGCGGAGGCGGGCAGGCGTCCTGCAGATCAGCCCCGGCTTCTGTGCAAAGAGACAAAACAGAAACAGTGAGGGGACAAGGAGCAGGATCCGGCTCTTCCCCACAGCCAAAGCCGACCTGCCATGGGGCAGGCGGCGCTGGGAGGTGCTCAGCAGGGCCAGCCCGAGCACGGCACCGTACCGACAGCCCTGGGAGCTGCCCACGGAGCCGCCCTGGGCAGGGAGCAGGGAGCAGAGCCTGCCTTTGGCCCCGGCACCCTGCCGGCTTGGGTGCCGCCAGCACCGCAGGGGCTGGGGCGCGGCAGGCAGAGCGTGGTGGCTAACGGGAAAAAGGGTTAATGGCTCCTGGCATCCCCAGCCTGGGGCTCAGCAAGCCACAGCCAGCCAGCTTCGGCCCCAGCTGGAAGTGCTGGCACAGCAGTGCTTCTGCTAAAGGGAAGATCAAACTAACAAAAAAACCTCCCAAAAACCCAAAACGGAACCAGTAAAGCTCATTGTTCCAGAATCAGAGAATTTTCCAGTTTCTAGGTTTGCTTCTGCCCTCACTGAGGCCACACCTTTTTCCATGGCAAGGATTGCAACTCTTTGCACAGTTTCAGAAGTTTGCACAGAACTGAAAAGACCAGAACGGAGCAGTGGATAGGCACGAGTCCAGCACTTGCCTTCATGAGATTTACATGCAAGAGAAAAAGTCACTTTAGACAGAATGTGCAGATGTTTATTTGTCCTGACCTGAGCTCCCACATCATTTGCACCAAAGGGATCCATGGCATAGCAGACAGCCCATGGAGCAGCTATTTTTCACCAGGAGGAGCACTGCCTTGCCTGCGGTCCCACCGTGCCCAGCCTCTCTCCCTGCCACCCCAGCACGGCTTCACTTACCTTAGGGAATGCAAAGCTGTAGTTGCAGTATGTAAATACAAATGAGACACCATGCTTTAAATTCATCCTTGGTTTGCTGCAGGTTACAGCTCCCAGCTGCCTACAGACTTGCCGCGTGAAGCCAAGGCTCAGGTCTGCCGGTCCTGCGTGCCCACACCGTGGGCAGGCTGGTGCTGCCCTCCGCCAACCCCCTCCAAGGGCCTCCCGTGGAAACCAAGGGGACTGGGGCCACAACCCTTACTGGTTTTCCTCATTTCCCTCTCCCAGTGGAAATTTCCCCTGCAGAAGAGATTGCATGGCTTGCACACAAAACACGGCGGGCTCCTCTAGAGAAGCAATCTGGCCCTCACACGTAAAACTGGCAGTCCAGAAGGAAAACCAGCTTGGCACCAAGCTAGGCACACCAACGTGGTCTCAACTTCCAGATTTATGACAGGAATGCTTTCTAAAGTGCAGCACTTGAAACGACCTGAGGTGACACAGCTTGTTCCAGCACACCAAAAACAGGAGCTTATTCTGTTCATTTTCATACAGACAAAGTTTCCGACGTGGGGTCTCTCTGCAGCCAGCCATGTGCCACGCTTGCTTTTTTCCCTTTTTAGTTTCCTTCCTTCCAAGCTAAGCTTCCTTCTTGCTACAGCAGCAGCCTTCACGCCCAGCTCTTGCGAATAAATCAATTACATTAAAAGTCTACAGTCAGCAAGACCAGTATGATTTGCCTTCTGTTGGTCTTGTGTTACTGATGCCAGGGTGTAGGTGCTTTAACCCGTAACACTTCAGCCCCACTAACCTGCACACTTTTGTTTCGTGGACTGTTGTGAAAGCAAGACCACAGCCACATTCAAACAGTAAAAGTCAGTATAGGGCACATGTATTCTTATTTACAGAGTTGATCTCATCTGACATTCAACGCCTAATGCAATGTACCTACCCTCAGCCTGCACAGAAGGAAAGACAACGCTGCTGCCCGTGCAGGGTGGGCTGGCGCGAGCTGGACCCCTCGGTGGGTGCCTGATGCCCAGAGGGACAATTCAGCTCTGAGGGCAACAACGGCAGAGGGGGCATGTGGCACTACAGAACGACTTGCAGAAGGAATCGGCACTTTGCCGCCTGGAAGCCCCACCTGGGCAGAGGTGCTGTGATGGGTTACTTACCCAGCACGGGCCGGATCCGGCAGCACAGGCTCTGGCACCAGGTCCAGACACCCTGACACGCAGCAAGGCATGCAGAAACACATTTGCAAAAGGAAAATACGGGATACGTGTTTTCTCTAAGCAGGACCCTATTGACTTTGCCATGGTTTGCTTCTTTTAAACCAGAACTTCGACCAACATTAAGATTACTTACTAAGTTACCAGGGGAAAGGCACTGTGTGATTTTGTGGCTGTTGTTATTGCTGCTTTAAGAGAGCAATAGCACACCCCTTGTTGCAAGCAGCACCCTAGAACAGGACAGTAAATGTTCTTGAGCTATTGCAATGCTGACAGATGTTGTCACTCTGTGAGCAGTACCTCCAAGACTCCAGTTCCTCTTAATTAATAGGAAGCGAAGCAATAGTAAGTAACAGCAGCTGTGACCATTACTTCTTCTGGTTGAATCAATTACTGGGGGAAGAAACGCACTCCCTCTCCGTGCAGGGTGCCCGCTGTGGCTCTGGGTGCGGTTTCACAGAGGCACAGGAAGGGCTACGCTGTGCCTTCTCAAGGGCATGTGCGCAGCGAGTGCCAGCGGCGGCAGGACTGTCGGCCGTCACAGCTTGGTGTCTCTCCACCAGCCTGGGATGCTCAATGCCAGGCAGCTGCTTGGCTCAGCGACTGCACTCAGGTGCCTAAGGAGTTACTACGAGACGCTTTGTGCAGTCCCGAAGCATTGACCAGCGGGGCTTTCATGGTCCCCAGGAGGCAGGAGCATCCCTGTGCTGCTGGCAGCAAGCCTTGAGCCTCCAGCAGCTTTGCAGCTGGCAGGGACAAGCCAACCTCGTGGTGGCACCTCGGCAGGACCCCCTTGGGCAGGCAGCGTGACCTGGCAGCAGCCACCCCGTGGCGGTGCAGGCACCGGGGGCTGCTGGGCCCTTCCCAGCTGGAGCAGTGTGTGCCGGCGGCCGTGCCCCTCTCGCAGGCACAGGGCCATCACTTTCCAGTTCACTGTTCGTTATTGCAGGGCTGCCCCGGTGCATCGGGTGGGGTGGGCTGTCAAACACACAGGAACACACTGGCAGAAATAAAGCCACATTGGCACCCAGGGCGGAGCAGTACCATATATTCACTGTAAAAAACGTGCCCGGAACACAAGCAGCAAGGCAGCACAGAAAACAACTAACACAACAAACTTTTCACCCAACAAAGCCGTGCTTCCCCATCCCAATATTGTTTGTACCAGCTCTCTTTAACACAACGCGTATACGCTGGGAAAAGGATTAGAAAAAGGTGTAAGAGGAAGCATGTGCCAGCAATTTTAATAAGAGTAAACAAATTTCTGAAGTAGTTTCTCCTCCTCTGGTGCTTGTGAAAAAAGACACCATCTCATGGCTAAAACCTCAGTTAATCTATTTTCTAGAAGCATCACGGGAGCAGACCTGCAGGCTGGGCGATGCCCCGAGGGGCAGGTTTGCACCTGCTGGTTCAGGTGTCTGCAAACCCGTCTGCAGCCTGGGGTGAAGCCAGGACTGCAGCACTAGGCCAGCCGCAGACATATTGCACCCCCCGTTCCCCCAACACCCCCAGGACTGCCCTACCTGTCAGCTCCCATCACCTACAACGGGGAACACTCTGCTTGGGTTTATTGAACTCATATTCTCATTTCTGAAGCATTAGAAAACGTTGCAGTACTGCACTCTGAACAAAGACGTACCAGTTATTCTGATCAAGGAGTATTGCAGCACTTTCTGCCTCAAACTGTTGGCAGCCTCTGGTTTTGCAGAACAGAAAGGACAGAGAATTTCCTCCTTCATAAGGCTTTCCACACTTTGAATCAAGCCTGAATGAAATTAACTGTCCTGCTGCAGTTACTCCAGTGGAAATGGCAGATTTCATGCCCAGTGCATTCCCAAGGGATGCTCCTCTCTGTCGAAGAGAGAAAGCTGCACAAGACGAACCCTCGGCTATCCAGGTCTAACTGTTCCTACACTACTAGCAGAGAATTAAATCAAATGCAGGGGCATATGGTCCTTCTAAGCTGCTTATACAGATGCACTGTGGACAGAACACTCAGCTTCAGTGTTCAGAAAATGATTCCTTTGAGTAAAAAATTAAAAATATAAAAATAAGACTCCCTAAATCCCCAAAAGCTATTAATATTTTAGCACTTTCACAAAACATTAGACACATTTACGTCCAATTTTAGACAACATATAAAGCATTTTCATTTGAAGTTTTTAAAATGCATGATTGAAACAAATACCTCAGCAGAAAACCTTTAAAACTATCTCCATGCCCAAGCGCAAAGTGAAGGTGCTGTCTGTGGAGAGCAGCTTCTTGCTGGGGCACAGAAGCACTCGTTTTTCCTGTACTTGACAATGCCTTCGTTGTCAGACTACCAGAACTTGGACAAATACATCACTGCCTTTGACGGTGCAGTATTTTAATAGCTAGTTTCTGCGCATGCAGCCCCTCGAGAAGAACGTGGACTTCCAGAGAAATCTAAGGAGGGATTTTTTAATTTTTTTTTTAACTTTTCTGGTAGGAAGCGGGTATTCTAATTTTGAGGCTTTATTTCCTTTTTGGTGTCTGCATTTCCCAAGGGAAGAAAAAGGGCTTTCTAAAAAAGAAACAGCCTCTTCTTTTTATGTCCTTCACACCACCCCCACC
>NW_008824538.1:499252-499908 GCF_000699105.1 Pygoscelis adeliae | reverse complement strand
AGCACCCCACGATGGCTGAGAGCAACAGGGGTCACCCGCCGCGTGTGTCAGCCCCGAGCCGCGCGGCCTCGGAGGCAGAGACCCAGGGGGCTGCCGGGAGACGTTCCCTGCCACGACTGCTCCGGGGCCGGCCTGCTGCCCTGGTTAGAGCCGGGGTGTCTTCAGGCATCTGCTTGGGTTACACTGCCCTCAAGAACAAGCACACAGGGTGTAAAATTTAACTATTCTATCACTTTAATGGCCGCAAAGCCCCTACGAAACCTTTTGTTTGGCATCTGAGAATGCACTAATGTTGCAGAGTTAAAGCTGTCTATGATTTAAACATGATGACCATACGAGTTTGTTTAATATTAATTGTAGCTTTTGCTTTAGAATGAGCAGAGCAGCAGAAGCACATCTGCCATCCTCACAACGTGGGGTTTTCAACTGCTATCACCTATTGTTTACATCCTTACATAGTGGCTTGAAATTATTCTATCCCACACGCACCACAAACAGCAGGTTAACGATGAGAACATCTTCCAGTCCCTTCATTATGCACAGGGATTAAACAGAACTGAAACAAACTGCAGCGTTTACAGGAAATATGCCCCAAAAAGTCTAGGAAAGAAGACGACCATCATCATCCCGATCAATCATCACTATGAGTTGCTGAA
>NW_008824538.1:483933-499144 GCF_000699105.1 Pygoscelis adeliae | reverse complement strand
TCTCCCTGCCCCAAAGGAGGTCTGCGGGCCTGCAGCGATGCCTGCCGCTGCGGCTGGGATGCGGGGCTGCTCCCACGTTTCCCGTAGGCTCCCCTCGCCCACGTTTCACACCTCCGTGCACCTGCGCTGATGGGAAGGGAACGGCCTTCACTGCACTGACTGCCGGGGCGGGGGCCAGCTCTGAAAACGGAGCAGCAAACCAGGCCTTGCGTGTGTTGGGAGCAACGGGCGGACACCTGCCCTGAGCGCTGGTGCTGAACGGCAACGTCTCTTTCCAGCGTTGGCACTAGGCAAAGCCATTGCCGCGGGATGAGGGATGCTCAGGGACCGCGGGTCAGGCACGCTCTCGGGGAGACCTGGCAGTGGAGCCCGGCTGCTGCACCGGCGCCCAGCCCCAGCGAGCTGGACCCTGTCGGGACCCCTCGCCCCGGCACCCTCCTCCTCCTCCTGGCCCCCACAGTGGGACCCACTGAGCGGAGCCTGCGGGCCCCGGGCATGGCTCCTGGGCAGGCAGTTACCGCGAGGCTGGCTGGTGTGTGGAGTGAATATTTTATTTTACACAACATAACAACACAGCGTTGTCGTTTCTGTACAGCATCTGCCTAAAAACAAAGGCAACACCATTGTCACGGAAAAGAAATATACAGTCTGACCGTTTTAAAAAATATCATTTTACTGATTGATCCAGAAGTGGTTATTTGTTAGCTCGGAGGAAATTTAATTTCCTTTATAAAAGGCTTTTTCTGTGAAAACTCTTTTGTTTTCTGCTACTGCAGAACCAGGAAGCCAGTCCTAGAGTAGGGAAGGCACTGGTGCTGTTTCATGCTTTTTTTCACCCCTTAATCTTTTTTTTCTTTTTTTTTTTTTTAACATCTGAATGTTGCCTTCGGTTTTGATATTAAATAAAATCAAATGAAAACTAAATAAAACCCTGTGTGCACTGGGTGGCTTACACAGAACCCCGCATGAACAAGCCATTAATCAGTGAGACAACAGTGGACTTCCAAATCCAATTCCCCGGGAGAGGGAGTTTCACACAACGTTTGGTGTTTTGTTTTTCATTAAAATAAAAATTAAAATAAAAAAAAAAAAAGAAAAAAAAAGCAGGTCACACAGTGCTTTCCAATATCCACTCAGAACTGGAGAAAGTTGCTTTTCCACTATCCACATCAGAGCTGTCTGACTGGACTAGCATCCCGTTCATGGACATGCTCCTTTTGGACCGCAATCCACCTGCGCCCCGGGCGCTGCCGGGGCAGCGGGACTCCGTCAGCTCGCCGCCCAGGGAGAGCCTGCGCTTGGCTCGGGATGCGTCAGCTGGCAAAGTGAGGAACTTACTTGGCTTTGATTGTGCTCTTTTGTACGTGGGGGCCCCTTTGACAGAGTCGGGGGGACGGCTAGCTAACTGCAGGGCAGTGGAGTTATTTCTGTTAGTGTTTTGGGACTCGATACTGCTGACAGCTTCACTCTGCGGCTCGCTGCTTGGCTTTGGCCCCGGCTTTCGCTTCTGCTTCTGGGAGACAGAAGTGCTGGAAGTCCAGGCGGGAGGCAAAGCGGAGGTAGTGGTGGCCGATTCCTGGCTGGAGCCGGTCTCCGGCAACTGCGTCACGCCGTCGCTGGCAGCCTTGCAGCACTGGATGCCCTCTTCGTGCCCAACAGCCTGCTTGGACATCGACTGAGACAGCACCCCACTGCAGCCCTGGATCTGAGCCCCATTCGTCTGCGAGTACACGTTGCTGACCTTGGTGGCCTTCTGCTGCCCGTTGTTGTTACACACCTTGTAGCGGATCATGAGGATGATGATGAACACGAGTACGGAGGCCACGATGATCCCACCAATGATGATGATCATGGTCCCACCCAGGAACTGGGACTGCATGAAGTGGCAGCGCACATAATCCTGCTCGGTGGTGAACTGCGTGCAGCCCACGACCCTGGTGGCGGTGAGCGAGGTGATTCCGTCATCATAGATGGCCAGGACGCACAGGTCGTACACAGTCCCAGCGGCCAGGTTGTTGACCAGGAAGGTTTTGCTTGTGGGAGGTATCATTCTGGGGGAGAAGGAAATCAGCATCAATGAACCCGGCTGACCCGCAGGCACCTCCCCGCCGTGTGCTGCAGCCCCCTGACATGGTGACCACCACCAGGGCTCAGCTCCTCCGCTCCTGCCGCCACCCCTGCAGGGCTGCTCGCCATCCCTGCAGCAGCTGCTGCCCTGCATTTGGTGCGGCAGCAGTCGCCGCCAAGCCCCCAGGCACAGCTCTGCATGGCAGAGCCCCCCATGAGAGTGACCACATCAAAAACGTAGAAGAAATTACCAAAGACAGTTTTGAACGGTGTGACTGTCGCAGCCGGCAGCACAGTGCCTCTCTGCACACCAGCAGCATGAGAGACCGCCAGAAAGCGCTACGAGGAATGCGTTTATGGACACCTTTTGCCCTGTGTTTTCATAAAGCTGTGAGCATTAAGAACCATTTGACTCATCTAACTTTACAACCTTTCTGCCAATCAGATTAGTTCAGAGGATTAGAGGTCCATTTGGATTACCTAAAAATAACACCATTCAAGGTAATTTCCCTATTTGCGAGCAGAAAATTGCATGAGTCTTTCCCGAGACTCCCACCATCTGTTGCCACAGGCAGGGCTCTGCTCGGCCGGCGCGGCACGGGAAACTGCTGCTCTGCTGGGGTGGGCTGCCCGGAGCCGGGGGCAGCATGTCAGTGCCGAGCAGCCCGGCAGGGCCCCGCACAGGCGGGCTGGGGCTGCCTTACCTGTAAACAAGGGAGTCATCATAAGTACCGTTGTACTGGATTTGGAACATACGTATCCCAGGTATATTCCTCTGAAAATTGAATTTCAGCAGAGCGGTAGAGGATGTTGCTTCCGCAACGACCACCTTCTTATCTTGGCTGACTTTAGTATCCCCGTTGCTACTGCTCGTGTTGGAGCCCGACTTAGTGGAAGTGGAGATATCCGAGGAGCCGGGGTCAGGCTCGTGGATGTGGTTTGTGCTGTTCAGCAAGTGGGGGAGTTTGATTATGTGCAGGTCCACCGTCTGCGTGGCCTCCCCAGCTGGATTGGAAGCAATGCAGGTGAAGGAGCCCGTATCCTTCACCGTCGTTATAAGGATGTCGAGCGTCCCGTTGTCATACACCACGGACCTCGTTGCATTTGAAATCAGTTTGCCCTCAGGTGAAATCCAATGAATTGCTGGTTCAGGGTCCCCCCGGGCCTTACACCGCAGCGCTGCCCGCTGACCCTCCAGCACCCGCAGCTCGTGGGTGTGCCGGGTGATGAGAGGAGGCTCGCACAGGAACTCCTCCTCGGGAATTGACCAGAAGTACCGGCCAGACAAGAGCGTGGGAGAAGCACAGGTCTCCAGGTCGTCTTCCCTCGAAAGACGCCTCAGCCACAAAAGCTCACAGTTGCAATGCAAAGGGTTCCCACCAAAGCTCAACGCAAAAGTCGAGGGGCTGATAATTCCTGAGGTTGCTAGTACCTGAGCTCGCTGGAAGAGAGGATCAGGCGGTAGCTTCTGCAGTTTGTTAGACGTGACGTCCAACCTGGTCATCTTGTGGAGGTGGGAGAAGGTCCCCTTAGGAATATGGTCAATCATGTTGTGGTCTAGACTGAGAGTGTGCAAACTAACCATCTTCTCCACTGCATCCCAGGGGATGGTTTCCAGATTGTTGTAAGACAAATCCAATTCCTCAAGAGCTAAAACATCATCGAAAGCTGTGGAAGAAATTAAAGTCAGCTGGTTGTTGTTAAGTATCAAGTGGTGAAGATTGGAGAGTCCACTGAACATGTCATTGGTGATCTTAGTCAATCGGTTGCTGTTCAAATGCAAAGCCCGCAAATTGCGCAAGTCAGCAAATGCGTGAGGTGTAATAAAACTGATTGTATTCCTGGACAGCGTCAGGTCCACCAGGCTGGTCATATTGGCAAAGTCTTTCCTTTTAATGTTTGTAACAAAGTTGTCTGCCAGCCGTAACTCCACGGTCCTCCTGTCAATGTTGGGAGGAACAAATAAGAGCCCTTTCTTGGCACAAAGGGTGGCAAGGTTCGGAGACAAAATCTGACAGACACAGCGCTTTGGGCAGATCTGAGCTCTCACCGCTATGCCAATGAACAGCAGAAACAAAAGCAGTTTTTCCATTGTAGATCAGGTTCAAGAGCCTGTAAGGGAGAGCAAACGTCTGTTAGTCTCTGCAAGATAAGCAAATCACATAATGAAAAAGCAAAGACAAACCGTCTGTGGTTAAATCATGAAACTGATGTTCATGTAACGGTGTGTCATCCTCATCTTGTTACCCAATGTCTTTACCATTCTCCATATCCTGACATAAGAGCTTCTACACTACCTTCCAGAAGAACAATTGAGAGAGATATATGTTTGCATACACACACATATACACACAGACACACAGACACTTATATCCAGATGACAAAGCAATTTGGAAGAGGCTGGTGGCACCGTACATGGCACAGCAGTGCCTTCCAGGCCCCTCCTGCTAGAGCTCATCCCCGCTGTTCAACGCACCTCCACTCCAGGCACTCAGCTTTCAGACAGATGCTCCTGACCCCATGGTCTGGAGTTACTTTGCCATAATGCCATTTATGTATTGAAAATGAGGGATGTTTCATGTGTGCTTCACTTGCTAAGCTAAAACTCTCAGCAGCCTCTAAACCATGGCAGTTCAATGGGTTATAGCCATCTCCACCGAACATTTAATCTCTTAATGCTATTTTCAGAATAAACTCAGGAGCTAATTTTATGTCATTCAAAAGCCAAAAATGCAAATAAAACAAAAAAAAAAAAAAAAACCAACAAGAAAAGCCCCCACAACAACAGGGATCTAAATAAAAATGGAACATGGCCTAATTTTAGATCATCACTGTTTTCTCAGCTGCCACAACCAGCAGCGCTGCACTCTTCTCCCAGAAAGCCTGACAGTTCAATTAGCCTTATCTCTTACATTGCCAGATCCAGGATCCTCACAGAGTATGGAAACAAGGAAGATAACAACAGTGCCCACACCAGCTAAATGAAATCATCTATCAGTGACTACGCCAAAAACTCCGCGAGAGCTGCGGCGCTGGTTTCTGCGCAGCCCTGCGTCAGCATCCCCCCCACGGTGTGGGCAGGTCGCTCTTCCACGGAGCAGGCGGGCGGGAGGAAGCACAGTCCTGCGGAGAAGCACCTACGTGTCCGAGAGGGAACTTGTGCCGTCGTAAGCAACAGACCTCAGCAGGACTCCGCGTTGGAAATGAAGCACTTGTCTCCCTTCGGGACTGATAAAATTATACGTGTACAGATTGGATTACTCAGATGCATTACCATCCCAGAAATGTATTAACGAAGCTCAGCTAAAATAAAATAAAGTTTCACAGCTAGCCATAAGCAGGAGTCTTGAATTGTCATGGATATTTAAAGACATTTAACGTCAGTACAATAATTACTGCTCCTATTGTCCAGTCCAACCATAATCCATCCACAGTGCCATGCAAACTAAGAGGAGCCACCAAGCTGCAAAAAGGATGAGTGAAAATCCCAGCCTCTAAACCCTGTTCTTCAGCACTATCAATTTTTCTTTTTTTCCTGATACTGGGGGCTGTAGGTTTTCATGACTACTGATTCCAACTCTTACCTTCCCATTCAGGGAAAAAAAAAAAAAAAAGAGGTCTTCAGCTGAGTATGCTGCTGCGGGCATGGCCTATCACTGCTGTAGTGCTGGGAACTGTTACCGTAACCGTTACCATTACTGCTACCATTAACTGTAGCAGAAAGCAAACTTCCCGGGCAGTGCTCAAAAACGCTTTGTGGATTCAGTTTCGCCTGGCCCGTGCCAGCACTGCAGTTCGGGGTGGTCCTGCAGGTGAAATGGACTTGGAGGAGAATGGTGATGCCGAGCAGTGGAGGAGGAAGCACAGCAGAGCAAACTACATACTCCAACCCCCAAACCCCACTGGTGATGCCCGGCTGGCCACCTCCCGACGTGGCGGCCGCAGTCACAGCCATGGGCTGTCACCCAGCCTTTCCAGGCAGGACTTTTCTCTTTTAATCTAGATCTGGCACGTACCAGATTCAAATGGACACAGCAGCTCAGGGCATCCACAGCACAACTGCCAGGGTCCCCAGACAGTATTGGCTGGGGACACCACGCTCATTTAGATTTGCTAACTTAATACTGTTAATTTAGATTTGTAGCTGTGATTAAAATAATGTGCTTGGATTCAGCCAAGTTCATTTGAAGAGCTATACAAGATTAAAACCAAATCAGCAAGGTGCATTTAGAAGTTTGGAAATACTGTTACAAGACGAAACGGTGACATAAGGAGACATAAATTTAAACCACAGCTGGAACGACAAGGTTATGACGAGGTTACCCACCAGTGGGCGTGGGGTTTTTTGGATTTTAGCAAAGCTTTTGATACTGCCTCTGACCGTATCCTCTGGACAAAATGCCCAGCACACGGTGAAAGCTGGACACAACGTGATGGGCGAACACTGGGTTGAAGGGTCAGGCTCAAAGGGTTGTAGCAAATGGGGCAACACCTGGCTAGTGGCCAGCGACTGTTCCCCAGGGCTCAGGTTTAGGGCCGGTCCTCTCCAGTGTTTCCATGAGTGACCTGGACAGGGACGTGAATGCAGACCATGTACGCCTGCCAATGACACTGAATTAGGAGGAGGCGCTGAGTCCCTCGAGGGCAGAGGGGGCTTATGGAGTGGTCTTGGTGGATCAGAGCTCTGGCACTTACCAGCCCTGTCGACTGTAACGAGGACAAATGCGGATTCAGTGCTTGGGACCTGATCCATCTGTCTGTCCTCTCCCAGCACACCCCAGGCCTCCATGGCAGCAGCTTCACAGCCCCGGACAGGGTCCGCTCTGGGCAGGGCAGGCAGCTGCCCGCATGCAAAGGTGGCAGGATGGAGAAGGAGGCTGTCCCTGCAGGGAGCTGCCTGGCGTTGAAGCTGCAGCCGAGACCGGAGCATCCATGGCAGTTAGAGCCGGGGAGGAGTGAAGAGTGCCCTCACACAAAACAGCAAGCCCCTGACTAGCTTCTCCTTGCCAGGCCGCTCCGCTCCAGCCCCGCAGACACACACCACCGCGGCGCCAAGCACCCCTCTGCAGAATGAGCGTCTCGGCCCTGGGCTGCCCCGGCACAGCACTGGCGAAGAGCAGGCCAGGCCCAGGAGGCCCGTCACCCTGGTACAGCCGGGTGGGCACAGGCAGAGGCTGAGGATGGCGGATCGCAGCCTGCCAACATGGCCCACGGCCACGGCTCCCCAGAGGAAGGAAACTGGGGAAGGAAACGAGCACCCCGGGTCGCTTCCTATTTTTCAGGGCTACAGTGACTGCACCTCCGGGAGGACAGTGCCCATGGGGAGGGAGCAGCTCTGCCAGCCCTGGCCCCTGGCACTTGCCGGGAGGACGGCTCCAGGGGGTTGGTTCAATAACTGCAGCATTCCTGGTGAGGTGTGGGAGAGCGTGCAGGGATGGGTGACGGGTCCCAGGACGTCAGCCATTGCGCTGGGACAGTCGGGCTCCAAGCCCCCACTGCCAAGAGCAGCCCCCTGAGAAGGCAGCCTCCATCCTGTGCCCGCAGCAGGGGCTCCTGGAGGCGCCTGCGCTCAGCCCCAGTGGGGGCCGGGTCGGGGCCAGGTCTGGACCCCAAAGGCAGAGCACACCACGGCGGGCAGACCCCCCCGGGGGGGCCAAAGCCTGTGAGTGGCTCCCGGCACCGCACTGGGCTCCTCAGCCATCTGTCCTGGGGAGGCAGGGCTGACGGGCCCACGCCGTCCGTGCAGCTCTTCCCAGCTCCAGTCCTGCCCGAGGGGCTGCACGCCACAGAGACGGGGCTGGGCCAGCACCAGCACGACTGTTTTAAAATCCTGTCAAGTCCATCAGCTCTCTCACACTGGGGCTCGGGAAGCTGTTGGGGGCAGGTGCTTGGGGGCAGAGAAAAGCAGGCACGCCGTTTCTCTTGGACCGTGTCCGAGCCCTGCACGGGAGCCTGTCTCCACACTGAGCTGTCTTAATGAAAGCCAGAGGTGCCCGTGGGCTCCCACTGCTGCCCAGCATCCAGCTGTCCCCCGTAAATAGTTCCTTATCCACCCTTATCAGGTTTTTTTGAAGTGTCACATAAGTTGTAATAGAAACGTTAGCAAAGCCTAAAAAAAGTTGTGCGTTTGCACAAATGCTCACAAGTGCTCTAAGATCTGTGTGTCATGCAAAGATGTACTGACATTTGCAGCTGAAGAACAGTACTGGATACTTCAATTGATAGAAACAACAAAACCACACTTGCATCTAAATGACCGGGCCGGTGCCCCAGCCTGCGTGCCTCCGTGGCACAGAGACAGGGACAGCACGTCCTCCCCAGGCTGGATGTCACCCCTTCGCTGCAGGGGCAGCAAAAACGTTTCACCACCTCACTGAAAGACTGCGGAGTATTTCCTCATGGGGGTCCTCGGTGTAGTACGCTGTCTCATGGCTGCGGCCCACAACTGAGATATTCCAGAAGATGGCAGGAACCACAGGATCTGGTGGCTTAGAAGAACAGCCACCGTAAGAAGACATGTCCCTTGAAAGTCAGCCAGACTGTACGTCCTCTCCTTTCCCAGCACACCTCGTCCCACACACAGGTAACTCGCAGTGACAGCAGCACTGACGCGGCTTACAGCTCGTTGCAGAAAACACCTTTTCAACTAAGCAGAGCATTATCTGATTCTCATTACTTGCTTAAAAAATAAAAAAGAAGAAAAAGAAAGCACATTATTACCATAAAACAAATAGAGAAATGCTGGTTTCATGGGAAGGTGCTCATTGCTTTCATTTACTCCTTGGTGTCTGCAAAAAGATAGGGATATTCAAGCTCCTCGTGTGACGTTTGTGATTCAAGCAAAAAAAGGCTCTCAAATATGAATTTTAAAATCAATTTTGTTGCTACATTTGATAATTTGAGTTATTCAATCTGTCTATAAAAACTAACTACAAATTACAGCGGGCTGCACAGATCACTGCCATACACATGCGAAAATTGTGTCTCCCAAGTGCAAACAACCCCGTCACCCCCTGGTGCACACTGCCTTTGGGGCTGGGGCAGACCTGCCTGCTGCTCTCCTGTCGACCTGAAATGACTGAACTAAGGCATTGCCCCCAGAGTGCTGTTTCTGTTTCAGAGCAGAGGAAGCCTTTCCCCTTATTCACTTTTCCCAGCTACAGAGCAGGTCCGACAGCGGCTCAGCAGAGCCTGGGGTTGTGGGTTTTGCAGAGCCTGGGCTTGTGGGGACAGGGACCCGTCTTCCCTGTCACCCCCTTCCCACCTCTGCCCTGGCAGCTCCCAGGTGGGGCATGCCGACGCGATGGGCAACAATTCAGCATTTCTTCCCCTGCTGGGTGTTTCTCACGTGGCTTCTGGCTCCATCTCAGCTGTGCTCCCAGTGCAGACTTCAGGCTCCCACTGCCCCAGTCCCGGGGGCTGTAAAACAGCCATCCCAGCATGGAGGAAGTACCCTGCGCCCGGCTGGGATGAAGCCCGTGCGCAGGCAGGGTGCAGGGAGAGCTGGGGCAGGCCTTCCAACCCCCCAGTGCCACACACTGCACAGCAGGACCCGCCGGAGGGGGACGGCTCACTGGCACCAAGCCAGGCACTGGCACCCCTCTCCCACCCCGTCCAAGAGAATCCACGCGCCACCGCAGTCAGGAGCCACCTCTCCTCCAAGGACGGCAGACTCCAGCAGCCCCCAGCACTCCCCTGGGCACACGCGGACCCGGCCGCCCAGGATTTCCTGAGGAGGCAGACCCAAATCAGAAACTTCTGCAGGGTTTTGCGAGGCGAGGTCTGGCGCAGAGGCACGGCCAGAGTGACCCCAGCCCGCCTGCGGCACTGCCGTACCAAAGCCTCCCCCCCAGCACAGCCGGGGCGCTGCACCTGCGGGGCGAGCGGCAGCGCCCGTGCACGCCTCAGTGGGCCCCAATCGGCAGCGGGCTGTGAAAATAAATGACCACCCACCGCTTCTAGCAACAAATTGAGGTCATGTAAAGAGCTAATGAATTTGAAATTTCTGCCTGGAATTGATCCAAGGGACACAGGAATGAAATGTCATGTATGCCAGGCTGAGATTGCTTCTTTTTCCCGATGTGCGGCTTGCTGGGGTTTTTTTTTGCCCCCATCTTCTTTGGGAGCAATAGGTTTGATGATACTTAGTTCAGCATCTGCTGATGTGTCCAGTGCTACAAAGGGTCATTTGCATATTGTGAATTGCATAACACACGGAAGCAGCAGGATTCAGGAGATAGTAATTAATGAGCAAATGATTTCCACTGCATCTGATTCTGTTCAGATGGTAGGCGCTACACAAAGTCAGCGTGCCAGGGAAACCCAATGCAGCACACCAGTAGCTATTCAGAGCCAGCTGCTAATACTGGCTCAGACATAATCTGTCATCACTAAGGTCATGACAGAAGCTATTGATTGCCTTTCCTACCCCTCCAGGCCTCAGCAGAAGTTGTGATTTTCAAGGTCTTTGCAAATGCAATTTCGTGGTGGGAAAAAGAAAGTCTAGAACTTGATGATATTCACCTGCTGGGGATGAAGGATAGGGAAATAGCTGGCACCAGTCACCAAAGGCATCCTGCAGCCATGCTAAAATGGGTGCATATAAATGAAGATGCTGTGATATATGGCATATGAGCTGCTAAAACTACTTAAGCAGAGAACAAGGAGCTTCAATTTCACAAAGGTCAATGATATGTAAACACTCCTGAGTGTTTTGCTGAATCAGAAACAAAGCACCTAAGAAAACAGAAACATTCAGATCACAGAACCTCACCAAGAGGCTTCCCTGGGGGCTCTGCTGGCCCCCCAGCCGCTCCACGGGCCAGGACCATGGACCAGGGCCACGGGCCAGGACCACGGTCTCTCGCCCCAGTGGAGTGCACAAAGTTCCCCACCAGCCGCAAAGCCCTCTCACGCCGGTGAGGAGCAACATCTCCCAATACGGGCAGCAAGGAGCCCTCAGCTGCAAGGCAGCTCCTTCTGATACCCTGCCTGCCTATTTGCTTTGCGGGGAGGATGTGCTAATTTGGTTCTTTGATGCTTGTAATGCTTGCTGTAGGACTGAACAGGTTAATCACCATTGGGAGGCATGCTACAGAGGAAATACTGTGGCCCAGTCTTTGTTAAAGCTTTTCAAACACTGCAACAAATTCAGCTGCACCCCCTCTAACCTCTGGGAATTTTAAATGCTACAGGACATCAAATTGTGCTTGCTCCACAGCCTCCTTTGGTGCGCCTGATGCCGCCACAGAGGTGGTCAGGTGCGCTGCAGAGGTTACGTCCCCCTGTAAATAACGAAATATAGCCCAGTGCTGGAGGCAGGCTGGCTAATGAGCTGTTTCATGTAGCTGCTCTCATTTTCCTCTAGCCTTAAGCCGCAAATGATACGCATGCAAAGCAATGCATTCTGGGAGGCAATTTTTCTCCCCATAATGAGGTATAAACTGGCAAGATTAAAGCGAACAATAACAATTATTTTAATTAAAGAGATTTCTAGAGAAAGTAGAACCTGTATCAGTAAGACCTAGACCATGCCATGCGCCTGGCTGATGCCTGAGAGCAAAGCTTCTGTTGTTTTCACAGCCGGTGGCAGGGCACGGTGCCAAAAATAAAGTGCAAGGTGGTCCCGGCCCAAGAGATCGCAGGGGTCTGCACCCATTCTTCCGGAGCATGCCGCCCTTCGTGGCGGGCAGAGGCACGGAATGGGACGGGCGCTGAAAGGGGGGCAGCAGCTGGGGGGATGCCCGGCAGCAGGACCCAGCAGCAGACCTGGCAGCAGCAGGGCTGGAAGCGGCTCTCCACCAGGAGGTGGCTGAGGAAGCAATAGCACTGGGGAGTAAATGCTGCCCCTTGGAGGGACAGGGGTCAGCGCACGGCACTGGCGCGGCGACTGGAAGCAGTGCTGGGCATCCTTTGTCTGCTGCCTGTGCAGGGCTGGGAAGGTGCTCCTGAGGAAGGACGACATCAGCACATCTCGCCCACTGGCGCTTTCTGTAAGCAGCCACCGAGCCGGAGCTGGAAACACAGGTTAGACTGACCTTTCGTCCAAGCCACAAAGTCCCTCTCCAGTTCTGTCTGAGCCAGAAAATCAACTGGTTTTCTCCAGAAAGAAATAAGATGGCCACAATGCTGCGGTGTGGACAGCAAAACTGCAAACGAGATCTTCCAGAAGGCAGAGGTAATTCAGCAAGTAATGGCAGCAAGGAGGGCAAGGCAGGACAGAAGACAGGGTGCGAGGGGAGGTGAAGGTGAGTCTCCCCACACTGTCTGGCCCAGCCAAGGGCCAGAGCAGGGAATACTTCTGCCTTTCGGTGCCAGGCCCTTTCGCCCTGCCTGGGGCTGCGGAGGGGAGGAGGATGGGCAGATCTCCCACCAGCCCACCGTGGCAGGGTCCCGGCCCGCCATGGTAGCATCCCAGCCCACCCTGGGCCACGGAGCATTGCAGCACTGCACAGAAACCCTGCACGGGAGCGACATGCCGAGCCACAGCCCTGCTTGCACCAGAGCCAGCAGCAGGTCTCCCAAACCTCAGCCTGCTTCGGTCTGTGTTTTCCTGCCTGACCATCTATAAGTGAGGCCATGAGAGCACCCACCACCACATGGCATTGGGCAGCCGCGGGCCGGGGGTCCGGCATGCTGAAGAGCAGCGCTGGCAGCCAGAGCCTGGCTCGGGTACCCCAATTCTGTCTACCCTCGGCTTCAGTCTGGGACCGTCAGTCAAATGGCTGTGATAACGGAACAGTCATTACTTTATAGCAGGACAAAATGCTCACCCTGTCAGTATATTAACTTCTTAATTGCTTTATTAATCAATTAACCATTTACTAAATTGGCACAGCTAAATTTCTGAGGAAGAGTGCAAATATTAACCCGCTAGAAAAAATATTGGCTGCTGCATAATAACAACAATAGTATGCACTGGCACGTCTGCTTCCCTGGGCCCTGCATAGCGAGTCCCCGGCGATACAGGGCAGCCCCCGTGCGGGGGAGGCAGCACTCCCCACCTGCCCTGCCCCTGGGATCCCTCCGCTGGGAGCTACCCAGGAGGAAGGTTTTGCACTAGGAAGTGTTAGGCACGACAACAGTAAAAAATAGTTACATCATCCAGGGTACTGAGTATAGAGAGTAGCATGAAACCACTACATGCAGCATACCCAGAAACAAGCCCATGAAACACCAACTATCTCCAAGAGATTAATGCTTTGATTCACAAACACAGCACTTTTTTTTGGTATTCTCATGTGCCCAGTAAGCCTTTCCCTGAAGGAAGGAGTGATTATGCAAACTATCAGGGAGTCCTTCACTCAAGCGCTATACCAATGTCCTAAAGACACTTTGTAAGAAAAACCTGTATCTTGAGAATATTGCCTGTGTATGATTACAGACAGGCAGTGCTGGCTGCACCCGCAGCTGTGGCCGGTCAAGGCGCTGGACATCTGGTGACACAGCACGAGGGCACCGAGATCATTCGTCTGGCACAGGGGGAACCACAACCAGACCAAGCTGTAACCCAGGAAAACAGTGTTCCCAGGGGAAGGGCCAGAGCTGGAAGGTAAGTGACACAGAGCAAACAGAGGCAAATGCAAGCACACTAGAACGAGGAGCTTGGGGAGGGATGTGAGCACCTTCAGGCAGGAGCCAGCTAACACATACTGGGCATGACGGACGTGCCCCCTAAAGCCAGGGGTGCTACCTGCGACCGGGGACTGACTCCACAGCTCATGTGGGACTAACGGAAACAACAGGTACCAGTGCGACTGTCACACCACCGGACTGTCGCTACCGACAGTCGCCAGCCCTACGCAGCCAGCATCACCCCTGGCACAGCACTGCTCCCTCGTGCAGGTCAGCCATGGCCGACGAAGGGCCGCATGCTGAGTCATGGGAGCCCCCTCACACCTCATCTTCAGTGAGCTTTGATTTCGTGATGCACCTGAATTTTCCCCCGCTGTGCTGTGATGGGCGAAAGCACAGAGGGGTGTGAACCACCCCCTCACTGCACCCTTTGACACATCCCACTAGTGTTGTGGCACGTAGGAGGAATGGGACAGCTGGGGGTATCCTAACTCCTAACGCCTGGCTCTGGCGTATGGCACAATACCTAGTACCACATTTCATTTTTTAAGTTTCCAATTACATGTAGTTCAGAAAGTTGCTAGGGGATTTCAAGCACACGTGCAACAAAACTTTCACACGGAGTTGGTCAACTGTTTCAGATGTTTTTATTTATAAATGTGCACACAGAACCACAATTACTTACTAGTCCTCAGGACCAGAGTCTCCCAATTTATTTTCTGATGACTTTTAACAGCCCGCAGCGTTTGCCCTGGCTCAAGTGGCTGATCTGGTTTAGACCTTTCACTGAGGGGTTTGAAGTCTCTGCTGAAGGACCACCAGAAGAAGTGACCCATGAGCACCTGTGCAGACAAGGGGGCTGACACAGACACGAGGGGAAGCACTGGCTGTTTTGAGTGTGCAGCTTCTCACCCACCCAGAAAAACACCCGACAGCCCGAAGCAGCCTTGGGGGTTTGCTGCAGTAGAAGAGAGGCTTTGTCTTCGACTGTATTAAAAGGATACTAAACTCATTATTATTGTTAATTTTACACATTCCTCAGTTGTCCGCCTGCCCTGGAGACAGACAAGCAGTAAGGGGTGTCACATGCCAGAAGAGAATCCAGGTATTGCAGCAGTTTGGCTTTTTATTCCCCACAGTTCGTCTGTTTCGTGAGCAACTCTGTTGCCTTCAATTGTTTGTAATCTTCAACATAATTCACAAGTTCTACTTGCACTTATTTTGTCTGCTGATTTTATTATAACCCATAAGATTAGAGTGTTTTGATATAATACTTTGTTTCAAAATCTCATCAGTGTAACACAGACCGATGAAGCATCAAAGGCACCAACTTCATTGCAAATTCCTGCTTGCCCTGGGGCGGGTGCCCTGGCCTGCAATCCATTGTGCCTGCAGCTCCCTGGGAAACCGGCTGCTCCACGTCCTTCTGCGACCGTCCCAGTGCACGGGCAGCCCTTTAGAGCAGTGAGGAAGGTAAGCGGACATCTGTTTCAGCTTTCATCCAGGACGTAAGTTCCTGAACCTGGTCTTGGCACGGGGGGGGGGGGGGGGGGGGGGGCGCCGCAGACGC
>NW_008824538.1:480860-483908 GCF_000699105.1 Pygoscelis adeliae | reverse complement strand
CCCCCCGCGCAGGCCCCCCAGGCAGCCCCCAGGGGAGCACAGCCTATCCATCCAGCTGGGCCAGGGCACCCTGGCCAGCACCCTCAGCAACGGGAGGGAGAGCTCCTGCACCCGCTCCCGCTGCCGGCCACCTGCGCCCCCATCCTCTCGCCCAGCCGCTGCCCCACCAGCAGAGATCCCTACCTGAAGCACCACAGCTGGGATGGGCGCCCCGTGTCTGAGCGCATCGACTGCCCCAGCTCCTCCCGCTGCCTCAGACCTGGCCTTGGAGAAGCACCAAGGGATGGGGTGGGGAAGGACAGGGACACTGGTGGTTTGCAGTATTAGAGTTCAATTGCTGCAAAGTCACCTGGTGCGCACCGATATCGCTAATGGGGAACATGGGATTTGCTACACAAAATCAGATCACTGGGGCATCTCATCCTGCACATTGCTGCTGGAAGTGGCTGATCCTCACCCACTTCCAGAAGGCAGCCCGGGGCAAACGTGACCATGCAGACACCTGCCCCTTGCAGGGACAGAGCCAGACCTCCCGCGTGTTTTTAACTTTCCCATGCATGCCCTGCTATGTGGAATGCGATTATCTCTGCCTGCCACGGATGATTTTAAAATTACTCATCCCTCCTTGATTCCCATCCCCTGTTTGGTCACTGACCTCAAAGAACCTTACCTATCACAGTCCTGCATCCTGGGTAAAAAACCTCCCTTGCATCATCAGGAAGACAGAGCGGATGAGGCCCTCTAAAGACAGATAGGAGCAGCCTCATGTTCACAAGCCCTGGTCCTTATGGGGGATTTAAACCACGCCGACATCTGTTGGAAGGACAACACAGCAGGGCATAAGCAATCTGGGAGGTTCCTGGAGTGCGTCAATGATAACTTCGTTCTCCAAGTGGTAGAGTAGCCAACGAGGAGAGGTGCTATGCTGGACCTTATTCTCACCATCAAGGAGGGGCTGGTGGGGACTGTGAAGCTCTAGGGCAGCCTTGGCTGCAGCAACCACGAAATAGTTCAAGATCCTTAGGGCACCGAGGAGGGCACACAGCAAGCTCACTACCCTGGACTTCAGGAGAGCGGACTTTGGCCTCTTCAGGGATCTGCTTGGCAGAGTGCCATGCATAAAGCCCTGGAGGGAAGAGGGCCCCAAGAAAGTTGGTTAATATTCAAGGATCACCTCCAAGCTCAGGTGAGAAATTGTCCGAGCAGCCAGGGATCGGGTTAGGAAAGCTAAAGCCCTGGTAGAATTAAATCTGGCCAGGGACATCAAGGGCAACAAGAAAAGATTCTATAGGTGTGTTGGGGATAAAAGAAAGACGGGGGAAAATGTGGGCCCCCTCCAGAACGAAACGGGAGACCTGGTTACCCGGGACACGGAGAAGGCAGAGGTACTCAATGACTTTTTTGCCTCGGTCTTCACCAGCAAGTGCTCGAGCCTCACCGCCCAAGCCGCAGAAGGCAAAGGCGGGGACTGGGAGAATGAAGAGCCGCCCACTGTGGGAGAACATCAGGTTCAAGACCATCTAAGGCACCTGAAGGTGCACAAGTCCATGGGACCCGATGAGATCCACCCGCGGGTCCTGAGGGAACTGGCAGATGAAGTTGCTAAGCCACTATCCATCGTATTTGAGAAGTCGTGGCAGTCCAGGGAAGTTCCCACTGACTGGAAAAGGGGAAGCATAACCCCCATTTTTAAACAGGGAAAAAAGGAAGACCTGGGGAACTACAGGCCGGTCAGTCTCACCTCTGTGCCTGGGAAGATCATGGAACAGATCCTCCTGGAACCTCTGCTAAGGCACATGGAGGACAGGGAGGTGATTCGAGACAGCCAGCATGGCTTCACCAAGGGCAAGTCCTGCCTGACTAACCTAGTGGCCTTCTATGATGGAGTGACTACAGAAGTGGACATGGGAAGCAAGTACGTCAGCAAACGAATGCCAGGGTTTGAAGTCAGAAACACCAAGCTATTGCATTTTCCAACTACTGAGGTATTACCATACAAATATCCTAAATGCTGACTGTAATATCGGCATTAATTGCGCAACTTAAAAATGCGAGCAAGCCTAAGTGAATAAAGTGAATAAATGTTTAAACAAAACAGCTTTTAACTTATCAAAACATTTGTATTGAATTGGAATATCGTGGCATTTTCAAAACTAAGTGTTTTTGCAACATCAAAACACAACACAAACGTGAAGGGATTTGCTTTGACACTTCTCTGTCACCAAGTTTGCCAAAGCAGCGCGTTCCCAGGTGGCGTGGGGAGGCGAGGCTGCCACACTCGCCCCTGCAAAATCCGCCCTGCACTCTCGTGGCCAGCACAGTTTGTTGGGAGTGGGCGTGCTCCCCGCCGTGCTCCCCGCGGCCATTCCCAGCAGACAGATCTGCGCATGGAGGGGCGAGTGGCAAGCCCTGACGTGGGGGGAAGAGGCTCCTCAGGGACACCACCATCCTGGACCCCTCCCCGGCACGGAGCCTGCCCAGGCAGAGGCACCCAATGCGGCTGGGGGAGCCGGGTGCCGGCCGCAGGCGCAGTCACGTACTCGCATGACTGTCCTGGGTACCTGTTCTTGGGGAGCGTACCCAAATCACTGCCTATCTGCTGCAAAAGGATGCAGAGAGTCAAGACATTCAGATTCATCTGAAACACAGAGCGTTTCTGAATGGCAGGAAGCCAAAGGGAAGGGAGACTGCCACAGCCTAGGATTTCTGGCCAAGCAGCTGCCACTCTTCTAATAAAATGTGCAACTCGCCCAGATCCGTCTCCTCTGCCTTGGTAGCCCTGAGCAGCAGCGGGGCTGGCATTGCCACGGCTGGGTTAGGGCACAGACTCCCCTGACTGATGGATTGACTATATCAGGGGACACGGGAAGGGCTACAGATGTCATGTATCTGGAACTCTGTAAGGCCTTTGACACGGCCCCCCACAACATCCTTCTCTCTAAACTGCAGAGGTATGGATTTGATGGGTGGACTGTCCGGTGGGTGAGGAATTGGTTAGATGGTCATATCCAGAGGGTAGTGGTCAAGGGCTCAATGTCCAGATGGAGA
>NW_008824538.1:479700-480158 GCF_000699105.1 Pygoscelis adeliae | reverse complement strand
AGGGGGAATGGCTTTCAACTAAAGGGGGGTAGATTCAGCCTAGATATAAGGAAGAAATTTTTTCTGCTGAGGGTGGTGAAACACTGGCCCAGGTTGCCCAGAGGGGTGGTGGATGCCCCATCCCTGGAAACATTCCAGGTCAGGCTGGACGGGGCTCTGAGCAACCTGATCTAGTTGAAGGTGTCCCTGCCCACAGCAGGGGGGTTGGACTAGATGGCCTTTAGAGGTCCCTTCCAACCCAAACTATTCTATGATTCTATGATTGTATGACATCGTCTCACAGCACAAATCCTAGGATGATCCCAGAACATGCACTTCCAGCTTTCCTTTTTTCTTTTTTCTTTTGTTTTAAAGGACATGCAGGTTTGAAAACTCAGCACAAAGTGATTGTTTCAGAAACATCTGCCCAAACACTGAAGCCCAGAAAGCATGGGTTGGAGCAAGGGTGCAGGGATCTG
>NW_008824538.1:478059-479684 GCF_000699105.1 Pygoscelis adeliae | reverse complement strand
TGCAGCCAGTGCCGCTTCCCTCCCTCCTGCCAACACACCGCCACATGCATGCTCGGTACTTGCCAAAGGGCCCTGTCCTGTCAAGGAATCAGGATGGATGGTGCCCGCCTGATAATTAGCCATTAAATATTTTCTTTTATCTGGATTGTTCACTTGTGGCATCAGGATTTATTTACTGCTCACTGTTCAAGCCTTGCTCTGAAGAGAGTTATTATCTTCTCCTTTGGCTTTTCCGAACAATGTCCAGTGACATTCGCCTATTTTCTCAGCTCCCCTGAGAGGGAAGGCAATGCCATCCCCGTTTCACACATAGGATCGGGAATCACAGAGACGCAGCACTACCCCTGCTTCTGCTCCTGGCCCCCCCTGCAGACGCCTCCCCCGGCCCCCTGCATCCCAGCTGCTGGGAGGAGAGGAACAGGCACCTTCTGGTGGCACAGGAGAAGGTGGGGCCGGTCCCCCAAAGGGCACCCATCACCCACGACACGGCCCCGGACAGGCGGGATGGCCAGGTTCACAGTGCGAGCAACACCGGTGATGCTCTTCCTCCTGCCAAAGTCCTGCTGCGGATTTTTAATGGGTATCAAGCAAGGAAGGTGACAAAGCCCTCCCCAGAATAATAACCAGTTTGTTTTCTACTTAAAAATAAATTAAAGTCATCTCAGAAACTGCTGAAATGCACTGTACCAGATTGTTAGACAATCTTCAGAGGTCCCTTCCAACCCAAACCATTCTATGATTCTATGTCTCGAATAAGACAGATCGTAGCCGGAGGTAGGCAATCGATACCCAGTGCTTCAGCCCAAATGCAGCCTGAACACTCAATGTATAACATTGTCATAAACTAGTGAAAATAATGGTAAGATGTGGAAAAGTCCAACAGCCCTACTAATAAGCACAGTCAGGAGGTTTTTCCTCAACACGAGGAGTTTCTGAAGTCAAAATGTTAGAACTATTCTCGAGAGAGCAGAGTTTTGCCAAAGCTGCAGATCTGCTTTGCTAGAGCTTTAATCTCAGATTACAAAATTGCATAGAAAATTTAACCAAAAAACCTTCAAAATAGATTGCTCTGATTTTCTTTTTTCACAAGCAGCCTTTTACAAAGCCCCGGAGGGAGCCCCGTGGGGACCCCCTGGGGTGCCGCCCACCCCAGCATGCCACCACCTCTCCTGCCCTCGGCCACCACCGCGGCTGCACGTGGCTGCAGGCGGCACGGCGGCTTTCCCAAGCGCCGCAGCTGGCCGGGCGGTTTCCACCTTGACAGCTTTTGACAGCAAATGGCGTTTCCCAAACCCAATCTTCCCACGAGGAAAATGTCATTATTTCTATCAAAGAAACTGATTTGCCATTCAGAAAACCAAAATGAGACGCCTTGTTTCAGCCTGTTTGGACACTTGTCGGGACAATTCCCACTGCCAAACGACCCCAGCATTTTCACCTGTCTAAGAAAATGCCAGGCAGGATCCCAGTCCCCCTGCCCGCTCTCAGGGAGCACCAGGCAGTGCAGGGCTGGGCACACTCCTCCCCGGGCCAGGGCAGCGACCGAGGGGTCGGCACCCGCCCACCCTGTGTGGACCCCCGCTCCCCGGGACGACGGGCTGCCAGAGCCCCAGACACAGACTCGG
>NW_008824538.1:464089-473147 GCF_000699105.1 Pygoscelis adeliae | reverse complement strand
GTCCCCGGGACGACGGGCGGCCAGAGCCCCAGACACAGACTCGGGCACTGCCGGTGCTGCCCCGCTTCCCCCAGCCCTTCGTGTGCGGGGGCAACGCGCCAGCAGCCCCAGGGCGAGCGCCCGCTCCTGTCCTGGCACCAGCTTGCTCTCGCCTGTAACGCTCCCTGCGGTTCTGCCTGCCACTTCTAACGGCTGCGATCAAGCACTCCGATAGCCACACTCCACATGCTGGCGAGTCACATCGTGGGGAAATCCATGACTTTATTATTCTTGTCAATCGCCCACCTGCACCCAGCGAGTGGCGCCCCACACAAGGGCGGCAAGCGTCTTCAGGGGAGCGCGGCTCCAGGGAGAGGGGGTGAGCGGTGGGAGAGGGAAGGGCAGCAGCTGCTCCAGGGGTCCAGCAGCGGGAAACAATCCCCCGGCCGCATGCTGGTTGTGACCTTACACCCGTTCCCACTCCCAGCACTCCCGCCCGGGAAGCCTCCCCGTCCGACCAGGCTGCTCCCGGTGCCACGCGGGGGTGGCCAGTGCTGCCTGCGGCCGACAGTGCCTTCCAGGGCTCCGCTCCACCTGTGGAGTCAACATCTACATCTCCTTGTCACCTCGGGGAGGGAAGGAACGCAGCAGCACAAACCACTCCATGGGATGGAGGCTCACAGGCAGAAAGATTTGAAAGTTCAAAACAACATGTAGTTTAACTTGGATAATGTTGAAATTATACATTATATTAAATTGAACAGAGACTAAGAAAGTGCCTTGACATCTCCCAAGTTCAGCCAACTCCACGTGACCTTGCGCAACGCTCTGTGCCCCAACGTGCTGGTGGATGGTGCCTCAGGCTCAGATTTATCTTCCTCCCCCACCTGTGTTTTGGAGGCTGAAGCCCAGTCCCAATGTCTGACTCAGAGGCTCTTGCTCCTGTCTCCGGTGCACCGCTCAGTGCCACAGTCAGCAAGCGAGGTGGGGGGAAACCCCAGACAGCACACGAACACACGTGGGGATCTGATCATTTATTTTCCAAATAGTCAGGAGAGCAATTTTATTCAAGTACCCACATGGACCTGCAGTACCAAAGGGGAGCATGAAACTACATATCCCAAAAACGGGGACACCAGAATGTCCTTTCTTCCCTCCACACACGGACGAGAAGGAGGCTCAGCATGAAAATCATCCAGAAGCATTATTCCGTCCGTGATCAGATCCTGACAAAAGGCTGGCACCACTGCACGGCGAAACCTGAAACACAGTGTGCCGAACGCTGGCACACATCGCTGTGAGCAGGTACATGGAAGAGGCAATGGAAGTGGCAAAGCCAGAATGACGTCTACTGGTACTGGAGGCTCTTGGCAATAGGGTCCCGCAAAGGAAGCGGGACACAACGTAGAAATGCCCGTATGCCTGGGTGCAGCCTCCTGCACCAACTGACCCACCAGCCCAGACACTGCTGTTCGAAACAAAGCCACAGCAAGAGAGAGAGAGCACGCACACGCCAAAGGTGCTGCGGCAGGCTCTGCTTCCCTGACTAAGCACTCCAGCTGTGGGAATCCTCTCCTGAAAACAGCAAAGCAAACATCTCCACCAAGCCTTGGATTCACCTCGGAGTCGCTGGTTCACTCCTGGAAACTGCAAAAAACATACGGGATGGAAAAAGCTTTACCTTACTCGGGGTAAGGGCCATTGACAGGAACTGCTCTGGCTGCCCTGGCACATGGCTAAACTCAACGCTGCAAAACTCCCAGTCTGCTTTCCCAGTACAGCTCCACAAAGACTCTGTGCCCTTCCTTCAAATTCAGGGGATTGCTCTTTAATAAAAAGGCTGTATTTTCAAAAATGTCTGCATACTCCTAAGGTTAAATGCAGTGTTTCATCCACAAGTAGGAGGCTCATCTTTGCCTCCGGATTCAGTCCTTCATCCTTCCTCTGAGGATTATCCCAGCGTTCATGCTTGGGAAGGGACTCACTTCTGGCACTCGCTGCAACCCCCTGCACAGCCTGCCTTCCCCAGGGACGGCACCTACTGAAGCACTGCAGAGCCCCGTGCTCGGAGGTGCATGCTGGGGCCATCTGAAAGCTGAGAGCCCAAACTGTTCAGGTGCATAAAGCAGCAGATTGCTCCCTGCCACAAGCTAGTGGTGGGTCACCAACCCCATTTCCAGCGACCACATTGCCTCCTGCAGCTATGTGCTTTGGGGGTGCTGGCTGTGCAACAGCTCCGCAGGGAACGGATCTCGCTTGGGAGCGCTGGGGCACTGCACACCCCTCCGGGCGGGCAGCCGGGACCCTTGTGCCGCTGCACGAGAGGAGCTTCCTCCCTGTCACTACTTGGATGCTTTTTTTAATTAATTGACAAGGAAGATCTGCAACCACGGAGTGCTCTTGCGGTGAAGGCATGAGTCTACATGAAGGCATGAAGAAACACACGCAGCCAGGCTTTGCTATGAAATCTGGCAAGCAGGAATAGGAGAGTGATTTGGGGAGGGGAAGGAGCACTCGCTGCCACCGTGTAGCACTGCCCTGCAGCGGAAGGTGCAGACCCAGCATGGACCTGCAGCCAGCGCAGCTCTGTGCTAGGGCAGCCCCCCCAGACATCTCTGGGCAGCCTCTGCCTTAAGCACGCTCTGCTTTCACTGGCCTCAATGCTTGAGGGCACAACGCTGCTCGGCAATGTCTCCTTCACTCATCACACAGGTCAGGGAGCTTTACCCACTGAATCTAACCCTGAATCAAACCCAGGATTTCCCCCTGGTCTGGTGTGCAGCTGAACATGCAGGGGCAACGCTCTCTGACAGCCTGTGGCTGATAAACAACTTGCCCCACAACAGGGCATGCTACTCCACAGCCTAGTGCCCTCCGCTCAGCAGCTGAGCCCCGGGCTGCGGGCAGCGAGCAGGGGGCAGTGGGCAGGGGGTAGCGGCCGGCCGGAGGGCGAGTTCAGGCAGGCCCAGAAGGCACTGTGCTCGGTTTTACACGGGCTGGTGACCCCAAGGGCTCCTCCATCTGCTTCTCTCCTGCTACTTTTTTGAAAAATTTGGCCAGCATTAACAATCAATTTTGATTAATCAAAATGCATTCTGCAGGGACGAAAGCGCTCACAGTGCAGCAGTGAAACAAACCCCACTAACTTCAATTCTATTCATCATACAATAGGAGAGCTGAAAAATACTGTTTGTGAAGCATTAAAATACTACGTTGCTGGGTCTCTCAGAAAGACCCATGAGAAAGTGAGCATTTACACCTCAAGAAGAAGGTCTGAATAGCACGCAGCAGGGCCTGGAGCCTCACAGTGAACAGTGAAAAGAAATCAAAACACTCCATCCATCCCGACTGCGTGAGCTGTCCTACCTGTGAAATGGGGCAGGAGGCCCGGGCCAGCAGTGAATGGGAAATGATACCCTGGCATGTACCGGAGGAGGGCACCACGCTGCAGCACCCAGGAGGGAGGCAGGTGGATGACAACAGCCCCATCCCGGCACCGGCCAAACGCCCAACTCTGCAACCATGGAGTGCCCTGCGGTGAAGGCAGGAGTATGCATGAAGGCATCAAGTCGCAGACTTAAACCCCAGGTCTGGCACAAACTCTACATCTGCTTTGCAAGTGTGATTGGTTATTGCAGGAGAGAGGAAGACACCCAAGGAGATTTTCAAAACAACTAACTGCTTCTGTTTGAACCCATCTGCATGGTTAAACCCTTCACCAGCGGGGCCTCGCTGCTCCTCGGCTCCCAGGGAAGCCGAGCAGTAACTCTGCCGTGCTGCAGAGGGGAGCAATGAGGGCACACACAAGAAAGTGAGGCGTCGAGTTACTCCAGTAATGGTGAACAAATGATCCCGGGACAGACAGCTGGATGTATAACCTCCAGTTACTCCAGTAATGGCGTGTAAATGGACCCCAGGACAGACAGCTGGATGTATAACCTCCAGTTACTCCAGTAATGGCGTGTAAATGGACCCCAGGACAGACAGCTGGATGTATAACCTGCCTGACAGAGCCTGCCACACACCCTGATTGAAGTCCCTGAAATTATCCGTTCCTGACCGCCATCGTGCGTCAGTACATGATGCCCAATGTCAGCAATTTCTAACTTACTGTTGTCATAAAAATGTAATAAAATTATTCCCAAGGTTTCCTTTACCAAACAAACACCAAGGTTTTTAATGCACCGACACCCGCATTCCCCGATGGGCACCAGGCTCAGAGACCGAAAGGGGATGGGCGCGAATGGGGACCGGGGTACATGGGGCTGCAGCCAAGCCACCCTGCCTGCCCACCAAACACACATGCAGTTTGACTGGGAGAAATCGACAGCAGAGGACACAGCGCTATCGAAGCGGGAGGTCATCAGTACGACATATCAAAGTAACATCGGGGGGTTTAATCATAAGTAGATTTCCAAGCCTAAACAGTTTGTAGGTTTCATCAACCACTGTAAAAATAACTCATTTCTTCCACTGCCCCACTTCTGCAGGGCCTACAAAATTAAATGAAAAGTAAACTAACACTGATTTACTCCAGATGGACATTTATTATCCTAGTAATAATATCTTGCAATCGTTGCAGGATTAACCGAGGCCAATTCTTTTCTTAGTCACTGTACGCTTACATAAACATATAGTAAATTAAACGATCTAAAACCAGACGGGCATTTATTAGGGTCGCCTCTACACTTGCCTGAACATCACTTGTGGATGTGAGTCATAAAACATAAGCTGGATTTTAAGTTCTGAAGTTTAATTTAATGTCAAGAAATACCAGGTACAAACTGTAGATCTCTCTCGTGAAAGAATACCTATTTAGTATTTAGGTCTGGCCTGTTAACTGGTAAATCAAAGCGGATGTGGTCAAATTAGCTACTGAAATGATATAAGAGATGCCACGTGTACAGCAGCCTTGACACTTCAAAGACAAAACCAGGGAATCTTAAGGAGATAAAACATTTTCATCACAATAACGCATTATGTGCTCCGGCAGAATACATGTAATAAAAGAAGGACAACAAGAGCTGAAATGGAAATTTGTTTTGCAGAAGCCAAGAATAGTAAATGATTTATATGCACTTATTTTAATTTATTTCAGGCTGAGTGCAATTTATCTAAAGTCATCAAAAATTAATAGGCCATACAGAAAGGAGTTTTAATAAATTCAAATTTAGGGGCATACAGCAAGTACGTCTCTTCTCAATTGCTATTAGCACTTAACTATCTAATTAATCCACCACATTACCTTGCCTGGAAGTCCAAGCAATCCCGCCTTGTGGGAAAGGGGCTGACCGCTGCGGCCCCGGATCGGCTCCCGGCACAGCCCTCAGCGTGGGGAGGACGCAGGGCGAGGGTGGAGGATCCCCGTGGGGCTCTCTCCTGGCGGGCAGCACCCCCGGCCCTGGCAGCACCCAGCAGAGCCCCTGGGAGGTCTGTGCTCTGCCTGCACCTGCCCGCAGCCTCTCTGGCTGCCCCAGGAGCGGAGCCCCCCGGTGCTGCTCCCACATCCATCCCTCCTCAGCTCCGAGACAGCTCCACTCCTCACTGTCCTGGAGGCAAAATCAATCTAAATGCAGTTCAAAGCCGAGGCTGCCTTGGGGCACAGGTCAATGCAGAGAGAAAGTGCTTTGGAGCACTAATGAGACCGAGGCCAAGACCGAGGCTGAGACTGAGACCACCCTGGCTGCCCAGAGGGATCTGCAGCCCAGCAGCAGTGCCAGCCCCCCCGGGAAACACCCCGCTTTAAACCCCCAGAGCTTTGAGGTGACTACACCGGTTTTCCCCAGCCTGCCTTAAGCCATGGTTCAGAAAGAGCATTACAAAGCAGGGCGGCAGCACCAGTGCTGGTGGGCTGCCCCGGGCAGGCAGTGCATGGGTGCCAGGGCGCTCGGCGGGACAAGCCCTGCAGCAGCTGTCCCCAACCTCCCCTGAGGAGCACAGAGCATCCTCAGACATGCTGAGCATGTTGTCAGGGTCCCAGCCCATGGCTCCCTCTTGGGGGAGTGACGGACCACATGGTACCAAGAGTCAGGAGGAACTGCGTGATCAGAGAAATGAAGCCTGAGAAAAGGGATGGCGGGGACAGGAGCTACGGCACTGGGGGTGATGCTCCCGCTCCAGCCAGGCACCTCTGCGCGAGCGGCCGGGCTCCAGCAGGAAGGAGAGCCCCAGCAGGGACCTGCTTCCCTGGGAACTGCTGTCGCCAAAGCTGCCGCTTCTTCAGCCATTGATTGCCCCAAGCCGTGATGCTGCAGTCTGAGCACGGCACGCCCCAGGGAAGGAAACTCCCCAAAGGGACGGTCTGAGGTGACACTGCCCCAGGAGGCAAGTCCCTCACAGAGGCTCTGACCAGCCCCAGAGTAAATTCTGAGCACTTCCAGGAGATGGGAAATTCCTGGGATGCGGGAGCACCCCACGACTCAGCAAACAGCCAGCATCTGAAAACCCCATGACAGCCGCAAATGGCACCATCACCGCACACAGTTTGTGTTTAGCAGCAACGGGGCAGTGCCGGGGCAGGGTGGAGTGCTGGGCCAGCCCCCAGCCCCAGCTTCCCCTGCCCTGGCAATGCAGCCGGGGCAGGAAAGGCAGTGTACGTCCCATCCCAGCACCCCTTCTTGACAGGGACCCTGGGGACACGGGGTGAGGCTGGGAGCAGTGGCTGCCTCCCCTCGGCAGGGAAGAAATGGAGGCAATTTAGTCCCCAGCGAAAAGCCAGCACCGAGCGGAAAGCCCTGCCTTTCTCCCTATTTATTCAGAGTGCATGCACCGAAGAGGCTCAGGACCGCAACGCAGGTGGCCAATGCCCAGATCTCTGTACAGGCTCATGGAGCCAGTGAGGGGACACAGCTCTCGGCAATCCCTCTGGCTGCACACGGAAACTCAAAGCGGAGCTCGACCACAGAGCAAGCCTGAAGCAGCTCTACTCGAAACATGAACACAAGAGCCTACTGACCACGTGTACGCAGCTGCAGCAGGAAACGGACAGATCTTGGTCCATATTTAGATCCAAAGGAAATCAATGGGCATACTAAAAGCAGTATTTTCCTTTACCTACCAAGGATGACAGTTTCAGTGAAATACTGGGACCCATATTTTTTAAAACTTCAGATACATCTGTCAGGGTTGGACAATTTCGCCTAAAAGAGAAACTTTCAATGTGCCATAAGGGAGAAACTATTTTTGCAATCTTCCCTTTGGCTCAAAATCTGCTGCTGGGATTTTTTCAGGAGGTAGTGCTCTGCACGCTTGAAAAAACTGACGGCTCTAAAATGCATATTTATGGTTTCCTGATATAGGGAAAAACAACAGAAGAAAGCAATGATAAGCTGCATGAAATGTTAGCAGAGCTCTGGAAACAGGACAGACAGCAAACTGGGGATCAGTGGCAGAGTCGGGGGAAGACAGAAATGAAAGGGTTGCTCAGGCAGAGCAGCTGAACCCCAGCCACTGCCCTGTGCTGTCTGCCAGGGGCAGGCCAGGTGAGCGCAGGGGTGCTCGGCTGCAGGGCTGCTCAGCCGGGTCTGGCAGGGAGACCTCGGGCACAGGAGCGCGCACCAGCTCTGGCTGCACAGGCTGCGATGACCGATGACCGCTGCCAGTGGCCCCATCCTGGCGGCATCCAGCAAGTCGCTCCCTCGGGTGACACACAGCATAACTCATTGTGCCTCCGCTGGATTCAAAAATCAGGGAGTTGACCCTCCCAGAAAGAGTGAAAAGTAAATTTGCAGAGGACACAGCAGAAGATAACACACTGCAGAAAGTCATTAAGCCTATCTCTGTAGTGCAATCAGGAAATTATATGCCAAGCCTGCACTATCAGTTCATATCGGTTCTTTCCATAATTGCCGGCTTACTATTTAGAGGCAACAGAATAATGATGCCAAAGGGCTTAAAAACCTGTTATGCTTTGGAGACTATATGAGGTCCCTGGGTATAGGGAAATGTGTAAAAAAACAGCTGTGTTGGGCAGGATGGAGACAGGAGAACCTGCAGAAGCCTGTGGAACGTAAAGCCTTGCTCTCAAATGAAGGTCTGTGAGCAGAGATCAGGACACACGAGAGCCATCGAACAGGCCCCGGATGCACATATACTGAGGGACAGGGACTCGTCGTTATGCCGGATTAGTACCTGTGACTGCACTGTCACATGGTCACATCAAACAGACGTCCAGTCGGCACTTACTAGGCTCGGGACACCAGAAGTTCGGTGTGGCAGCAGCCTGCAGGGCTGCAACGGGACCAGCATTCAGGGATTACGGACTCAGCATCGTCGTACAGCCTCTGACATCATCAGTTAAACAACTACCGATCAATCAAACGTGAAACCCTCCAAACAGCTACAGCAGCGAGGAGCTTGCTGTGAAGGTTACCAGGTCTGGAGCAGCTCTTGCTGCCACTGACCCGGAGCGGAGCTCAGGGGTGTCCCCTGCTGCTGGGTGGGATTTTGTGTAACTGACAGCTGGAAATCATCCTTCCTACATTCGTCAAGATACAGTAAAATCTAACTGTACCTAACAAAACCAAGAAAAAACAACAAGAGATGCATGCCAGTTAAAGCCTCTGAGCCCAGACAGCCCAGCTCAGGACGCTAAGGGTACCAGAGGGGCGATCACCATCCCTGGGAAATACAGACTGCTGAGAGACAGGCTTTGGAAAGAGATGGTTAAGGAGACAATTAAACTCCTATTTCTGGTGTGGAAAGGGGAGCCATGAGACTGAAGTCTCAGGGATAACCCTGGAGAGGAATAAGGAGCTGGGCTTGACGGCGAGAGACCCTGAGCCCCTGTAAAACTGAGAACGCTCCTGAAACAGCATGGCAAAACACGGAGCACCCTGAGAGCATCTCTAGCTGCCGAGGGCGTCCATGCCAGGATCAGGTGCTCATGCTGGATGAGCCGACCTCCAGCACAAAACGCCAGTTTGAGCTGTTGTCCTGATTTCAGCAGGGATAGAGTTAATTTCCTTCCTAGTAGCTGGTACAGTGCTGTGTTTTGGATTTAGGGTGAGAACAATGTTGATAACACACCGATGTTTTAGTCGTTGCTAGGTAGTGCTTACACTAGTCAAGGACTTTTCAG
>NW_008824538.1:456936-463980 GCF_000699105.1 Pygoscelis adeliae | reverse complement strand
CCCCCCGCCCCCCAGCCGGTGGCGGCCGCAATCAGCACAGTGACCCACAGAGAAATGGCTCACCGGGGTGGGGGTGCCTCACGCCGATGCTCTGCCGAGGGGGGGCTGCAGGTCTGCGGTGGCTCGCTCCCCAGCTCCGCTGGCACAGCCATTACGGTGAGCAGGGCCAACGGGAACTGCTGTCTGGTGGTGGGCTCACATCCCGGATGGCTCCACAGGCTCTGGCTGCCCCGAGGGTGCCTTGGAGAAAGCAAGCACTGGAGAAGTCCAGAAATCCCACGCCCACCACCAAGTCATCAGCAGAGGAGGGCAGGGACGGGGAGACAGAGGAGCCAGGGAAGGCAGAGTGTCCAGGCAGGAATGGCTGCTGGGACGGGGCGCGGGGGCGGGGGCTGAGCACAGCCGGTGCCATCCCGGCAGCGCATCCCAATGGCCGGCTTTCCAGGAGCAGGAAGGGCAGGACATCCCACTGCTTCACACCACCAGGTCTGCAGGAAGAGCCTGTGGTGGAAATTGTGAGGGCATGTGAGTGGGAGGAGAGCAAAGCCAGTGGAAGGCTGGCAGGGAGAGGAGAGGAATCTGGCCCGGGAGGAGCTGACAGCACAATTCCCCCCGGACCCAATCATATTTAATTTTCCTATCAATTTTCATTAGCCTTTTCCCATTCCTCTTCCTCTGGTTCGTCCACAGTGTTCCAGGATTTGTTAAAAATAAACCATTACTGTCTCAGGGAGATCCTTGGCCAATTATTTTAATACTCCTGGGTACCAGTTATCCAGTTCTGCCACTTTTAAAATGCCTTACTTAAACTGTCACTTTTTAACCTTTCTTAGTTCCTGTAGAAGTAGAAAATATCTCACTGTCTCCACGAGTTTGCATTTCTCTGCTTCTTTGCAAATGGCAAACAGAAATAATCACTGAAATCTTCTTTCTCTTCTGCATCACTCTTGACGGTATTTCTCTCTTTGCCTAGCGTTAGGTCCAGTCCTATGACAGGCTTTTATGTGTTTCCAAAGTGTAATTCTCCCTCCTGCACCTGGTACCAGACCCAAGGATATTTAACATTTTAATTAGAAAACTTCCACTGACCTCAGAAGACAGATATGGAGGCACAAAAAAATGCCCTCAGCATGCAGAAATTTTTCTGGGGAGCAGGGCCAAGAATTAAAACCGTGGTGTGGCAGAAATGTGGCTCATGACAGGGTGGTGAGAAGGGTGGCTCCAGCAGCACCTGCTGCCCTTCACCCCAAGGGACAGCCTGCACCCACCAGCCCCGCACCCCTCCAAGGGATGGGGCAGCGGGGTCCTGCCAGCACCCCGGCTCCTCTGGCACCCTGAAAGCGCCCCAGCTCCTCCAGCACCCCAAAAGCACCCCAGCTCCCAGACAGCTGCTCTGGGCCCACGGTTTTCAACAAGTGGTCACCTAAGCAAGTGCATCGTTATTTCATGTGTTAATTGGCCATTTCTCCATCCTCTGTTGCTTCACATTAATAAACCACGTTGTTTGGGCTACTCAGGGTAGTGGCGACAGAAGTGTTTACTGGTCATTAAGCACTGAGCTTTGGCTAATAAATAAAGCCTACAACGTAACGGGAGGCTATTTCTTTTAATAAACCGCAACTCAGAACTTGCAAAGACACCGGATCACTGATGAACAGCATCGCTTAAATGTGGAGAAGCTGTACAGTGATTATTTTTATGACCTTACCTCATCTCTGAGTTACAGTTTTGAACAGTTTTTGAATCTAATTATCACAGATCATTTTAATTAATTGGGGAAGGGCTGACAGAACAGTGCTGTATCTTTTTGTCTTTTTCCAAAAGACAGATCAAACATCTTGTAGGACAGAAAAAGTAAAAATATGCAAACAAAGCACGTTTCCCTTCAGCTGGACAAGATCAAAAATATTTTACACAGATTTTTGGAAAAAGAAATCCTTAGCCGCTTTCAAAACTTCTAGCCCAGAGGAATTACTCGGAAAGGTCTTTTCGCTCCTTTTCTACATCTTAGTGTATGAAGAAGATACCATCAAATCTGCAGCGTGAGATCCAGTCACTTTGCAAATTTTATAGCTATCTCTTCTGTGCCAGATAATTTAATGGGTCTCTTGGTCCTAATGTTCTTAACTCAGCAATGTGTCTGAGCATTTTAGATAAGAGACATACTTAAGGCTTTGGCAAAGAAGTTTAGATTTTAATTGCTGCTTCAAAAATTGATCAACCATGCTGCTGTTGCAAGATTTCTGTTGAACTCATGAAACGAACACTTGATAGATGGACACCTACACCCCCCCAAATCCATCCGTACAGCAAGTTGAGACTAATCGGCTGCGCACCTGGAAGCACTATTTTAAAGCCATAATTCAGCTGCCCCCAGCTGTGGGCCAGCTGTGCAGGAGCCTGCACGGTGGCTGCCAAGGACCATGCCAGGCTCTGACCATCGCACCGCATGCCCTGCAGCCATGCAATGGGTTTCTCCAGCTTGCATCCCGTCACCGCTTTTGATAGTGGCTTGGAGAAAGCAAAGATCTTGGGAGATCTTGATGACCTTTTCCCACATCTTCCTGCCCAAACTGTATTTCCGTTGCTTGAGGGGGAGCGTGGTGCACTCCAGACCAACGGTAAAAGGCAACTCTTGTGTTACATCAGATGCAAACAAAACTAGCCGGAATTGCACTGCAAGCTGCAGTTTGCCAGCTCGGAAGAACAAAATCCTCCACTAATTTGCAAGAGGGAATTCAACACGTGGAGCACATCCGTGGGCGCTGCCTGCTCCACCGCTCAGGCTCCCTGAGACCTCCCAGCTCCCGGGAAGCAGCGCTGGCTGCTCCCTCCCTGCAGGGCCGGCGCCTTCGCCCCTCGCTGGGCAGGCTTCCTCTGCCCGCCATCCCCAGCATTTCATGCCAGCTCCTGCTGGGCAGCAGGTAGAGGCCAGCCCTGGCACACACACACCACGCGCAAACCACCGGCACCCCAGCACCTCCTTGCACGCCAGAGCTCACAGCTGGGAGGACACAGTCCCCGGAGTGCTGCGGGGGCAGCGGTGGGGGCCCACAGGGCTGTCCGTGCGGTGCGATGCCCAGAGGAGACAACCACCCCCATGCAGGCCTGCAGCTCTGCCGGCAGTGGCAATATGCACCCGCATCGGGACAGCTGGTCGCCCACACAGGCATGCTCCGTGGAGAAGGCACAGCGAGAGGCAGTGCACTGAGCTCGGCAGCCCCCCCCAGAGCTCTACAGCGCAGGGGACCAGTGCAGCGGGAAGCCAGTAGCTTCAGCACAGACATCATTCAACTCCCGGTGGCCACAGCACGGTCGCTCCCTGTTGCATCTCTTCCCTGCATGAGCCTTCCCCCCACTCTCTACAATTTTCAAAGACAAATGAAAATGAAGTCCATGCAGATCCCAAGCGGCTCCACAACCTGCACCCCTGGCTAGATCACCGTATCAGCTAACCACAGAACCCCCCGCTGTTCAGGATGCCCGGGCTCAATCAGTGACCAGGCTGGTGATTTTAATCTGGAGTTCGGGCATGTTTTAAACTTATTTATTTTCCATTGAATGCATTTAGGTATAATTCCCTCTTATCTCAATTAATATCAGGAAAATTACGCAGTTCCCTTTTCACAAAAGGAGAAAGAGCAGCATTATGCGGGAAAATGCTTGTAGAAACAAGAAACCTCAAACTTTTACCTCAGGTAAATTAGCATGACTTTACTGAAGCTAATTGAGTTATCCTTAAATTATGCACAGAAATCAAAGGAGGTACTTAGCTCTCCCCAGAATGTCCTCTTTAAAAATGCATTACTCTTCCTCATTTCTAGGCTTCTAGGCACAGGAATGCATTTTTCCATGATGCGCTGCATGTCACATCCTACTCACCGACCCCAGCAAGCTTGTCAGAAAGGAGCTTAACAAAAGGATGGGGAGGATGCACAGGAGAGCCCATCGCCTGAGCCCGAGCAGGCTGGATGCGTCCCCGGGTGTCACCAGCACAGGGAGCAGCACCCGGCCACGACTCCCATTTACTGCAGGTCTCCCACACATCGCTCCTGCTGCTCAGATGCCCTTAGATTTACATGGGGAAGTGAGAGACAGGGAGAGACAAACCCAGACGGGGCTGCTCCTCCCTGCGCAACATTTGCAGCACCCTGCTCCTCAGCTAAATATCAACTGCTAAGGGACTGCAGCAGAGAGGGGGGGAGAGCTACCCCTACCCTCTGCTACCCCAGAGGGACCCTTTGCAGGGGTCTGGGATGGGGTATGAGCCTTTCTCATCCTTTGCTGTTGCAGGGGATTGAAAGGGGTGAGGGGACAATCCGTGCTTGGAGATTTGGCAGATTTTTCATAGTTTTTCATCTGTTTGTGTTTGCTACAGCAAAAAAAGATAATAGCGTGCCCCTACCTGCAAACCAGCACAGCTGAGACCGAGGTGACAACAGGGGATTTTGCTAGGAGTTTAACTTTTGTTTCGCTCTGAACAAGAATCAATCTTTTTTCTTCAAAATTATTATTTTTTTGGATGTGAGGAAAAATTTCTTTACTGAAAGAGTGGTTAAACATTGGAAGAGGCTGCCCAGGGAAGTGGTTGAGTCACCATCCCTGGAGGTATTTAAAAGACGGGTAGATGAGGCGCTTAGGGACATGGTTTAGTGGGCATGGTGGTGTTGGGTTGACGGTTGGACTCGATGATCTTGGAGGTCTCTTCCAACCTTAATGATTCTATGATTCTATGATTATTGGGGAGCCCGAACACCTCAGACTGCCGGGGGACCAGTATCACCGGCAGTCTCCACAGCACCAATGGCAGCAACGGAATAGTGCAGCGGTCCTCCTCATCCACAGAGGGCTGCCAGCACCCCGGCTTCACACACACCACACACTCCACGTCCCCACAAAACCCATAATCCTGGGGCAGGTCATTCCAAAACTTGTCCTAAATGTAAGAAAAAGTCATAAAACTTGAAACGTTTTGAGCAGAGCATTTTGTATTCCAAACAACGGCAATTTTAGCAGAAAAGTTTACTCAGAAAACTTCCAAGGTATTTCCTGATACAGAGGCTGCCCGTTAGTTACAATCGCAGGAAACACCCAGAGGCTCAAGCCCAGCTAAAACATGGATCCTGTGCCACCAGGGATGGGGACAGCTGGGCAGGTCCCGGTGTGGTGAGTCCCGGCTGCGCCCGCCGAAGGACCGACGGGGCGTGCTGCTCAGCAGAAGCCGGAGCCGGCTCCCACCCGGCCGCGTGAAAGGCGACGCAGATTTTGGGGCAGCAGCAGCGAATTGCTCCAGGAGCGGAGCGCCCTGCCTGACACCACCCACGCCGGCAATGCATGGGCAGCTGCCTGTGCCTCCCGCGGCTGCCACGGCCAAACACCACCCAGGGCCAGGAAAGGATTACTTGGGGAAGAGATGCTGGACAGCCAAGGATTTCAAACCACCTTGGATAAACTGCACAGGAGAGAAGAGGTTTCTGCAGCCCCTCTGTAAGACGGGTGAGAGCGACTGGCTCCTCCGTGGCAGGGATGCAAACCTCTGCCTTTGGAAATCGTGCTGTGAATGCAGCACTTTCCGCGGCTACCATAAATGTACCACCATCATTTGCCAACATTACAACTTCTGTTGCTGATTGTTGGTTTTTTCTTTAAGTTTTATTGTACTAAAGGAAACAACAGAAAAGCAAAAGCAACTTACCCTTCCTGTTGCACTGAAGGCTCTGAGATATGCAAGTACTTTTTCATGTGCTTAATTTCTGCTGCAAAGAACTGATACTAATTGAATTTCTTTCAATAAGAAAGCCTTTTACTGAAAATAAAATTTTATTTTAAGGAATCCAAAACTTTTTTTTTTTAATTTTCAGCTTTGATATCAAAGTTCTCCCTTTTCTATCTCTTCTGCTTTCTGCTCTTGTTTAATTTTGTAACTAAAAATGGGGTGGGGGAGATGGAGAAAAATAAACTACTTCAGTTTTCCAGCATGGGGACAGATAAGAGCAGAGCAATGCTGTGGGCTGCACTTTCAGTGCTTACAGGACTGACAATCATTTTCAAGTTAGTTTGCCACTCAGCAGTTCAAGTACCACTGATTTTGTGAGCACGGTAATGTTACGTCTCTCCCAGAAACAGGACTTTTAAGTCTTTTGAAAGATGTATGCCTTCTATATATTGCACTTACGCTTTATTGTCAGGATTGCACATTTTACTCATCAGAGACTTTTTTGTGGTAGTAACGGCGCTACATTTGTTTCACATGTAATACCTAGGTGTTGCAGTAGGGGAGGAAGCGGGCTCATTCCCTGGCTGGGATGAGCCTTTTCAGACCGTGCTTCACCCCTGGCTGCAACAGACGCCTCTGACATGCTTTGCAAGTCACTGAACTGCTTCAGAGCTCAGTTCCTACCTAAAAATCCCTCTTCTGCCAGTTTTATCTATCTGGCTGCAAGCTCTTCAGAGCAGCACTTGTGTGTGCAGCGCACACACGGTGGCACGTGGTGAGTGAGCATCCATCCCCTGCTCTCAGTACAGATAGGGCAAATGCAGATCCCGAATCACTGCCGCAGCCCTGCCGAAGCTCCATGTCACAAGCCTGAAAAACCATCACCTGGGGAGGTCCGTCTGTCTTCAGGGGCTGCTGCATCCATCCCAAGCTGCTGCTCTCCACTCTGCCTCCCTCTCCATCGCACTCGGTGTGGAAGAGGGCTTCTCTTGCACAGACACCCCTCTGCATTGCTTCCTCTCCTCAAACAAAACGTGTGTGCTCCTTTACACTTCACCGTTCAAGGAGCTGCCAAGCACTGGCTTGAGGGCGAAGGGAAAGCCATCCCTCTTCCTCCTCATCTCCAGCAGCAGCACCACACTTTCTCTACGCCATGGCAGCACGTGAGCTCTGCCTCGAGCCCCACTACTGCACTGAGACGTTAACGAGCTGGAAGTTAATATTGGAACTGGCTGGAGACAGCGAGTGAGGCTGGCCCGGCACTACACATCAGACTGACTGTCACACCGGGATTCAGCAGAAACCGCCGGTTCAGAGAGGAGAGACCA
>NW_008824538.1:437439-455642 GCF_000699105.1 Pygoscelis adeliae | reverse complement strand
CGGCCCGGCAGCACCAGGGTCCGGCCGTGCATCAGCCAAGCCCAGCCGGGTGTGGACAAACCGCGCAGGTCTGAAACAACTCGGAATGCTCCCGAAACAGCCACACCTGGCTCTCTGTGGGCCAGGGCGGAGGGACAATCTGCCTCCTCCTACCCCTCCTCCTCCCACCTGCCTTCACCTTGCCTGTTGCTTTGGGAGTGAGCACTGTGACCGCACTCCAAAACCAACCTGCGTATGGGAGTGCTCGTCCCAGCTGGGCTGAGCTGGGGGCTGAGCCCTGGGGTGGAGAGGCTGAGCCCCGGGGTGGGCGCCCACCTGGGAACCTCCCCCAGCATCCGCTTGTCCTCCAGGGAGGGGAGAGCCACACGGGCCACATGCTGGGGCACACGTGCCCAGGGCAGCACAGAGGAGCTGGAACAACGCACATGCCTGCTAGAGGTGACTGCTGAAAAATAACTCTTTCCGTGCCCGCCCCCGTTCCCGCACAGACACCCACTGCAAATGAATCAGACAGTGACCTAGGAAAGCTCGCTGGCACACCAGCTCCAGCCCCGGGCTCTGACGGCTAGACACACATTACTTGCTGGTCACCTGCAACCTGCACCCGCTTTGGGCAGAGGTGCAGCCTGTACACCCGTCGCTTGCAAGTGGGGCGAAGCCCACCACTGTGCTCGCCTTGGCGCCAGGAGCACTGTGTGCCAGACTCGCCTGGGTGCCAGGACCACCCTGTGCTGCGCTCACCTGGGTGCCAGGACCACACCGCCCTCGCCTGGGCACCCAGTGGGTGCCCTGCACCTGCAGGGTGGCTGCCCCTTCCAGCAGCAGCTCTCTGCCCGGTTCGGACACCTCCGTGCCACGACATCTCTTGGTGCAGTCCCCTTGCTATGCCCCCAGCTCGCCAGCAGCAGCCCCCTGAAATGCCCCTCCTCCGTCCAGAGCCCAGCTGCCTGCCCCTTCTCCTCTCAGTGTCCAAGCCCTTCCCAACATGCGATGCTGAACCAGCACCTCCCGTCCTCCTGCGCCAGCACTCCACTGCTACAAGGAACCACCCAGCACCTCTCCCCCAACCTCCGGCAGCACCTGCTAATTATAAGCTTTCCAGAATAGACTTCCTTGAAGTGTCTGAGAAAAAAATATAAAAATAAAACCAATAAGACTGGTAACAATAACTATCATTATTTTTAAAAGAAAGCCCCAGTGCTGTTGCTCTGGCAGACAGAGGCGGTAATCTCCATCCTCTTGTTCCCTACTTTTCATGAGGGCCAAGCAGCATGGAGAGACAAAGATGAAAAAAAAGAAGGGGTAGTTGTGTATGGGGAGAAGAAAGCAATAAATAAATAGTCTCCATCGACAAGAAGAGCTGTAGGCCAGTCAGAGCCTGCGGGCAAGATGCGAGCCTGCAGGCAGAGCCCCCGTCTCTCAGTGCTGAGGACCTGCCACCCCTGCAGAGTTGACTCCTCATCCTGCGCAGGGACGGGTGCTGAGCTTCCCCTCAGCTGAGATCTGCCATAAGGACAGAATTGCCTAGGCTGAGCAACACTGACTCGGAAACACGACAGGGCAGGAGCTGACCCTTGGGTTTGCTTTTATCTAGTCACTGAAAAACACCATGAAACTTTATGGGGACACGTAAATACCCAGTAGTGGCAGACCAGCATCTCTCAAGCATCACCAAGAGCAGCCACAGTGCTTCAAGGACCCTGTTGGAGGCAGCAGTGGCAACCCGGCCAGCTCCTGAGGTAATGCCTGAACACCCCAGCGGCAGGTATGTCCCTGCACCAGCAACAGGACCTGCTTGGCTTTGACAGTGATGGGCCAAGAACTAACTGGACAGCAGCAGCAGCAGCCCAGCACCACCCTGACACTCTCAGATCAACCGTGACCAGGGGAAGCACCTGGAGGCATCAGCGACAGGTCCATTGCTGCCCAAACACCAGCGGTACCACCCTGGAGCTGCCGCGAGAAAAGCAGTCACAGACAGGCTGTGTTAGAAACAGCAGGCAGGAGAGCTGCCAGGAACATTGCCCAGGAAAATATGAACCCTTTTGTTCTCAGGAGCGATGCCCTTAAGGCATGAAATGGCTCTCTTTGAACTGAAGGAGAGGAAGGAAGCGAATGCCTGCAATCTCCTGCTCCAGCAATCTGCCTCAATCCTCTGTTCCAGCAATCTGTCTCCGGTGCCTGAGCCACCCCTGAGGACCCCACCTTCACCCCAGCGCAGGGAGGCTCCCCCAGCCAGACTGCCATTAGGTGCCCACCCCAGCCCCCTGAAGAAGCAGCCATGCATTGACTGGCTGCACCCCAGCCATGGCAGAAACGGGGAAAATGTGCTGCAGAAGATGTGGATTCATACCAAGCAGCACAAGCGCCATCTTATCTGCCAGGCTCTGGCATTTAGAGATGACATAGGGGAAATGGTTTTCTTACCCAGCAGTGCAGCAGAGCCACGGCATAAGACAGCTCACACCACTAGAAAGGAATCTTGCAATGCTTCACTCTGCTTTACCCATTTAAATTAGGGGAATGTGCTACTTTGCTATTTGCAATCAGTTAAACTCTCATTTACATATGCACACAGAAAAACAAACAAACAAATCCCCAAAGCACTGAGCAATATCTCCTAGTGATACCACAGCAGCCTTTCTTTCTCACAATCTCTGAATGAGATCTGACTGTCCTTACTGCATCTTCTCGGCATAAAGAGCTGTCTTTATGTGAAATTTCCTTCCGACATACTGACATTCAGCACATGCACCCACCACGGCACAGCTGGAAATATATTGGAAAAGACTTTTCGCAAATCAAAGTGATTCCATTTTGAAGCCTGGTGCCCTCAGTAACCGAGTCTAATGAAATAGCAGAGCGGCTCACACTCATAGCGGAAGGATACAGCCATTAGCTCTGTCCTCTGTGATAACACGCAGGAATACATTGATATAATGTGAAAAATGGGCACTGCGTGGGACACAAGCATCATCACCTCCACAGAAGTGAAGAGAGATGATGAGTCTCTCAGCTTAAGAAAGACATGGACCTGTTGGAGTAGGTCCAGAAGAGGGCCACAAAAATTATCAGGGGGATGGAACACCTCTCCTATGAAGGAAGGCTGAGAGAGTTGGGGTTGTTCAGCCTGGAGAAGAGAAGGCTCCGGGGAGACCTTATTGCAGCCTGTCAGTACTTAAAGGGGACTTATAAAAAAGATGGTGGCAAACTTTTTAGCAGGGCCTGTTGCGACAGGACAAGGGGGAATGGCTTTCAACTAAAGGGGGGTAGATTTAGACTAGATCTAAGGAAGAAATTTTTTCTGCTGAGGGTGGTGAATCACTGGCCCAGGTTGCCCAGAGAGGTGGTGGACGCCCCATCCCTGGAAACATTCCAGGTCAGGCTGGATGGGGCTCTGAGCAACCTGATCTAGTTGAAGATGTCCCTGCCCACGGCAGGGGGGTTGGACTAGATGGCCTTTAGAGGTCCCTTCCAACCCAAACTATTCTATGATTCTATGAGACGTTGCAGCCTGACAAATGGGAGGTTTCCTGCAGAAGGATGCACCCCACTGCCCAGCTGCCTGCACTGGCAGGACAGGGACACGGGAGCACATTGCCCCGACAGGCACTGCTGCACACCGGGGCCCTCCCACCGCACTCATCCTCCTCCTTCCCACAACATCAGCCTCACCAAGTTTAGAAGGAATCCCAGCAATGCTGCACACGAGGAGGGCTATGCAATGCCCCCTCCTTCCCTCTCGCCATGAGAGCCTGCACCACCCATCAGCACTTGTTTAGGCTACCCTTGAGACACACTGATCAGCCCTGCCCGCTGCTCCAGCCCTGCTCCAAAACGGCTCTTGGAGCACTGGGATCCTGCCCTCCTTCCCACTCACAGCCTGGCTGACACAACCAACCCACCAGCTTCATGGGTCAATGAAAACATCTGTCAACACTTGATGGGACAGCACTGGCGAGGCACAGGAGGTCTCAGTCCACTGCACCAAGCAAAACATCACACAGAGCAGGGTTTTGGGAATCCTGGGTTCTGCCCCTGGTTTGCTGCTCCAAGTGCATGTAGCTGCTGCTCGAGAAGTCGCATCAGCCTCCCAGGCTGCCCAGCCCCGGACCCACAGCAATTCCCTGCCCAGTGCACGCTCCAGATGCGGTGCTGGCCAGCTGCCATGCTCAGCACCACTAACACGAATAATTTTTTTTTTAGAAAAGGAAGAGCTTGTGTGAGCCCTCCATGGCCCAGAGGAGTGGGAAAGCCCCACTGTGCTCAAGGGCGACCATGGAAGTCCCCGCCAGCATGGCTCCTGTGCAGGAGGCAGTCTGAGCCTTGGCCACCCACTGCCACCCCTGCTGGGATCCCAGTTGCCCTCTGGAATCCCGCTCGCCCACTCCTCACCCAAAGCCAGCACACACAGCACTGCTGCCTGGGTGCCTGGTGGGACTGCCCTGCCGCAGGAATCAGCCCCAGTTTTCGGGTCCGCACAGGTGACGGGTGCAGCATAGGAGGTGCACAGCTCTTGCCCCGGAGGGCGATGCTCCCGGAAGCCCCTGGGCACAGGAGCTCGCTGGTGGCAGGCGGGGAGCCAGAGCCAGGGTCAGTTTACCAACCCAAAAAGTGTGGCCATGCAGAAGCCCCTCAGCCCCAAAGGTCGGGCTCGGCGCGGTGAGCACGGGGAGTGAGGGGCACAGGGCTGGGGCACAGGGACCGAGCACATCGGGTCGGCCGGGTACAAGGAGCTGCCACCAACCAGTATAGCTGGAACCAACTGGCACAGCTGCAACCACTGCTCTGACAATGCAGAGAGGAAGCTAACATTTGCAAGGATGATAAGATCAACTTCAAATCAAGTCAGGGATGTAGGCAGGTTGCTGTTTCCATTCCTGTCCTCATTTGCTGGGGAACTGACTTCCCTCCATTGTCTTTTTCCCCTTCATTAACTGGTAACAGGTATCCTCCCTCCCTCAGCCCCTCCAACTACCATTAACTCATTCATATGCCATTATCTCGGCTGTGCGAGTGTTGGCTGGTAATTGGGAGCACTGCAGAGACTGTGGTTCCCGGATGCCCAGAGGTGGTGTATTTGCAATTAATTTCATGATGAAACAGCATTCATGCATCAACACGAACTGACATTTAGAAGTATTTAGATACCATCCTACTGCAACATGATTGTATCATATTAGAGTACAAACTTCTTTATGGGAATGAATGCCATGCCAAAGCTACAACCTTAACCAACTGCACATTTTAAAGGAAGCAGCAGGGCACAGGTAAAAAGAAAATAAGACATTGCATCACACAAGGATGGGAAAAGGAAAAATGCCAGGACAGCCGATCACTGCCAGCACGTGGAAACTCATACCAAGCATCATGAGAGAGCTGCTAGGCTGTGACTGACCACAGAGATCCCAAGCTCTCACTTTTGTCTTCCAAGGAAACAGGCTCAAATCTTGTAATTTTGGGAAGGATTTGAAGAAGCTGCTTGAGCTTCATGGAGAGAAGCAGCACCCGGGAGGTTTAAAGCATTACAAATATTGTAGCGGAAGGTGTCAGTCCCAGGAAAACAAGGCGGCTGTGAAGGGTGCCGACCATCTGAGCATTTTGGGCAGACATGCTGCTGGTGCCCACAGCACCAGTGGCACGCATCCGGCCAGCGGTGCCCTCCCCCGGGAAGAGGGGCTGGGAGGGTGGAGAGCCATGCATCCCTCCTGCTCCCCTGAACCCGCATCTTCTGGGGAAAAGGCATTGAAAGGACGTCTCCTCTGCTGGTACCAAAGTTGGGAAACCTGTATTTTAACCCTTGTCTTTGAAGCCAGGTTGCCATGGTTACCACAGCAGGGCCTCACAGCAACTGGGAAATCAGCATTAATTTCCCCCTGCACCCAAAAAAGTACATGCTTTTCTCCTGTGATGGGTTTTTCTATAAGGAGGGTCAGGATTTTACGATCTAATATCTCACAAATTGTCAGGATGGAGATAAAGGCTTTATTCTCCCGGAAGGCAGGAATCGGTCTGCTGAGGGCTCAGGCTTTCCCCTGCCCTGCAGTAGGCTAGGGCAGCGGGGCGCAAGGGCAGCTCCTCCTCTGCAGCATCCCCAGCTGCTCTGCTCCACTCTGCTCCCCTCCATGCCTGCAACCCAGGGCCGCCCTCCTGCCCTCCTCTGCCTTTTACTTTTTTGGCAGGGCGAACAGGTTACTGCCGGGGCCCTATTTATTTTACTTTCTGTGCCTGGTTTACTGTAAAGACAGCTGCCAGGCTACTGGCAGTTTGGGGGTTTCCTTCTGATGAACAGTAACTGGCAGACAAGCAAACTCCCTGCAAAGTGCAACCGAGAAAGTAAGTGCTACAAAATAAGAGCAATTTATTCTAGGGTTTACAAGTCAGACTTTGGTCCTCAGAGATAATTCTCTTCTGCTGTCAATGCTTATATTATTCCAGCACTGCCAGGCTACATGAGCTGCTTTCATGTCTATGTTTGCACACATGTTTGTAGATACCCTTTTTTCACATTATATTTGCATTCAACATGTAAGGAGGGAGGCATTGCCTGATCTGTGCTGCAAACTAAGCATAATTTTGTCATGAGATTGGATGGAAAACCAGAGCATGCTTCCGACCAGTATTCATTATTTTGGACAGTGAAACCTCCTGGTCTTTCTGGAAAGTTCTGGTAGTACGGAAATGCCTTTTGTACCCACCTGGTCCCAGCTACGCGCTGGGGTTGGGCTGGCCAAGTTTCATGGTATGCCTCTCACCTGGGAGCAAATCACCTCTCACTGAGATTTAAACTTAATTTCATCTCCAAATCCGCTGAATTAGCCATATTCTACTCTTGAGTTACTCATGTACAGTCTTACTGATGTAAAAGAGTTTTACATTTCTATTTCTTCACCCCTCTTTGCTGGCTGAAGTGTGCCCAGCCTCTGCACTGCTCTGATGCCAAGGTACCGCAAGTCACAAATACCTCTGCGCTCCCCTTTTCAGAGCAGGCCCATGCAATCACTATGGAAAACGTCCACAGTCCTCTGCCTTCCTTGGACTTCTGGGATGTAATCACATGGCCCAGACCTGAAGGATTTCCCTGTGTACAGGACTCAAATCATTTAGGACCCCACCAAAGGGAACAGATGTTTTAGCCCCGGTTTACATCTCCATCCGCATTGTGGCACTCAAGCAGTGGTTCCCAAGCCCACGCCATGGTGCCACGGGCAGCTGGAAACGTGGTACAGCACCCACAGCAGAGCCTGAGCAGGGGACGGGGAGGGGAGCGTGGTCACCCACGGGTGTGACGTGGTCACCACACTTTGTACCAGGGGGTACAAAGGGCACACGCCACGCCCTCAGACAGACCACGTTTTAGACACAATTTGGTGAAACAGTGCTTTCTGAGCCATGCTGAACATAAAATATCCAGCCTAGATTGAAACCATTTCATAAAGCAACACAGTAGTAAAAGCCTTAACAAAACCCCCTGTTTTAACTAGTGCTCAGCAGTAACCCAGGGCAGCTATTCCAGTGAAGCCGTGCAGGTGCAGGGGCTGGACATCTGCGCTCTGGAAGCCCGGGTGAGCCAGGTCCTGGTCTCCCCCCTGCCATTCCACGCATCCACACCCTGCACCTGGAAGAGCCCCCTCTGCGGTTCCTCAGCCCAGCAAAGGCAGCAGGGCCAGTGCCGCTGGGCAGCACCTGGGTTTCAGCTCCCCAGCAGGCAGCACCAGAGGCTGCAAAAGGTTGACGTGGTGGGGTAAGACGTGGTCACGGTGGGTACCACTGCAGTCTCCACGCCCTGCAGCCGGGCCCTCCCCCGGGAAGGCAGTGAGCAAGCACAGGTGCAGGGGACGAGGAAATGGCTGTACAGGATCAGACCAAAGCTTCATCCGGGCTCACCTCCTGCTAGGAGCTGGAGTGGTCGGGGGCAGACACTTGGGAGAGGGTGCAGCACAGTGGGCATCTTGAAGAGTCCCCCCTCCCCTGGCTTCCCCCCAGCTCTGTGCAGGGCAGGGAGAGCTATCTGAGGGGTGGCTGCTCCCTTCAGCTATTGCCATTCTCGTTCAGAGGGCACACACAAGCGAGCCACCACGCTGGAAAGCAGAGCTCAAGACTCTGACCTGGCTGGCATCCACATCTTGACATCAGCAGGTCAGCCTCTCGCTAATTGAATTATACCTGCATTACTTAATAAACAAAGAATACTCTCCACATTATAACGATGTAATCCTTTAATTGGTTTATGAGCGCAGAGTCCCACGGGGAGTGTCACAAATCCATCAGGATGCCCTGAGCACTGCATTTCTGAGCTGGAGAGATAAGCAGTGTCATAACGCCAGCATTCGGTTCTGGGCTGAGCCGGCAAGGAAGCCAAGCCAGCACCCTGCTCTGCTCCACACCGCAATGCACTGGCACCGGCACCAGCACCACTCTCATGGGCTGCAGAGCCGCCACAGCAGGAGCAGGTGAGTCAGACCCCGTCCCCCCAGCACAGTGGCCCTGCCCACGGAGGCACCCTCCATTGCAGGCTGTCTGCCCACCCCGGTGTGCCGGGGGTGACCCCACTGCTGCGGTGCGCACCACAGAGCCATCCCAGAGCAGGCACACGGTGCCCCTTCCAGGAAAAATGCAAGGGGAAGGTGAGTGCTGCAACCTCCTTGGGGCACTCCAGCCCCTAATCCGCACTCAGTCCATCAGACCTTACCAACGCAAGTCCTGCCTAACTCCCCAAATACACATGGTGGGGACATTGGGTCCTCATCACCCATCATCTCACCCTAGAAATCCTCTTCTGTTGCACCACTCAACTTGCTGAGGTAGATGTAAACCATGACTATGTCCATGAAACGTAGCATGCTTTGAAAAGGCAGCGGAGCCTTGGCAGAGGGAGACCACACTTAGCAGAACTCGGATACCCTGCTCCATGACGCCCCATGCCTGCAAATGTCAGTTCAGGATCAAGCCTCTAGTGTAAAAAACCCACTTTCACATCTGAATACTCAGCATTACTTCCAACGTTTGCACTGCTGGCCAAACCAGAGGTTGAGGAGGGGACAGGGCACAGGGGAATGCAGCTGCAGCTGGAACCCCGCGCTTCCACACGCCGGCTGCCCTCCCCGCTGCCCTGTGCTGCCCTGCGCTGCGTGGGGTGCCATCCGCTCGCGGTAGGACGTGTGTGCTGCTCCACAGAGATGTTTGGTTTAGATTTGCCGTGTCCAGCATTACAGGAGAAACACACTGCGCCCTCAGAGTATGAGTGGTTCTTCTGATTCATGTGGTAGTTGTAATGCTGTTGCCCTTCGCTCTCCTCTTTTATCCTTCATCTCTCTTCACATTCTCAATACAAATCAAGGAAGAATTACTGACCATCAGGGAATCATTTGGGTATCTGATTTCATGTATGGCCTGAATTTCAGCTGGCGATGAGCAAGTCTAGCCTCTCCACAACATTCTGAGTCTCGCATCCTGCTGGCCACAATTTCACTCCTCATTATTGGTATTTATTTATTGTTATTATTTTAACTTTCCAGATGCAATTTAAATACAGTCACACGGTCTGTACATAGGCTTCTTTAATGCTTCTTAGAAGAAATTAAGCTTATTCAGTTCAGCTCGTGGTACCCTTCAGTGAAACTGCGGAAGACAATAATACAGCCCCTACGTGAGCAGCAAGGGGCTGCGACGCTCAAACAGAGCTACTGTGGATGACATGGCTGAGCAATGCAAGCAATCAAAGGGCATTTACCTAAGCAGTTTATCTTTTACTCATTTTTATACACTGCACAATGCTATGCTAGTAAAGCTCATTTTAAAACTATTTTCCTAATTTATTCCCTTATAAATTAATACAATCTTCATTTGGAACTAGCAGGCAGCTGTAACTATCCATCCTGACCTACTGTGTCTTTTTCCACAGTATTTATCATGTTTTCCTTCTATGAACAGGGAAGGACATGGGGATTACTTCAATCCACAGAAAGTGTTTGTTTGCAGAATACTTCTTAAATAAAACAAGTTAGGAACAGAGTGTCTGACCCTGGGCAGTAATGGGCAATAATGAATACAACAGAAATGTGAGCCCTGGGGGAAGTAACCTCCCATTTCAACCACAGCATCAAAATGTCTATAGGTCAGGCTGCTGGAACACAAGCAGCGAGCGGGAGTGTGCTCTGCTTGCTTACTTATAGCCGAGCAAACAGAGACTCTGCGCGGGATGGCAGGGAGAGACAAACACCACCCCATGACACACACTGCTGTCCCCGCGCCTGCACGGCAGGCAGGACGCCAGCCAGGGCATCCCCCGTCCCAGTGCCCAGCGCTTTGCTGTGGGTCGGAGGGGACGCCCCACGACCCTGCGCCGCAGCGAGGCGGGGGATGAATCCTTGAGGCGACCTCCGTTCCAGGCAGCCTGACATCCCACAGCCAGGTCTGGAGGCACTCCAGGAAGGGGGGAAGCAGGAGGTGGGCAGCGGCCAGCTCTGCTCTCAGGACTCCTGGCCGTTCCCCCTCTGACACCCATGCCCCAGAGTTCACCCGGGCAGCGGCGCTCCCGGATCCATCTTGACACCCCCAGGACCGGCAGCAGTGGGACAAGCACAGCCCTGGCACTGGGCAGAGCCCGGCGGGTGCCCACCACAAGCAGCACCTGTGATGAGCAGCCAGCCCAGAAGGCCACCTGCGAGTCACTGCTCAGGGTATGCGCCAGCACATCGCACCGCCCTGCTCAGTCAAATAACACCCTGTCAGGCTGGGGACCACGTCATGACTCCTCAAGACTCAACGCTAATGGCCAACACTCACTGAAGACCATCGTATGTCACGCAAAGAAATAGAAACCTCCCCCCTAAGCTGGTAGCCTCTGCAGAGATGTATTTTACTGTAACCCTCCCACCCCACACAGAGAACTGCTAGGCACTGTGATTTTTTTATGGCTTTCTATTAAATTTTTAAAAGCCAGTGTTTTACAGCATGCACAACTCCTCTACTATTTTCAGGAGCTTCTCCACACCGTGGGGTTTCAGAGAACGCCCTGTGCCCCCCGCCCCCGGTAGCACCGCACCTCAGCAGGGACACAGCTACGCAGGCAAACGCGCATCTCACGCACGTGGTGCTGCCCTATGACTGGCGTTAAGCATGATCCTACACGCTTGCAGTAACAAGGGTAGTGGCACAGCCCAGAGGGCCCTGAGCCAGGAACACTCCAAGGCGCGTGGACAGTCCTACCGACTGCAGAAGGATTACTGACGTATGGAGTTAAGCCTACATAAGTATGTTAAGTCCCAGTCTGGAAGAAGGACTACACTGCCCGTGCACTGGGCCCTCACCAAAGATGCTGCGAGGCAAGAAGCCACGCGCAGCTCCTGCACCAGCAGAGCTTTGAAATGGCTCCAGTGGAAGTGCTCCACTCTAATGATGCTGAAGGTACAAGAATTACACCCTGGGGTGCTGAAGTTTTCTGAAGAAACTATTAAAAAAACAAAAGACTGCTTTATACCACTAGGATAAGACAAAAGCATTGCTCTGCAACTGTTAATTGCAAAAACAGTTGTGGAGGCAATGGCTGGGCTGAACAGCAATTACACCAAGTTGCTCACTGTGGGAGCACAGTATTCACCCATCACCGCACACATACACAGCTATGCACGTACTTCTGTTTCTCAAATCATGAGCTAAAATATCCTCTTTCTCTCTGGAACAGGAGCAAACCTACTCATCTCGGACAACCAAAGAGATGCTGTAGGGCACTAACCACGTCCCCATGGGTATTTCCAACATGCACTAGACCATGACACGAGGGCTTTTCGCTGCTTGCCGACATGGGGATGCAGGAGAGGGGAGGCATAAGTGGGGTATCTGTGGTGCCCACCTGCAGTGAGAGGGGGCTCTGTGCAAGGGAACAAGGGCAACTGGAAAGGAGACTGCACCCTCAAAACTGTTCACTAAGTGCAATCCTTGCCAGGTGCTTCGGGACAAGGACATATCTGTTTGGAGCGGCACAACCCATCACTGCTAAGGCCAGGGCACCAAGTGATGAGCAGCCCAAGGAGGGGTCCCTGTGCGGGCACTCTGCTTGCGAATGTCGGGCAGAGCCTCTGCAGCAACATGTCACCCGGAGGGCCGGTCCTCTCCATGTACACCCCATAGTCCCAGTCCCCAGCACAGCACATCCACAGCTCTTCCCAGCCTGTGTGCCAGCTCCCTTCCCACTATTTCCCCAGCAGCATGGCATGCACACATAGCTCAAACACAGAGAAGTCACAGGGGTGCAGCATGGAGCTGGGATATGCAAGAAAACCTCTCTAGGATCCAAAGCCATAACCTACAGAGCCCGAGTGCTGCCAGACCCACAAGCGACACTACGAGGAAAGATCATCATCCGGATCTACCCGCAGCACATCCCCAGCCCCACCACCGGCCGTGCCAGAGGAGTCCTGCACAGCGCCTGTCAGGACACTGCCGTTGTGCATTGGCAAACACCACTAGAGCCTGAACTGGGGCTTGTGCTGTTCTCATCTCGTTTCCTTACACTGTAGCAGTGGAAGACGCTCAATTTTCTGTGTTGTCTTGCACGGGTTTGGTGGTAGCATTCAGGGGCCCGCCGCTCTCCCGACCAGGTGCCACCAGTCTGCAGACCCCTCTCCCATGGCTGAGGCTCAGCTGGCGGCATGCTGCTGCTCTGGAGCTGCAGTCTGGAGCCTGGCCCCGACCCACAAGAGCAGAATTGCCGTAGCCAGGCTCCGGCAGAGATGAGATGCAATGCTGACGTGTCAGGAGGAGCCCCGAGCACAGCAAATCTGCCCACGGCACAGCAAAAACAGCTTTGTACAGCGCGGCAGAGCTGAATCACGGTCCCGAATAGAAGGCTCTCTTGTGAAACACCACGTACCCGGCAGAACCACTGAGTCACAGCTGACAAGGCGACAAATCCTGCTCGCCTTACTCAGACCTGCTCCCACAGAGCCGTATCAGGGGGTCTTTACATCAAGTATTTTAAAAGCGCGTTGGTGAAAACAAAAACAATGCAGCTACCAGAGTACCGGCAGTGCTGCCGACTGTACGTGCCTTTCTTTGCTGGGGCAGAGATTTCACATAACGGGTAAACTCTTAACTCTGGCTAAAACCCAGTGAAGTTTAACCCACACATCACCCACGTGCAGCAGAACATCTCTGCATTACTTCTCAGTGCTGCTAAAGAAATCCCATCCCAAATCCTGGGACCAGCAGCACTGTCACCAGGGTACTGAAAACAGATTTTGGAGCTTCCTCTCGGTGTGACTTTTTCTACCGTGCTTTTTCTTCCTTGTATGTGTTTTCCTTGTACATCTGCTGTATTACAGCCAGTGGTCAGTCTTTCTGCTATGGGAGGCACACAGCTGTCACACCTCACTGCTGTGGGCTCTTCCGTCAAGCTCAGGCCTCCTGCTCCTCTGTCCCCCTTGGCCAAGCACAGAGACTAGGCAGTACAAAGAATGAGAAAGAAATACCCAGGGAATATCAGATATCTGGCAACGTAACAACATTGAGGCAATGAAAACTAAAGAGTTTTATCTGTCTCCAATCCAAAAGAAGTCCAACGTGATCTTGACAGACAAGCCTGAACAAAAACTTTAAGGGAAAAAAAAAGATATTCCACTTTAAAGTAAAGCTAGCCAATTGTGTTTTCATGGAAATGTTTTGCTAAGAGACAGTTCCTGGTGACAAACTTCATCTAGAAGAGCAACCTCAAAAGCAAGGCATTGGACACGGGTTTTGCAGCATCAGGAACCAGCTTCAAACACTCAGTTACTGCTGGCCACATGCTACGCAATTAGACAGGCATTCACCGAGGTTCCTATTATTGCTTGAATTAGCCATTTGACAAATCACCTTTTGTATTATTCAGCTTCCTTGGGACAAATATTATTTGTAGAGTGATTTATTCCACGGGAACACGAGAGCTGCTGCCCGGCTCAGGCCGCAGGCACAGCGTGCCCAGCCTGCGTTCCAGCCAGCCACACCGAGGCAGGGGACGGCAGGCCATCCAGGACAAGGGCATGCAGGCAGGTGGCCCTTCGGACACCGCAGACTCCCTTAGAACCATTTAAAGAATGGGACAATTCGGCAGTTAGAGCAGCTGCCATGTAAATCTGTGCCCGCCGGTCCTTGGCAGGGCATGGCTCCTGGCACCACACCATTTCACTGCACTATACACCTCTGTCTAGTGGAGCCTGGACCCCAGACTGAGGGGCCAGAGCTATCCCGGGGGGTACAGCACCTGTCCTTAGGCTACCCTGGGCATGCAGCGACCCAGCTCAAGGGGCTGAGGGCCAGGACCTCCTCTGAGAGCCCTGCCTTCACCCTCTCCTCGCCCCATGTCCTTCCCTGTGAGTATCAATCCCTCTCCCTCCCTCTGTAGCCTCTCTTAGTTCTCCAAGAACCATCAGTGAGAGCTGCCACAGAAAATAAAATGATTGTCATTACTATTTCATGACGGGCTGCAGGCCAGTCAGACAGCCATTACTATCATCACCACAACCCAACGAGCGATCCTGTTTGTTGTTTGGGAGTATATCAGAGGTCTCCATCCCTCCTCAGGAGCCCCACAAGACCTTTGCTAGCTCCAGAGAAATGCATACATGGACGCAGACTCACCCCTCTGCAGCAGGGATATGTGGGAATACTTATGATAGCCTAGAATTAGGGCACTGTCTTTAACCCCTGGGTCTGCAACACCATTTCCAAAACACGACCTGGACAGCCATTACCATCCCTCTCCACCCCAGCGTGCAGTGACACCGCTGCTCTGATCAGCTCCTCCACCAGCAGCTCCCCGCCGTGCCACCACGGAGCGGGTGCAGCGCGCAGCAGGCTGGCAGGGCCCGCCGGTGGGCTGGGGCCCCCAGCCGCAGCAGCTGCTGCGCACCAAGACCCGCAGCTCTATGGGAACGGACCGTCGAGTTCATCTATGAAGGAGAATCCCGCTCCCTCTTCTCTGAACTCCTCCCTGTTTCCATCGCAGGGTGGGTCCCACTGCAGAGCTCCTATGGGATGGGGCCACCCGGCAGGAGAACCAACGCCAAAGGCACCCGCCGGCTCCCCGACCTGCTACACGCCCCAAGCACATGAGAAGTTACTTCTTCTTCAAGATTTGTCATTTTGTTTTCAAAATGATGTCTCAACTTCAGGGTACCAGAAGGTATATCTGACTAATTAGAAACAAATGTTTCTATTTCTTTGCAAAGTACAGGATTATTTTATATATATTTCTAGAAAGAATGGTTCGCTCTTAAGCAACAAAACTTTATACTGGTTTGGATTTGGCTTTCCAGGCTTGAGCATGTCTCCAGTATTGCTTCTGTTCGACCACATTTGTTTCTGCTATCCATCTACATGGACAACATGCTTTTATCTCCAAAGCATTTTAGGTAACTACGTCAAGAATAGTTTTTATTTAAAACACACACACACACCTCTCTTAGCACGAAACTCATCAAATAGTGTCAGCAAGCACATTTTAATAGCATGATATTGAAAAGTAATTTTACTACTAGCTAGAAAAGTCTGAAGACTGCAGAGGATATATTTAGATGTGTATAAATAGACAACACTCAGTGATGTCTGGTCAAAGGAGTACAAATCTTCCCTAATGCATGGAATATGCCTGGCCCAAAATGCTTCAATAGCACTTAGACAAGCCTTTTCTATTTGGCTCAAGTTCTGCAGGCCTGTTAATAGCAAAGCTATTAGAATGATTTTCTGGACCGGTTGCTTGCTCAGAGAATATTCAAAAGATTGCTCTGTAAAACTGAACCTGTTACCACATCTGAAAGCATAGGCAATATTGATCAGCAATGGAAAGCCATTAGCTCTCCAGCATCTGAAATAACCTCCATGTGCCCCAGCGGATGGACAAGCCCTCCAGGCACCTCGGGGTGCTCCATCTTTTCAAGGTGCTTTCAGCTTGCAGGCACCCTTGCTTGCCAAGCCCGTCCCTCCTGGCACACCTGCCTTTGCATCTCCTCAGCTCTGGGGGAGAAACCACACACTCAGCCTCGCACAGTGACAGTAGCCCACAGGAGATCTGTTTGGGGAAGATCTGGTTCCTCCTTGCCATGCTGCTCTGCTACATTTCTTCTCAGGTTCCAGCCGTTTTGTCCCATACACCCAGTCAGCCCGGTTCCTGGGTTAGGCAGCCAACCTTCTTCCCCTGTCTTACAACCACAGCCTGTCACCGTTCATACCTATGGTGGCAAACGGGAGCCTCTCCAGATTACAAGAGTTGTACGAAAAATTCAACCCAAGCCCCTAGGAAACCATCCTGAACAGAGTCCAGCCCTTCTCCTGGTCACAAACAGAAGACAGGAGCGCTCAGCCCACCAGCTCTTGCTGGAACAGGACAGTGGGGAGCCCACTCCTGCAGCTGCAAGTGTCTTGGTAAACAGGTGAAGTAGTTCAGCTTTGAACTCATACTAGGCACCTGAAATATCCAGGGTTTACTTCCACTGACTGCACTGCCATGATAAAACCTGTAATTGCTCTTTCTGAAAGCAGAAAGGCAAGCTAATGTGCCAGGAGAAGCTTCTTAGTGAGGCTTGTGACTCGAGGCCTAACTGGCAAGCTATGGCGTGCATTCTGATACAGTCTTACGCATTTAAATGCATTTATTATGCATTTAAACAAATGCATAATCCCTTGAGTACAGTATATATTTAGAAACTTAGATCAGGAAGGTGTTTGTACACTGAGAACTCTCAGGCTCTGGTACGGCTCTTCGTGCAGAATCGAACCCGACTCCCACATCAGCAGAGAAATCACCAGGCCTTGCTCTGGAGCCCACCGGCACACCTCCACCTGCCAGGACAGACCGCGGCAGCACCACGGAACCCTGGGGGTTGACACCAAGGCGAAGCCCGTACACAGCCCACAGCGTTTGGGGAATGTCTCTAAGCTACCAGGGAGCCCAGCCAGAGTCCCTGAGGCAGCACAAGGCACACACAGCCCCGAGTACCCAGGTCCAGGGCAGCCCGGGCATGCCAGGAGGCAGCCCTACTGTACCACGGCAGAACCGGTCCCAGCAGGCATGGTCAGTTTGGGCATCTCCGCACCGTGCTCCTGGACACACCCGCGGCCAGGATCAGCACTGCCAGAGCCAGTCAGGGCCCCTCCACACAGGCAGCCACCTGTAGACACGCAGTGGTAACCAAAAAGGCTCTGAAGACCAGGGATGGATCCATCTCATCTCACTGGTCTGGCTGCGCTGACTTGAACAGGCCTGGGCACACCAGCACTCAGACCTGAGGATGCTCAGAAGGAATGAACCAACACCACATTGCTTTGGGAACATGTGAAATGTAAGCATGGCTGGGAAAGATCACTATCAAGACAGCACGATGACCAAGGCACACGACTCCTGGCCTGTCCAGCTCCATGACAGTCAGCTGGAGGCTGTAATGGGCTGGGCTTAGCTGGAGGCACCCAGCTTTCCCATCCCCAGCCTGGGGGATTGGTGAGGTCATGTTCATACCCACAACTGAGACTAACACATCCTTCTGCTTTAGACACTCAACACAATGAGAAGCAGCCCCTGCCGCAGAGACACGATGGACCAGGCGAGAGGAAACACTGCTGTCTGGTGCCACAGATGGAAATGAGAGAGGGCAGTGCTCACGTTAACTCTCATGGCAGACCTGAGCGGGCTCCCTGTGCATCCCAGCCTGTGCTGGCAAGCACAGGAAGGGGCTTTCATTATCACTTCTAGCCCAGCTGTGCCCGTGCCTCCCTAGGTGTGATGGGCCCCGAAGCGGGCCTGTGCACACTCTCCCTCCGCGGGCCTCTCCTCGGCTCCGGCTGCTCCCAAGAACCAGGACGTTTGTGTGCTCCTGACACCAACATGGCTGCGAGGTTTCCGCTGGCTCCTCTACAATTGCTCTGCCATCTCCCCTAACGGGAACCTTCCAGCAGGAAAAAAGGTTTATCTTGTCCTACATTTGCTTTCCTGCAGATGAGAAGTGTTCACTACACAGAGGGCGGAGGGGAGGGGAAGGGAGAGCAGCGCACACGTATCCTGGGATGCTGGGGACACGCGGCAGCCCTCCAGGGCAGAGAAGCCAGGAGAGACGTGTGTACCTGGGCGAGGGCTGCAGGACGGGGCGACCGTCGGGAGGGCAGGCGAGAAGAGGAAGGCGGGGAGCCGCGGACTTCCCTCTCCCTCCGGGGGAGCTCCGCACCGCCCCCAC
>NW_008824538.1:420545-435226 GCF_000699105.1 Pygoscelis adeliae | reverse complement strand
CTGCGCACCCTCCGGGAGGCAGGCACCCGGCAGCCTGCCCGCGCCCTGCCCGGCGGACCCGTCCTCGAAGCGCCTGGTCTGAGGACACGGGCCGTAACACCTGACTTGGAGGAGGGGATGATCCTGGCAGGAAAAGGAAAGGCTGGGTTATCTTTAGGGTCAATAAATTCGGGAGCTTTTAGGGACTTAGTGGTCGTTATCTGTCTCCGGTGATCTCTAACGGGGAGGAGAGTGCATTTCATGCTACGAAATACTGACATCTGTCTCTAATGCTCTTTTGTGAGAAAATGTCGGTGATGTTGCAGGACCCGAAGCAGAGCAGCAAGAGGGGCGCTGCCTGTAGAGCCTTGAAGAGGAGCTAATGAACCTCATCAGCTGCCAGCGACCCTGCACCTGGAGGGAGGCGTAGGCACGCGCCCTGCACCCGGGGGGGCACTGGGCCCCGTCTCCTCGGACACCTTCCTCTTGGGGTGGCAGGCAGCTGCCTGCTCTGCTGGGGCTGCCCAGGTCTGCTTGGCTTCTCCAGCCTAAGTGCTCACGATGCTGTGTGCAGCCGGACCAGCACGCAGGGCAGTCGCTGCCGCAGGGTGCAGGGGAGAGCTCATCGACTGCTCTGTGCGCTCAGAGGCAATGGAAGCAACGCTGCTGGGACACGTTGGCATTTTGCTGGGCATGCATGTGGGGGGAGCCCCGTCCCAGAAAAGGAAAGATGCAGTGATGCAGAAGATGTTCGTGCCCTGGGATGCAATGTCTGGCATCAGTGCGGGTGAGAAAAGGGAACACAGCAGTGCTCCCAGGCTCAGGTCTGTCCATATGACCTGAGAAAATTGCTCTCCTTGCAAACTCTGAGGTGGAAAGGGAGTTTGTTTTTGTGGTCTCCAGAGCAGCGTGTGACCCTGGTCTAAGGAGAAACCTCCCAGAGCAGCAGCCATCCTCTGCCCTTCCAACAGCCTCTGAAGCTGCCCAGGGCCTGGCAGCCGGGCTGGGTCTCATAAGTTAGTGTTTATCTCCACGTCCCAGCTGCTATTTCATGGAGCTGGTTCAAGTTGTTACAGGGGCAGAGAGGCTAAAATGCTGGCAGGAGGGAATGACTCTAAATCTTCTACTCCCTTGAGGGAAAGCTCATGTCAATAAGCTGATTTTGCTAGGGTTGGCTCTGCAGTTACTCTCCCTAACACTCGGTTCTAGCATGGTTGTCCTTTGGAGCTGGAGACAGTCTCATGCTTGGCCCCGATTCAGCTTTCACAGTGTGCTCTCCTCTGGAGAGAGCAGAGAGACAAGAAGATACTCCGTGGTAAAACGTCTGTTATCTTGGCTGATGTCTACCAGATTAGACAGTCTTCTTGGGCTTCGTGTTCAAGCATTTGCTGCTCTGTCAGTTCTCTGCTGCCCCAGGAGCAGGATAGCTGGCGTGACGGTGATACCAGGTGTGCGGCTGGCATCGGGAAAGGAAGCAAGTATCTGGGTACGGCTTTGCTGGTGAAAGGGAAATGAAAAAGCCCAGTGGGAACTCGGTGGAAGCTTGCGCTCAGAGCCTTGTGTATACTGGAGGGTACATTGGTTTGCTACTGTCCAGCGCAAACACACCATGAAGACTGCTTCAGGACACTCTGAACTGATACCGTTACAGCACAGTCCAGAAACTCTGCGTCCTTGCAGACAGCTACAGTAACACCCTGCACGCTCTGGTCTCAGTGGTCTGAGCAAGGGCTGCTGCAGCTTCTTTGCCAGCCTGAAATCCGTGTTGGATGTGGGATTGAAATGGCACCACTGCCTTGTTAACATACCCAGTGGAAAAACTGCTCCTCCCTGGCGTGTCTGGGAGTGGGGGGGGCTGTGAATGTGCTGGGCAGGTTCGCTCCCTGCTGGGTGAGTTGGACAGCCAGTCTGTCAGGTCACTGGATGTGTCTACAGTGATGGCTCTGACTCTGTGTACTCACATCTCTTCCAGCCACCTCCCACTCCTTTGGACTTGTCGTCAGGCTGCCTTGTGGATGCTCTTGGCTGCAGAAAGCAAGCCACTCCAGCTGCAGGAGATCATGTGTGTTCCCTCCTGGGAGCACAGCATCAGTGACAAGCACGGACTCTGGATTTGGAGGACCAGTGGTTATATGGTGACTTGCCTTCAGCTCATCTGCTCAGTGGGTGATGCTGCTGGGCAGTCCAGCTCTGCCCAGCTGCCCCTGTCCTGGAGGCTCTTTGTGCTGGTGTAACTGGGCTGCCCGCTGCCAAGTATAGCTCCATGGCTAGTTAGAAGTGGAGTGAAACTCCAGCAGCTTTCAAACAAACAGGAGCGGTCAACAGTGCATTTTATTCCATGTCAGAGCAAATGAGGCAAATCCTGGACCCAGACCTAAGTGACAATGTGTGACTGTTGTGCTGTTGCAAGTCTTGCCCTGAAACCATTCCCCTCCCTCTGGTTTGCCCCTCCGCTGTGGTCCATCCCTGGGCAGGGGTGCTCCCGGCTGCCTCGAGGTGACACCGCAGGGGGTGTCTGTCCCTGTACGCTCCCTTTGATGGGGGTGGGCTGTTTTGGGAAAGACCTCAGCGGCCTAGGAAGGGGCAGGTCTGTGTCCAGGGGAGCCACCACATGCCTGGCAGCATACCCCCATAGATGGTGTTGGCCTGCATGGCCCCCAGGGCTGGGGATGCTCAGTGTTACTCAGCTGAGCTCCCGCGTAGCTCTGGTCAGGACTCACCCTGTCTTGGGAGTGCCCCACTCCCACTGGGGCTCAAGCACCAGGTACCTCACCCATTACCCTTCCTGGTAAGCACTTACTGTGAGTTTTGTCTTACTCTCACCTCCAAGCATAGTATTAATGCCTTTTTCCTGGTAGAGCCAGTAACTCCTTAACCTGAAATCTTTTCCCTCTCATAGGTATCATCTTAAAACGATTTCATAATTTCTTTTTTTGGCTGAAATAAGGAGAGCTTCTTGAGGAAAGTGCTTTGTACAAATAATACATAGAGCTGCTTTATGCACTCTTTCTAACTCTTAATTACCTGAGGGACTTCAGGCCTGGGCACAGTGCCACCTCACTGCAGCTGGCTGGTTAAGGGGTGCTGTGCCCACCGAGGTCGCTCCCCACACCTTCCAAACCCACGTGTATGCCCTCCACAGTGGTCACAAGGGGCTGCTTGTCCCTCATCACTTCAGACCTCTTCCCCGGCCCCACGTCATAAACCAGAGCTGTCCCTCCGGCTGCAGCTGAAGCAGGTAGCATCCTCGGGAGTCACTGCCAAACTGCTGGGCAAGCAAAACTGAACACTGGCATTGGGGCAAGAAAGGAGAAAAGCCTCTTTTCTGAGGTGGCAATGCCTGTGCAGAGGTCTGAAGGAGTGACTATTTAGGCATACATCACTCCACACCGAGCAACATGCTTTACATTGGCACAAGCGTCCCTTTATCGGTAGGCACCACCGAGCGTTAATACAGCGTGCTGCGTGTACACCCTAAAGGACACTGACAGCAGTGCAGCGTAGCAGTGAGAGCATTAGATGGGTGGCTGCAAGTTGTAGCATCCATGCTAAAACTCTAAGGCAAGAGACAGTAAACGTTTAAGATAGACTGTTGTATCTCATCAAAAAGTATTTGGAAACTGCACTGTTTACTCATCCTTACAAGAAGAAAATTCAAAGTCTTATTCACTGAAATGTCAAGTGCCGTGCTGTGTGGAGTGGATCCCCCTCCTCCAGAGCACCTGGGAAATGGGAAATGCTGCGGGCATGAGCGTAGCACCAGCCTCTCCCTCCAGAAGCAGCAGTGAAGCATGTTGTGTTACCCTGGTACTCATTTCCCTGGGATTTTTTTCCATTTTAAGTTCTTTAGTCTGTAAGATGGGGGAGCTGTTGCATTGTACAAAAAATGGCAGAGACTGTTCTTACTAGTTCCTAGGCATTGTGTCTCCTTTTAACCAGGCTGCAGCAGGCGGGAGGTGGAAGCCTCCCCGGCTCCCACGCGAGGCTGCAGCAAGCACCAGTGCTTTCCAGAGCTGCGGAGCACCCGGGGAGGCACGGGGCGAGCAGTGCATAAACCTGGCCTAGGCAAACAGGTTTTGGAGAGGCCCCTTCCTCATCATTACTTCTATTTTTATTTAAGGTGAACTGGTGTTGCATTTCTGTCCAGGGTACGTTGGCGAGTGGTAAAGCACCAGCACAGATTGATTCACTGCTCTTCAGGTGCCTCCCAGCAGCCCCGCTCTGCCTGTCTGTCCTGGCTTCAGCAGGGACAGCGTTAATTTTCTTCTTAGTAGCTGGTACAGTGCTGTGTTTTGGATTTAGGATGGGAACAAAAGTTGATAACACACTGATGTTTTAGTCATTGCTAGGTAGTGCTTACACTAGTCAAGGACTTTTCAGCTTCCCATGCTCTACCAACTGGGAGGGCTGCAGGTGCACGGGGGAGCTGGGAGGGGGCACGGCCAGGACAGCTGACCCAAACTGGCCAAAGGGATATTCCATACCATGTGACGTCATGCTCAGTATATAAACTGGGGGAAGAAGAAGGAAGGGGTGGGCACGACATTTGGAGCGATGGCGTTTGTCTTCCCAAGTCACCGTTAGGCGTGATGGAGCCCTGCTGTCCTGGAGATGGCTGAACACCTGCCTGCCCATGGGAAGGAGTGAATGAATTCCTTGTTTTGCTTTGCTTGTGTGTGCGGCTTTTCCTTTGCCTATTAAACTGTCTCTATCTCAACCCACCAGTTTTCTCACTTTTACCCTTCCGATTCTCTCCCCCATCCCACCGGGGGGGAGTGAGCGAGTGGCTGTGTGGGTCTTAGTTGCCAGCTGAAGTTAAACCACGACACTGTCCCTGCCAGCTGGCGCTGCCAGCGAATTGGTCCTCGTACCTGAAACCACTGCAGGGAGAAGGGAGGGCTGGTACTGGATTTGTCCTCAGGTGGACTCGGTTCATCCATTGAAACCAAACCAAGTAAAGAGATACTTAATAGCTGAAGTGTATGCTTTTTTACATTTTTTAATCTATTAAAAAAACAGTTCAACTTCGATTTAAATTCATGATTACAGTAATTGCACTGTCTGTTTGCTTGATCTTTTAACAGATTTGCTTTTTGAGAAATAAAGCACTGATATACTTTGGATTTTTTTGAAATCTCCTGCAAGATTATATGAAGATTTCTACCAATTGGTACCTGGCTTTCACAAAAGTGGTTTATATCTTTCAATACTTTTTAATCTGTAGATATAAGCTGGAGGACTAACACATACTAATGCTGGATGTCCAGCAGTGATCTAGCACATGCAACGATTTTGCATTGCATGAGCACATTTTTGTCTGGGAAAGACCTTGAGGCGCAACTGAGAACAGTTTGCTGTGCCATCTAAGGGCCTTTCCCCCCTCAGCCCCAAACCTTGTGGGCAGGGCTCTGCCCACCCTCTGAGCCAGCCCACGAGCTCAGGGCACGGGAGCAGCATCCAGCCAAAGCACCACATCTGTCTTCTGAGAGCTTCACGCTCTCCACGTGATTGCTTTGCTCGCCCCCACGGCTGGCTGGCCATGTCCAACAGGCTGCTTCATGGCTGGGACCCGAGCTCGTCGAAGCACGGCTTGTTTAATTTGGTGTGCATGGATATAGGAGTGGGAGGAAATATGGCAGACAGAGACCCTGCACGTGAAATGGGAAGAAAGAGATTTATTGCAGGGCTGTAAATCAAAACTAAGGAATAAGCCCAGTCATCATTTAAAAAAAACCAGCCTACCCCCAAAAAACCTGTTACCCGCAAAAGGCTGTTTCCTTTTCCCAGGTTTCATTGTCACCTCCAGGCTATGGGACATGTGTTCCTAGGGCAGGCAGGGACCGAAGCAGTAGGGGAACTGCCACAGGTCCACTGTGGCCGGAGGGCAGTGCCGACGCGTGCGTTGGAGCTGGGGCAGAGGTTAAATGAAAAGGAGGGGACTCCTGACACCGTGAACAACCCCATTTTTCCAGCTGTAAACAGACATACAGGTACTTGTGTTTCTGAGGGGACAGACCTGGCCTTCAGTCCATGAAGCCCTTTTCTTGACGAAGGAGTGCTTTTCGCTTTCCCATCCCAGGTAACTGCGGGAGGCGGCAGCCAAAGCCCCAGTGGCCCCAGGAAAGGACTCAGTGCTGCAGTGCAATGCTGCTGTCTGATGAGCTGGTTTGGGGGAAAAAACAGCTCTGAATTTCTTCCTCAGAGGGAGATTAATCCTGCTGGATCCAAGGGCAGCGATTGCCCACAGCTGAATGAGGACTTCCGATCACACATCGCTGAATGGAGGCTTCCGATCGGTGTGCGGCAAGGCGCCCGCCAGGCCCTCTCTCGACGTTAGACTTCACACTGCTGTCTGCCAGCGGCAGGATCGCCTCTTTTGGCATAGGGGAGCCTGCCGATTCTCTCAAGCCAAGACAGGCACAAAAAGATGATGGAGAAATGGCAGACCACCACTTGAGATGCCTTTGATCCGAGTTGGCAACCGTTCAAGCCTACATACCATCGGTTGAGAGGGCTTCTGCTGCATTTAAGCAGACAGAAGTGTTGGGGGCTGTGCGGATGGGATGGGCTTCACCTGGCAGATAGCACAGGCGCCTTGTCCTGCCTCCCCAGGGCTCAGCAATCCCCTGCCTTGCCTATTTAACGGAACGGAGCAGCTGAGCTAAGGATGCACTCCATTGCCTGTCTCCTCCTCCCTTCTTCTGGTAGCATTTGGGTGTGCCCTTGATATTTTAATAACATGCTCCCTTAACACTTGCACTCTCTTCATGTTGGGTTTTTGGGTTTCGGTCTTTCAAAATTCTTTCTTATTCACATTTCTTTCTTATGCAATTTATTCCTTCTTTGTTGAGTGACTTCTCAGTAGAAAATACCAAAATCAACATCACCAGCCTGCTCGAATTCCCTTAGCATGCTTGCTGCTCTATAAGAGCCATGTGGAGAGCTCATTTCCATAATAGACTGAAAAAACAGTTGCTGATTTGAGTGTTTTCCTTAAGCCAAATCTTGCATGGAAGAGTATCCAATAATTCAAGCCATTTGCACTGTCTTCCTTCTTCTGCATGTCCCATATCCTCTCTTATATCCAAGCAACAAGCTGAGGGCTCATGTTCAACTGACTGGGATGGGAGAATGAAGAACTACCAGAGACGTCATTTATGCACACAAGAAAAAAAGAAAAAATAATCTTTTGTTTACAGTCTTTACAGTCACAGTTTAAAGCCTACAGAAGCTTACCACTGCCATAACCACACTGAAGTGAAAACGCTACACCAAAAATGAGTCAACTGGCACTGCAAAATTTTACTCCTGAATGCAGGCAAGGTCTAATTTTGTCTGATGTTTTGCTCCCCAGACAAGGAATGCAATATTCCACTGGAACAGGAGGACAAAGCAGATTTAATGATTATTAGGCATAAGCATCCCAAACAAGCAGAACTGGAAAAATAATGAGGTAACTAATATTTGTGGGAAGTTCCTAATTGGAAAAAAAATACAGAGACACACAGGCAAAAGAAGTCTAGTAATAACTCTTCAAAAGAGAGTGAGCTGGAGTCTGGCATGGATACCCACAGCTTCTGAGCTTGTTCAATTAAAATCAACACTGAATGGGTTTTCTTTCACTTCCATTACTCAAGCTGCATTCTTCAAAGGGATAGCAAATGAGTGATATGCATATGAAAGAACCATGGAGTATGAAATTACAAAATGATACAGGGTTTGGATATTTGCACTTTGAGATATTAAATCTTCTGAAGGAAAACATTTGAGCAAATTCTGAATAAAGAACCCTACAGAGGAGGAAGGAAGAGCTGCGAGATAAATCTAATAAGGAAGAGACTAAGTAATTTCCAAGCACTATTGAATTACTTGGTTTAACCATGACACAGTATTTCCAGTCTAGGATTTACTTTTCTGTCTGGTCAGGGCAGTGAGCACATTGTAACGGCCTTTCAGACCCATCTTTCTATACACGGCTGCCGTGGGGCAGTCTATGTGTCCTTCCCACGCAGTTTCTCTTGCCACCGCAGTGCCACCGAGGCAGGGGAGTCCCCAGCTGGCCTGTTGGTGCTCCGAGACGTGTTTTGGGGATGGCAGGGTCTCAGTCTCTGCGTGCTGGGGCTGTGCTGAGCGTTCACGATCATTCAATCATTCACTGCCCCCCACATCCTCCCTCCCTGCCACCTCCTTCCCTGCTTGCTGCCTTTGGGCGGACAGAGCGCAGCTCTGTCAGGCAGCACGCAGCCATGTTGCTCCTGCCCACGCAGGCAGCGATGCCAAGGGGCCGCACGCGGAGCGGGACTCGCGCTGCTCTCCACATGGGTGGTCTCCCTGCAGCTGCCCGGGGCCACTGGTTTGGTACGGGCTTGTCTGTGGGTGGGTAGCAATAGTTTACGTTTGCTAGCTGGGTCTCGTTTATGTTCATAACACAAACTGGGTTCAAGGTCCTGAGTCAGACTTGGATTTAAACCTTTCCAGAAATTTAGAGGTGCTAAAAATCACTTCCTTGCTCCCTGGCGCCCACCCTCCTTTCTTTTTTGCAGACACTGCATTGTTGCAGCACCTCTCCGGGCAGATCGGATCCATACCTCTTCACTGTCCTGCATGGCTCCGCAGCGTGGGACCGAAGGCAACCGGCAGCAGGTGTCCTTACCCCGGTGCAGCCACTGCTGCCCTGTGGAGTACATCTCTGCTTTGGCCTTCCTAGCTTTTGCCCTGCAGGGCCAAAGACAGGCTTTATTACAGCCGGCAGCTGGAAAGGAGGCATAACAGAGGTGTGTCACGGTCCGTTTGGATCTTGCAAATTTACAGGACAACGTACTCTGTAAATTAAACTTTATTTTATGAACTCATTAAGAAATATAACAAACAAACATGACAAACAAGGGCTCAATCCCCTTTGACCAGGCTAATCTTTCATGTGAATTCACTTATTCACCATTCAGGTCATGAGGTTTCATAACTTATAACCTGTAACTCTTAACTCGTGCACCGATGAGCAAAATAGTTCCCTAGCTGAGGGTGAGAATGCTCATCCTTCCTCCGCCGTCATGGTGCAGGCGTCCCCTGCATCACACCGGCAGGCACAAAAGCCTCAGCAGTCCTGCTGCTGTTTGGTCCGTTTCAGAAGATTTTTGGGTAAGCTGATGTTTTATACCTTCCAGCTTCAAGGTTTAGTCTATACCATTTCCAAGAGTTAGCAGATACTGACAAAACTGCCCGACACCCGATATGCAAAGATGCTGGCTGCAGGGGACAGCCAGCTGCAGGTGACAGTGGCTGCGTCATGGCCCTTTAGCTCTTTCTGGTCACCAGTCCTGCCTACCTGGTGCTCTCGCTTTGACCCAATGGCACGCTCCCAGCTAACATCAGGCCTTGCTTGGCATGAGCCGTGTTAGCCAAAATCTGAGGAGTCGTGTGAACAGTCACAAGGTGCCAGGTATTCCCATCGTTGCTTTTTTTTGAGGGGGCGCGAGGGGAGGGCTAGGGCTACCTGCTGCGTAGCTGTGCCCATTCTTGGTCTCAGTCTGCCAGCCTGCTTTACTTTTAATATTATGTACAGATTAAAAGGCATTAGAAGTCACCTGATTGGCACTGAATCATCTTGTATTTTCAGGAATATACTGCATGGAAAACACTTAGACAGTTGCCTTAGAAAGCTCCTAGCCCTGACGGTCTCTCTAATCACACAAGATTTCCATGCTGTGTTTAAAAATCTCAGAATGCCATGACTTGATGGTAATTAGTGATAATTGTTTCACACACAGGCACTGTATTTGACTAATAACTCCCTTTACAAGAGTCAGGGAGATCAGGGATGCCTGGGTCAAGAACTGTCACTGTTAATTACCCTTTTACTCCTCCTGTTGCTAATGCAAGCTTCTCTGCAGCTTCTGCTGGTGTTGACCTTTCAAGGAGCAGAGGCTCAGTCCTGCGAGGTCCCAAGCACCGCAGCACTGTGCTCAGACAGCACTGGGCTGTGCAGAAGCACATTCAAGTGCTGCATCCCAGGTCCCCTTCAAAGGTGGCAAACACAGATTTTTATTTCTTAAGGAAAAGAGGCAGGTATGTAATCCCCAGTCTGACCTGCCACAGAGTGCAGGCCAAGAGCCATGTGCTCATGGTTTTTGCTGCTGTTTGAAGTTCTTCTGGAAGTGAACCCAGGCTGGGTTAAAGAAAAACAACTTCAATAGACAAAACTCTAACGGTCCCTTGGGTAAGTTGCTCCAATGACTTACTATCCTTATTGTTAAAAATGTACCTCTTACTTCTACTTCTAAGTTTCCTATGTAGCTTCCAGACATGTTTTTTTTTTTTTCCTTTTTTAATGTCTAGCCCCTAAAGAGAAATGTTTCTTAGGAACTGGGTAATGTTTGCTAGTGTGCTGTGAATGGCCATGGGATAAGAGGAAGGGGTCAGGAGATATTAAGAACTGCACTGCCATCTCCAGCCAAAAACTCCTCTCTTCCCATTCATGAGCCATCCTGCCCTGCAAGGTCATGCATCTGCCAGCTCTGGAAATTCACACAAGGGAAGCTGGAGAATGAAGGTGTTGCTGATACTACCACACAGGCTTGAGAAAACGTGGCTGCAAAAAAGGAGTTGATCATCTGACAAGGTTGAGAAACTGCAAATCAGAGGAAATTAGTTTTCAGGTGGTTTTCCCCTTGTGTCAGTACTGCCAGACTGCACTGGGGTTGTACCATCGTCTCTTCTAGGAAATGGGTTTCCTTTGTACAGCGAGACCCCGCTCTGGGGCACTTCAGCCCCTCCAAAAAGGCACAGTGTCCGCTGCCCGGAGGGTCACCCCAGCTCTCCTGAGGGGTGACAAGGACTTGGTCACTGTGGCCTCTTGGAAGAGGCTTCTTGGGAACTGCTGCCCAAGCGCAGGGAGAAGCCAGGGGTTTCCAGGCTTTGCCTCGCTGCAATGAACGGACCTCGCAGGGCATGGCAAGCACCCGGCCCCACAGCCAGCTGCCTCCCCATGCCGGCCTGGCCCACAGCCCCCTGCCCTGGCTGCTGCTCGGGAAGGTGGGGGCTCCTGGGGCGCCTGATGTGCCAGCACAGAGCTCAAGAGGCAGGCACCCCACAGGCACCCCCTCCCACCAGCACGCAGCCATAGAGCCAGGCACCCCCTGCACCACTGGGCGGGGGGTCAGCCCCTTACCCCCTGCTCAGGGTCTGGTCCCCGCAGCCGGGTGCCCACACCGGCCTGAGCCTGGCTTCTGGCAAGGTCCAGAGCCACCTCCACGCTCCCCGCTCCTGAGCAGCACCCTCCTCTGCTCACATGCCTATTTTCCTGCCAGCCCAGCAAAGCATCTGTCTGACCCAGCTCTGCTCTCCAGAAGGAGGTGTGTGAATATCAAACAGTTAACCAGATGATCTGACTTCTAAAAAAAAAAACCCTCCGCCACTGTTATTTTACAGACTCAGAAGGCAAGATTGCAAAGATGCAGTGCCCTTATAAAGTCAGTGAGCAATATGAATATGCAATGTGAATATGCATTCAGTGTGTATAGGAACATGAAATTATACAGGAAATGGGAACCATATCTCCAGAAAATGTCCTTTACACGGCAATGACCAAGCACTTCAGATAGCTGTGTGGAACAGCAGTTGTCCCTACGCGCCAAGTAAAAGGCAGTTCTGGAAACACTCCCCTCTGTGTTAGAGATAATACCCTTCAGAAATGCCTTTCCCATTACTGAGAGACTGCCCTGCCGTAGCGGAGTCTCCCCATCTGAGCCTCTCCACTCACAGAGATCTGTACGAGTTTCTGCAGCTCAGTGTGAATTCTGCATTGCCAATGGCAGACATCTTAATGAAAAGCATCTTCCCGTCAGCAGCGGCTCCAGCCTGTTCTCAGCAGTCCTCCTGATTAGCCCGTGCAGGAGCTGTCACTTGGCACTGACCTGAAAATCTGCTTACCTGATTTCTGGGCAGGAGGGAGCTCAGGACTGCTGGCGGCTGAAACACGGACACTCAGCTCAAAAATCTCTGCTCAGCTTAACGTCTTGCTACCCTTATGCAGCCCTGGGCAGATCGGCCGTCAGGGTGTTGGGAGCAGGCAGAGGTTTGCCCACGTTTCAGGCCACTGGCGGGGGGCAGCAGTGGAGCAGCGGGTGCGTCCTGGAGGGCATTCTGTTTTCTTCTGCTTTGAGAATCCATCCTTGGATTTCCCCTAGATTTTTCTTCTAAATAAAGCTCCAAAGGTGCTCACTGTGCTCAGGTTTCCAGGTACCACAGAGAGATGGCACAGGAGCATCTGATGCAGGCTCTCTTTTGCCTGTTATAGCACTTTTCTATATATACCCGCCAAGAGACTCCTCTGGTGCTCACCTGTTTGATCACTCAGCAATAAAATCTGCAGGTGCTTTTTTCTGTGTCAGTGTTACAAGTTCCTGTTCACACTGCAGCGGGATGCGGAGATGCCACCAAGAGCCCACGTCCCCATTGCTTGGCGCTGGGTGGGCACAGAGAAGCGTGTCACTGAGTTTAACTCCCTTTAGTCCATCAGACAAGGCTGGCAGGGAGCAGAAAAGTACCAAGACTGGAAGCTGTGTTTACAGGAAGGCTCACATCTGCTCACACTATTACTCCCTAGTGGAAACGGAGACCATTTTTCCATATTAGGACCCTTGTCTCTATTGAGAGTTACTGCCTGCTGCTGTCCTCTCCAAGCATTGCTCATCCACTTAAGTTCTTTGCGACAGCTTCTCTCGTGGACTGAGCATGGTGGCTCCGCGGTCCCCTCCAAGAAGCTCCCTGCTAGCCCTTCCCCAAGCCAGCTGCCCCCTCCAGTGCAGCCAGCTCCTCACCTGCCCAGTGGTTATCAGATGTGTCTCCATCCTGCCAAGTTTAAATTAATATTTTCCCTCCTGAAGCCCATGCACGTTAGGTCCGTATGTTACTAGGTCCATGATAATCCTGCCAGGGGAGTCGGTCATTAAGAAAATGTTACTGGCTTGGGGGGAGCTCTGCTGCAATTTGCCTCTCTGAAACCTGGCTTGTTTGAATCCTAAATTACCCACATCCACTTGCCTTCAGCTGCTATTTCTTTTCAATTTCTCCTGCAACTTTGCACACTGCTGAGGACTAACCTAAAGATTCCTGTATTCCCATCTCACTTCAGCCCCCCTTTCTTAAAACACAGGAACAAGTGCAGCTTTTTTCCCCACCCGATGATACCATTCCCAAAATGACAGTTATTAAAATCCTTGCTTCTGCTCTGTCACAACAGTACCCTGGGATGAAGACTGTTTCTGTGCATAGGAAACTTAGTGGTCTGAGCTGCTCCTCATCCTCATATGTTTCCACAGCTTCTGTCTCCGTAAACTTGTTTCCCCATCACCTGTGTGCATTGGTGTTCAACACCACAGCCTTACCAAAACCATAACCATAAAGTGAATTAGCCAGTCAGTTTGCGTGCCTTGCCCAGAGTTCCTTTAGTCTTCGCCCCAACCATAACGCAGATTAGCCTCCTTCCTCTCCTCTGTGTTGCTGACCGACCTTTTGCATGGTATTCTACATGCTTTGCAAAGACCTTTTTTTACTTTTCTTCTGGAAATCTTTGCTTTCTCCAAGACTTTCACTGTCTCCAAGATGTAGTTCCCTTTGGTGGATAATCTTTTTTTTCCCTCAGCCTTTGCAAGTTTTCTCACTCCTTATGTTCTCTTTGAAACTGTTATTCCATTTGGGGCAACTTCACTCAAATTCTCTCTTTTGTGGAGGAACCTAAATAAAGCAGTGCTCAGCTAGATTTCAGAAAGGCATTTTTTGATATTCAAGTGGGATTTTTATCTTTATTCATTCCAATGGAAAGATCTCATATACAATGAAGAAATAGGTACTATTGTCTCCATTTAGCTTTCTCTCTCATCACTCCCCTCTCCAATTTCAAACTACATAGCAAAAGGAGCTGCTGCCAGAAAAGCTTTTTACCTTCTGGAAAACTACAGATACTTATGGATAAGATGTTCTCAGTCAGTAGAACCAAAAACCTGCTCCATGTATGACCACCAAAAATCTTCATTTCTGAGACAAGCTTTTTGAACCACTGGCTCAGTCCAGGATGGGATTGTATTGCTGGTCACGTCTGAGAGAGCAGCATTTCAAGGAGAGCTCTGACTCTGAAACAACAACAATGAATTAATTTTCTTTCTCAAAAAAACAGAAGAACAAAAAAAGAAATAATCCTTTACCTTGCTCATCTGACTGGAAAAGCATTTCTAGAGAATTTATTAACTCCATCTGATTTTAGATTAGTTTTTAAAGCAAATTTATCATGGCAATTCAGTAAACCTAAGTACATTTCCAGTAGAAAGCCAGAAGAGAGTTTTGTCAATCCTGTTTTTATCTCCAAACACAAGAAACACCAAAATGTGAAAAAGAGCTCACACATGAAATACCAAGTCTCATTTCTGCAGTATTTCCATATTTAACATAGGTTTAATGAAAAATGTGTAAAACTACCCTGCTGGCCAAATACGGCTTTGCTGCTTCCTTCGTGTGCGTCAAGGCAGGCATCTTTGGAGACCATATGCTCGTGGCAAGGCAGCGACAGCTCCCAGCCCAGACCCCAGCCGGGCCGAGGGCTCCGCACGCCCCAAGCCCACTCCTGCTAACCCCCACCAGCAGGGATGAGCTGCTGCCGGCTCAGACAGAGGAGCTGTCCGGGCCAGGGGCTGTGCTTGGGGCCTGAG
>NW_008824538.1:406521-420383 GCF_000699105.1 Pygoscelis adeliae | reverse complement strand
CCCGGGGGGCCCCGCCCCCCCCCCCCAGCCACTCACTCACTCCCCACCGTGGGATGGGGAGAGAATCGGAAGGGTAAAAGTGCGAAAACTGGTGGGTTGAGATAAAGACAGTTTAACAGGTAAAGCAAAAGCTGCACACGCAAGCAAAGCAAAATCAGGAATTCATCTATTGCTTCCCATCGCAGGCAGGTTCAGCCATCTCCAGGACAGCAGGGCTCCATCATGCGTGATGGTGACTTGGGAAGAAAAACATCATCACTCCAAACGTCCCCCCTTCCTCCTCCTTCCCCAGATTTTATTGCTGAGCACGACATCCTACAGTCTGGGACATCCCTTTGGTCAGTTGGGGTCAGCTGTCCCGGCTGTGCCCCCTCCCAGCTCCTTGTGCACCCCCAGCCTGCTCGCTGGCAGGGCAGGGGGAGGAGCAGGACAGCCCTTGATGTTGTGCAAGCACTGCTCAGCAGTAACTGAAACATCCCTGTGTTATCAACACTGTTTTCAGCATAGATCCCAAACATAGCACCATGCAAGCTACTATGAAGAAATTTAACTCTCCCAGCCAAAACCAGTACAATGGCTAATTCACATATAGCTACTCTGTAATCTTCAACACTGTTTCCATGTGATTAGTAAAAACCAGAGGCTATTCTTGGATTAATTTTGAAGTTAAACGCATGGTACCAGCAAATGCCTCCTGGCATCTCCTTCAGCCCTTTGCTACAGAAGAAATACAGCAAACCCAGAAGTGGAAGCAGAATGAGGAAGAGGTGGGTGAGCAAGATTTCCCCTTTCAGTGGCAAGTGGCTGGTGGATCCACCTAGCCTGGGCTTGTAACTTCATCTGCAAACACCCTGTGAAGATGCTGAGCCACTCTATTTACCAGCCCTGGACTTATTTCAAGCCTGCTTTCTGTCAAAAGCCAGTAATTAGATGCATTCTTTAAATCGTTAAAGTGTTTGTATAGTAAGCAATTACCAAATTCTACACTGCAATTCTACAATTAGCAGTTCTACATGGTTAATAATAAATATAAAAATTGTGTTAACAACTCTCAAGGGCTTCCATTCCTCCTGGAAGGATCACGTTTGCATTGCATTATAAAAATTAGTCTATACACTGGTCAGCCAGCTACTAACGTTGTCTAGGTCTGAAAAGGGTTGGCATTTCAATAGTAAAGTCAAATTCAATGACCAACATCTTTTCATTAGCAGGGAAATAGCAGTTCAGACCTATAACTGTGATGGTGAAGGCTCATAGGAAAGGTGCGATGAGGCAGTAGTACTCAGAGTGATATCCAGCAAGACACAGGGGAGCCCTTATGCCAGGGGAGGGATGCCTGTTTGGGAAGACTCTCATGGCAAACAAACAATCTTTGTGGTTTTTTTCCCTTCTTCCCTTCCAGCTAGCCCCAAATGAAAAGGATGTGCCGCTTTCCACATCCTTCTAGCGTCCATTCCCAGACAGAGTCCACTGCTACTTACTAAGTGCAGTGCCCAGCCTGGCATTGCATGTCCCGTTAAGAGGGCTGTATGGGACACAGAAATGCTGAGGACACCCACGGTCATTTTGTGTTTTTTTCCAGGCAAGTTCTGCAAAATCTTCAAGGATGGAAACACGTCTGAGACAGTCCTGTGGAAACAAACAAGGCAACATTCCTGAAGCAAATGGTACTCAAAACACTATTACAGCCCGCCCGGCCTTACATTTTTGTTAAGCAACGGCTTGGAACAACTAGATTTCCTATTAGCTCTGCAGAGTAGAATTTGTGGGCATTTTGTGGGTTATTTAAATAACCCACCAGCATTATTACAGTTCTTTGATGGTGAGAAGGTTGACATTGAATAAAACTTAATTTTTTTTTCCCCATTCCACTTTCCCAAAACCCAGTACTAACAAATAAAAGAAATCCACCCATGAACTTGTACTTCTCTTCTCTCCTCTCCTTTTTGCTTTCTCCCTTCATTGTATTACACACCAGATGTTAATTTCCTCCCCAAAAAATGCTTGTTGCCACTGCTCAGTACTAAGTTTGGGAATAGAGGAGATATCATTAAATACATTAGCACCAAAATGAGGGTAGCAAAAGGATCAAACTCAAAAGCTGGATGGACTGTGAGTTGCAAAAGCAAAGAAAACTGTTGTTTGTTTGTCCATTCCAGACAGACTGCCAGAAAAAGGAGAGGACAGCTGCCGTTGTGAGTATGTGTGTAGCCCTGTGACACAGCTCTGCTGTGGCCAGTCACTGGCCATGAGCTCTGCACTGAGTTTGCCAGGCCTCAGCACCAAGGCGTGTCACACCTGCTCTGCCCGAACTCGCCGTCCCCTGCCTGCAGCTCCCCTTTACCTGGCTGAGCTGACACTCGGTGTGCGTCTAACGATTTTAACTACTGCTTTTTCTGCAGCAGTTAGATCTGGAGTTGTAATGATTAGATTTCAGCTACACTCACAGTAATGTCTTGGCTTTACTTACACAGAAGGTGTGCTGAGGAGAAAGACTGAGTGTAACGCCCGCCTGGCCTTCAGCATCTTGTGTGACCTCTGGAGCCCCTTAAAAAGAGGAATCTGGCATCAGTGATGTAAGCAGTAGGCTATAAGCTACAATTAGTCACTTGGCAATATCATACCTGAATCCCACAGAACTCTTGGGTGCAAATCACTTAATCCTGGCGGTTCATTAATATTAATCAGTTTAACTAACAACTTTGTTCCTAATGCAGTGAGCTACCCGGAATAATCCTATTCCCATTCCAAGGGACAGTCTGCCTGCTTCAGTAATTGTAGATAATGTCTCAGTTCAGATTGTGCCTTAACTTTGACAGGACACAGAGCTATTATCTTTCTTGTAATACTAATGGAGGACAGGTTGCCAGTAACTTCTGGCTGATGATTTGTCTACCTATACTGTCTTCATGACAGCTCTAAGAAAGCGCTCTGGCAATGAGAGCCAACAGCTGATCATTCCCATACGACAGCTTGGGGCCATGCACATGGTGCATTGCAGCAGTCCGTGTAGGCAAAGGAAATGTCCCGTTTCGATTTTGTTCAGGGCAGTTATGCAGTAAAATTGACACCAGTCCTGTCTTTGGACCAGTCCCTAACTTCCATCCCACAAGGGGTAGAAATGTTGAAAATGGAAAAGCGATGGCACTCGGTGAGGCAAAAGTAACATCGTTAAGATTAGCAAGAGAGAAAATGAGCCAGGAGCCAGGGAGGAGATCTCATGGGAAGTAAGTGGTGATGGAGGTGGCGACCCAGCACCCAGGGGGTTTTATTCGGGTGGGGGGGGTGGCAAAATCAGCTTGCAAAAGCTCTGACCAGGCCATTATGTTTGATGAAAAAATACTTCTGGGGCAGGGGGGAACCTTCTTGTGAAAAGCGGGCGGGAGTGGTTCCTTAATGACTTTCCACTTCTACTGAAAGCTCAGATCTACAATATTTTTGTTTCATTTTCCATTCCCTCCCTTCTTTTTTTAATGTCTCTTTTCCAGAGGAGAAAGCTGGAAATGAACCAGGAGGCATAGGGAAGGGAGACCTGAAACTACAGGGGGAAAGAGCTTGGAACTAAAAACAGTTTCCGGAAAAGAGGAAAATCTTCCGAAATGGTTGATTCTTATTTAAGAATAATTAATTAAGAATAATTTAATTGGGATCCCAAGATCCCAACCTTCCCAAGGTTGATTCTTATTTAATCAAAAGTGCAGAAAAAAAATTGAAATATATATTTACACTTATATACTTATATAAACATATATAAACTCAGTAAGTTTTATACACTTATATAAACTCAGTAAGTTTGCAGACAACACCAAGTTGGGCGGGAGTGTTGATCTGCTCGAGGGTAGGGAGGCTCTGCAGAGGGACCTGGACAGGCTGGATCGATGGGCCCAGGCCAACTGTATGAGGTTCAACAAGGCCAAGTGCCGGGTCCTGCACTTCGGCCACAACAACCCCACGCAGCGCTACAGGCTTGGGGAAGAGTGGCTGGAAAGCTGCCTGGCGGAAAAGGACCTGGGGGTGCTGGTCGACAGCCGGCTGAACATGAGCCGGCAGTGTGCCCAGGCGGCCAAGAAGGCCAATGGCATCCTGGCCTGTATCAGAAATAGTGTGGCCAGCAGGAGTAGGGAAGTGATCGTGCCCCTGTACTCGGCACTGGTGAGGCCGCACCTCGAATACTGTGTTCAGTTTTGGGCCCATCACTACAAGAAGGATGTTGAGATGTTGGAGCGTGTCCAGAGAAGGGCAACGAGGCTGGTGAGGGGTCTGGAGAACAAGCCTTATGAGGAGCGGCTGAGGGAACTGGGGTTGTTTAGCCTGGAGAAAAGGAGGCTGAGGGGAGACCTCATTGCTCTCTACAACTACCTAAAAGGAGGCTGTAGCGAGGTGGGGGTCGGTCTCTTCTCCCAAGTAACAAGCGATAGGACGAGAGGAAATGGCCTCAAGTTGTGCCGGGGGAGGTTTAGATTGGATATTAGGAAAAATTTCTTCACTGAAAGGGTTGTCAAGCATTGGAACAGGCTGCCCAGGGAAGTTGTTGAGTCACCATCCCTGGAAGTATTTAAAAGATGTGTAGATGTGGTGCTTAGGGACATGGTTTAGTGGTGGACTTGGCAGTGTTAGGTTAATGGTTGGACTCGATGATCTTAGAGGTCTTTTCCAACCTAAATGGTCCTATGATTCTATGATTTATTTGTGTGTTTGTTTTGCAGAATTATGTATTTATCTTGCAGAAAAATAGGGTGTATTTCTGAGCAGCCATGGTGGCTTATGACTTATGTTCAAGGCAAACACAAGACAAATGAGGTACCTCCAGATGGCTAAATACCAGCCAAGCAGGGTTCACTGCCATGTCGTCCAGTGATAAAGAATCACCACTATTCCGTATAGACTGAATAAATGCATAAAAATCAGGAAAAATAAATAAATCATGAAGAGAACACCTGAACAGGCAAAAGAGCACAACATTGCGGCTCATAAACTGGATTGTGAGGTTCGGAAAAATGTGGAGGACAAGTCTGCAATAAGTAATAGTTTCTCTGATGTGTGTAATATATCAGATCTCATTTGATATATTGTATGATACAAGGTATGCTTTGTATTCCATTAATTATGTCAGCAATTCAAAGCTTAAAATAACATTTGCATCATGATAAATGCTAGTTTCTGGAAGGCAAGGCTCCCCTGCAAGGGCTGAATGTGGTTCACCTCCTTCAGCATCTGATGCCTGGGCAGTCCTCAGCAGGACAACCTGCCATCCCTCAAGGGGAGGAAAATGATGTTGCTGGTACCGCTAAGTTCACAGGTACTCATTCATTCTCAGCGTTCCTTGAATTTAATTCCTCGCCAAGTACTGCTGCAGAGCCACAGCAGCCCTGCCCCACGCCCCAAGAGGAGGACTGACTGTGCCTGCCAGGGCGATGCACCATGGGGATGTACCACGGGCATTGATCCCACTGCTGCCCATGGCCAGCTTTCTCTCTCTGTGATACCTTGTGGCCCGGATGGTGCAACCTGGCACCAGGACTGCCCAGGCAGGCGCCCACCTGGTGAGTCCCGCAGGCTTTCCCTTCCCGCCTGCAGACTTCAGCAGGTTCAAGCTGCTGCTTTGGAAGCAGCTGTGGAAGTGCTGCTCTGCAGATCAGAATTGATGAACTGAAGTTGGTATGTTGGAGCACCAACCTGCACCTCCCTGCAGATTTCCAGGCATGGGTGCACCCAGCCCTCCCCGTTCTCATGACTTCTGCAGTGTCTGACACCTCTGAGCGAGAGCAGAGCCTTCTCCTAGGAGGCAGCTGGAGGGCAGCTAGGTGTTGAGCGGTACAGCACTGCTCCGGTAGCTTTAAGAGCTGCGTGTGTTTCCTCCGTGGCAGTTCTGCAGAGCTACATGGGCAATATAACAAACTGTGTTCATATTCAGCATATCCTGTGTTAGAGCAAAACAAAACATTGCTTCAGCAAATGTTAAGAAAACCCCTGAAACATTTTATATTTATGGTATTTCAACTTTTCATCCTTGTTTGCAATTAAAGAGCTTGAAGCATATAGATAGCCAGAGTAATCCTTAATATGTGTAAGGCTTACATGCATTATCAACAGCTCAGTGCAGTACGAAATGTGAAAGGGGCTTCTTCCTGAATGCATTGTTATGTAAATCTAAAGCAAGGGAATACAAACATTTCTGTCTTATAGGGGATTTTTTACCAAATTAACATTTACATAAGCAGCTTCATGAGACTGTTTTTGAAACCATTAATTTGGATTCCAAACCTGCCATGTTTTTCCTCAGAGGACAGAAATGACGTCGCTTGTCTCACGTGGTACAGCAGTAGGGCTGCTGTAGCCATGATGCTCTAAGGATATAAGCAATAGAGATTTAGAGCAGAGACATAATCTTTTATCTTACCACCTGATATAGCTGGAAGAAAACAGGCAATATTTCAGAAACAAAAGCTCTTCAGATCTGAAATTTCACCTACCATTTCAGTGGTTCTATTAAAAAATATAACCTCTCTCTACAGATTTTACCTTACTTAAATATTTAGATTATCAGGGCTATAAGTTTATTATTTCTGCAACATGGAAAGATAATCACATTTTCCACTGAGAGAGATACAGCAGAAGACACAAACAGCCACTGGGTCCAACCAAAAGTCCATATAATCATTTATCCAGCATGAGCTGTGTCAGAAAGGAAGGTACTTCCAAATCCCAGATCCTAAAAATCTGTGCAAATCAGTGTACTATATCATGAAAAGAACTAAAGCCTAATGCTAGGGAATAACAGAACATAGGTCTGGAAAACACGTGCTGACTTTGCAGATGAAATCCTGAAGCCAGAAAATCTGGCCGTCTGATTTATAAATGCAGAAAATGTGCCAAAATCAATGCAAAATATGGAGAATGCAGGAATGAGAAAGACCAAAAAGCAAAGATGACAGACTTGCACACTGGCTGACAGCACTTAAGCGGAAAAGAGATTAAAGCATGCAATCCCAGAATATTCTTCCAGTTTCCAGTGATTTGTGGCTCAAATGGTTTTGTTTTTAAAAAAATCCAGGATTGTTTTTTCTGTTATAAATTTACGCAGTCACTTTTGCGTTCAAGTGAACCTTTAGCATCAACAACAGCAATGCCTAGTTCTTGAGCTCATGCAAGAAACACGCCATGCTCCCCAAAGGATGTATCATCTGAAACCTTCTGGCAGCCACACACAGCTCAGCACCTCCGGGTTTCACCAGCTCAAGGCCTTTTCTTCTCTCTTTTCAGATTTTCAGCAAGTCTCTAAAAAGCTTCCCTAAGGTGGCCCACAAGTCAGTTGTTTGCTCCAAGCGAGAGCCTGGTGAGAGGATGGGGACAGGCGTTACCTGCATCCCTGCTCCCCTGCCAGGACAAAGGGCCATACAAGGGGCTGTCCGCACTCCACCCCAGGGGCTCCCAGGAGACCCTGCCCCTGCCCAGCAGCTCTCCATGCTGCCGGTCATGCTGTGGGCAGAGAGGATGCATGCCTTGGGTGCGGGGAGATCCCAGACTGTGTTACTGGTGTGCCTGAAATCTTAAAGGTCTCATCCGTATTAGTGCAGATGAAGGAACTACACACACAGAGAACTGCAGTCGAAGCTGTTTCAGCCAGGATAGAGTTAATTTCCTTCCTAGTAGCTGGTACAGTGCTGTGGTTTGGATTTAGGATGAGAACAAAGTTGATAAGGCACCGATGTTTTAGTTGTTGCTAGGTAATGCTTACACTAGCCAAGGACTTTTTAGTTTCCCATGCTCCACCGACTGAGCAGACTGCAGGTGCACAAGAAGCTGGGAGGGGGCACATCCAGGACAGCTGACCCAAACTGGCCAAAGGGATATTCCATACCATGGGACGTCATGCTCAGTACATAAACTGGGGGAAGCTGGCTGGGGGGGGCCCGCTGCTTGGGGACTGGCTGGGCATCGGTTGGCAGGTGGTGGGGGGTGAGCAATTGTACTGTGCATCACTTGCTTTGTGTATTATATTATTATTATTATCATTATCATTTTATTTCAATTATTAAACTGTTTTTATCTCAACCCATGAGTTTTTCTCACTTGTGCTCTTCCCATTCTCTCCCCCACCCCACCGGGTGGGGGGGAGTGAGCGAGCGGCTGCGTGGTGCTTAGTTGCCGACTGAGGTTAAACCACGGCACACACACACGTAGTTTCTACCCCTGTTCCCAGCCTCCTGCTCCCCAGCCCCTGCGGGTGCTGCGGCGAGGCTCTGGGACTGGCCCTGGGGGTGTTATGGGGTGTGTCGGCATCGGGGGTCCTTCACCAGGAGGAACGTGATGTCCATGCAGATGGTTTCTTCTTCCTCACTCCAGAACCCACTTGGGGTCTTTTCTGTGTGTTTGCTAATGTGCTTTACACAATTTTTCCTTCTTCAGTGCTCCGCAGCTCCAGGTTACATCCAACTGCACTACATGCAGTGCCTTGACATGTGGTAGATGCCATTTCTTGTTCTCTTTGTTACCCTGAAGACAGTTGTGTCCAGCTCCAGCTCCACCTTTCTTCAACGGCCCATGGGTGGGTTGTGCACAGCTGTGAGGGCTCCTGTGCCCATGTCTCATCACCCCACACCCACTCTCCTCTGTGCCACATCCCGTGTCTCCAATTCCCAAGCCCCTGCTCTCACACCAGCCTGTGCTGCTCTCCACAATGTCTGTGTGTCAGTCCCAAATGTCCCGTCCTGCCTGGAGTAACTGCTGGTGGCTGCTGCTGCCTGTGTGAAGCTGTGGCTGCACCGCACAAGGGAAAACAGAAGTAAAGCAGCTCAGACACAGACACCTGGTCAATGAGAGAAACTGCTGTCATAGCTCAACTGGGTAAAGGGGAGCTGCCGGCAGGTGACGGCGAGTTCGGGCAGAGCAGGTGTGACACGCCTTGGTGCTGAGGCCCGGCAAACTCAGTGCAGAGCTCATGGCCGGTGACTGGCCATGGCAATGCTCTGCTGCTGGGCTACACAGCTCTAAGGTATCACGTCAGTAATGACATTGCCACTGGATTTCATTCATCGCTTTTTTCTTTAGTTACTCAGTTTTTTCAGATCTTTCTTCTGGTCTTTGTAGTCAGCTTGAGATTTAAACAACCAGGCAATAAATGAACTGGTTAAGTTCGATACTGCTGGAAGGCAAGGCAGAGGGGTGAAAGGAACTGTTCACTGTGCATAACTAGGAATTACCTATTTCTGCTTAGGAAGAAAGGAAAATGTAGTCCCTGTGAATACCTGGCATCAGTTCAGCTCTTGGGGACAGCAAAAGGCAAAGAGTTTATTTGAACTAGGACAGAAACCAAACCGGACAGCGTTATTTGCTGCTCTCCACCAGCCAAGCATGGTGGGCTTCATGCAGCTGTGGTCCCCCCCTCACAGAGAGGATGTCTGAGAGTTAGGAAATGGGCAGAGCAGGACACCAGAAGTGGCCGCAGGCTTTCATGTAAGACATAACCACATATACTGAAACTCTGCAGCATGAGGAAGAGCTGTCTGCACGAAAGATGTGATGATATCCAACAACGGCATGAAGAAGATGCATAAGGAATTATTAGCTACTGTTTCTCACAATATGTGAACTAGGCAGCACACCGAAAATGATCATACAGCAAATTTAAAGAACAGACAGAAAAGCATCATCTTTGAAGCAGTCTCTTGCCATGGCTGTGCTGTTAGAGGAATGTGTGCAGCAAGGACACAGGTATCTACCTGCTTTTTTTTCTTATGGAATAGTATTGCATGATTTGATTTTGAACACTTTTCTGTCTCATCTCTGCCAAGTTCGGCACTCGGCTGGGTTGACAGATAAGTGATTTACAGAAGGTCAGGCAGAGCAGCTGCAGTTTCCAGCGTCAGTCACCTCGGTCCACCCAGTTACCTGGTCAGAGTCACCACAGCCGTCCTTAGGCTTGGACCAGGGAACAGCAGCATCCTGGGATGAACTGTGGATCGTTGCGTTTCCATGCATATTGAATGAGAACATGTGTGTCAGGAGAGACTTTGCTTTCACTTGTTGGGCACTAACAGCGACTCTCAGAGTAGAGGTGTTGGGAGGGAAGGGGACGCCTTGGCCGGGGAGTGGGCCTGCGGGGCTCTGTGAGGGCAGACCCACAGCATGGAGCCTTTGCCAGGGCCAGGCCCCTCAGAGACCATTACAGCCCCCAGCACAAAGCCCCCCCTGGGGCCCACCGAGCAGCAAAGGGTGGAACCGGTCATCCTCCCTGCTGGCTTGGGGCTGGGTGAGGTGGGTCAGGCCTCTGGGGTAGTGTGGGGATGATTGATTGACCCTTAAAGGTGGGCCATGGCCAAAAGTGTAGTCACTTCTACGAGGATCTCTTCTGCACGGAGTGCTCGGTGGCTTCAGCAGCTGCAGCCGGCGAAGGTACCCTGCCACAGTTCTCCGGCCGGGACGCAGGAGATGCCCGTCCCCTCCCTTGGCAGCCACGCGCTGGCCATGACAGGGTGCGGGCTGGGCTCCTCTCAGCCATGACCCGCTGGGGCTCGGTGCAGGGACCTGGCTGAGGGACTCATCTGCTCATGGGTGAACCCTGCACGTGGTGCTTTGCCATCAGCACGGCTGCGCTGATGAACACAGGATCTTTATGTAACACCATCAGAGCATTGTTAAACACCCAACACTGAACTGAAACGTTGTTGTAACCCCCACTGTCCCAGACTGGAAATCTAGTCTGCGTCTAACACCACGGACTTCCCAAAGCATGTTTCTTCGGGCAATAAAAGGCTGACAGGTCCAAGAAAAATTGCACACACGTTCTTGAGACAAATCTTCGGTAGCGCAGCATCAGTCCCACAAAACGATGACTGCGCCCGCAGACTGATGCTGTAGCCGAAAGCAGTGTTCCTGTGACCCTCCCTGCTCAGAGAAACCCCGGGCAGCCATTTACTGGACGTGCAGCCATGGTGGTGTGCCCTCAAAGTGGGCTATGGGGCACGCTGCCAAAGGGGCTTATTTTATTCTGAGGCGGACGTCCCATCTTTCCACCACTTGAACGCTCAGATGGGGTGTGCTGGATGCTGGCACACAGCCACGCTCAGAGCTTCTGATGTTCTTAAAGCCTTCTGATTAGCCTTTAATATTTACACATATAAATCACATAGTTATGGAGATATAATCTCCTGACTGAATTTCTTTGCATGCAGGAGGAATCTATAGAATTATTTCAGCTGGAGTTAGCAGTTATATGTTAAACATATATTTTTTTAAGGTGATAAACTTAATTTACCACAGCTTGCTGTCAGCAGGGGACTCCATGCTCTCATGAGCAAACAGAAAATTGAGGGGGTGAAAACGAGGGCAGGATTTGATGTTATAAAATTAAGCGTGAAGTTTACAGTGATTTTTGGAAAAGCCTAATATTCTGCAAAATATTTGAGATTCTCATTGGTGAACTGACTAAGCTGTTCTAGGTAACCTGTAAGGGCAAGGCTGTAATTTACTGCCAGCTCTATATTTTCAGCAGAGCTCAGAGAAACCTTGTATTTGCCCAGTGGCTGAAGTTTTCAGCTGAAGTTTTATCATCTCAGTGAAATGTCATAGATGTTGGAAAGGACATTTTATATGTGATAGGGTTTGCAGTTCTCCACACCAATGTTACACTTGTGGAATTATTTAAAAATGAAGATGAGGCGGGCTTATCTGGAAATTCATTAAACTAGATCTGCTGGAAAAGAATGAGAAAGGCCATTTTTTTCCTCCTATTCCAAGCCAAAAAGAGCCGCTAGTTTGAAATCCTGAATTTTTTCCACCAGATAATTTTCTTTACCTTTCCCCTCATTCATTCAAATTTTTATCCTAATTCTTCAAAAAATAAAAAAAAAAAAAATTGAGCATGTTGGATTGCTCCATTACTCAGGGAATTTGGGGCATTTTCCTCACATGGAAACACCAGCAAACTTTGTGTCGCACTTTGAGCGCGTAGGCCAGTGAGCTGTATGTATGATTTAGGCCATCCCTTACCAGTGATCGTCTGCTGTTGGTGCAAGGACTGGAGACAGCTCATCTACAGGCCTGGCCTTCACGCCTCCATCCTGCAAAAGGACTTCCAGTAGTCACTGTGATGGATACTTTGGTTTACTTCTCATATTTCTTAATGACTTAGGTTCCTTGGCAGAACTCTACCAAGCCCGAGGAGTGAATTTTAGTCCATTCCTGGGCACTGCAAAACTGTAAGACCCCTGAGCTCTGCTGTTCCCGTTGGTGCCCAGTGCAGATGCCCTCCTGCCCGCAGGAAAGCCTTTTTTGGACTGGTTCAGGGCTGAGGCTGTTTCTTGGAAACTGTTCCTGTAAAACCCTGAAAATCATGAGACATAAGAAATAATTTCCCTTGATAAACGCTCCCAGAGAAGAGCTGCAGGTCCTAAAGTGGAGTGAGGACTGCCAGGCCAGGTCCTCTCCTTCAAGTGTTGGTGCTAGCAGTTCACAGGGAATCAATCAATTGTGTTTGGGTGTTGGAGGTCAGTAAGGGTCTCTGATCCAACCCCCTCCCCAGCCCCAGTGAAGCCCAGAGCAGGGGGACCAGAGCAGCTCAGGCCAGTGCCCCGCTGCAGCACCTCTGCAGGAAGCGCTGGAGAAACTGCCTGGAGGGGCTCTGAGTCAGAGACACCCTTCTTTCTCCCATTTCAGGCAGAGCTGATAAACAAAAGTGACATGGATCCCTGTCCTCTCCTCAGGACCGTTTCTTCTGCTACATTATTTACGACTTGCCAGAAATAATAATAATTGCAGGATTGTTCAGTGAATTATGTGTCATAAGTAATGCACATTTACTGTTTCCTCAGTACTTCCATCGTGCTTCACTGGAAAGAGCAATTTGTTGATTGCATTTAAAATGGAAAGACTGTTAAGAAGGGGCACATTTAGGTCTTTTTGCTCAAGCACTTCCCATTGTTGTTGCATGACAGTAGCCCACAGTCTCCTAAAGCCCATTTATATACCAGTAACCCTTGGGTGGGGTATCTGAAAGGACAGTGAACCTCAGAAAGATTTCCACGGAGAGGACGGGTCCCCCAGAGAGAGAGGAAGGTGCAGACCACCTGCCCCCATGGCACGTATGGGATGTCTGAGGGGTTTGCCTTGTAAGTTTGCCTGAGGTGCCCTGGTGTGAGTGCATCTTCTCCCTGGAGCTGATGGTGTTTTCCAGAGCCAGCCATGCACTGCGCAGCCGCTGAGCCCAGAGGATGGGAGGCACAGGGACACGAACTCAGTGTGGGAGCCACTCCAGCCACATCACAGCTGAACAGCTCTTCGGCACCAGGCCCTATGCTAGGTTTGGAAACCCCCAGTTCTGATCTCTGGCACTTATCACAAGAAATAAAGTGGCAGTGCTCTCTGTGGGTCACGGATGGGAGTGTAAGCTCCATTCTTGCAAAGAGATGGCTGATGGATGCTGATTGCACGCATTAAAGAGATGTGACCGTGGCCATTTACTCCACACTTCAAGCGCACATTTAAGTTCACAAAAAGCAAACACACCTTTGTGCAGGACAGCAAGCAGCAGCCGGAGCTGGTCCTCTGTGTGGTTCCCTGCGCTTTATGGACAGTGCTCGCTGCTGATGGGAGCTGCTCAGACTGTCTCATCCCATGTGGTTAATACAATGATCTGCATTGCTGTCACCCTGCTGCAGTTGTCCGAATGCCTTCTGTGTTGTTCACTTAAAGATCTGCAAAATGCCATTAAAATCATATTGTAAAACTGATCAAAGAATATTCTTATAAGGCACTGCCAGCTCTGTCAGACGGGATGGAGCTGAGCAAGGCTGAGCTGGGCAGCATGGGCACAAGTCAGAATGGGTGAGTCAGCAAAAAACGTGACTTGAAGCAGCTTCCAA
>NW_008824538.1:395806-406477 GCF_000699105.1 Pygoscelis adeliae | reverse complement strand
CGTTTCCCAGTCACAACCCCATACGTATGCTGATAATTTAGTGCAACAACAGATTTTCGCGTGAATATTGGATTAGACTGAATTCTGTCAGCCTTGTGGCTCCACTTAAAAGTATTGCAGCTCTGCATAGAATTGAGACCTCTAGTTTGAAAACACTTCCCTAGAGGCAGCTTATTTGAGAATAGGTAGAAATCTGGGGATTTAGCAACTCCTTCTCCCCTCTGAAAAAAATAACTTTTAGTTTTTACGGAAGGTTTTAATGGAAATTACTTTCATTTTTTTTTAATGGGAAATTTTCATGGGAGAAAGCACAATTTCCAATTAGTTCTAGTTATTAATCTGTTCTGCAGGGGATATACAACTTAGAGACTGCCAGACTGGGTCTGACCTCACATGTGTTTGTCTCCAGTGGTTTCCTCTACCTGCTGCATTGCAGGAAGGTCCGATGGAGACGGATGGCAGCCGACCTACCCTGTGGAGTGCAGGAGGCTCGTGGCCGATGACGGTGCAGCCTTGCCTGGATAGAAACCCAGCACTGTCTGGGCTGGGGAGCTTGTTGTGCACAGCAGTGCCCAGCTCCTTTCTAACCTGAAGTTCTTGACCAGATCATCCGCAGCGGTGAGCTCTGCAGTGTGAAAGGAAAGTTTCCTTTTATTTATTGCTATATTCAATTATTTCTAGCTTCTAACTTATGTGATCATACTCAAACCCTCATGTTATGAAACAAAGAAAGGAGAACAAGCTGTCTTCTCTCTCAATATTTTACATATTTGTGTTGCACACGTTTTCATTGCTGTTTCTTGCAATGCTAATGCTCCCCATATTTCCCCGCTCTGTGTTTGCTATATCCATACAGGTGTCGCATATGCCTGCATGGAGGGAGAGGTGGCAGCACTGCACAGGGCTCTGCAGGTAAGGCCAGACTATTGATTTGTATAATATTGATATTACCATCCTACATTGTACACATCCCCAAAATCTAATCTTTTCCTGGAATGCAGTTGCACAGTGATCTTTAATGAGAGAATAAGAAAGACATGAAACTGGTTTTCTTGATTTGATACTTAGACACACGAAAGGGGCACCAGGAATGGCTTCTCCCCCTCGCCGGGTAAGCTCTGTCTTCACTGAGGCAGGCTGGCCGTCGCCACAGTGCTGTCCATGCTGCCGCTTTGCCTGGTCCCTGTGGATTTCTTCGCAGCCCTCCTCAGCCCCAGCTCACTGGAACAGCTCGGCAGCCTCTGCCCGTCCCAGCACAGCGTTCCCCTGCTATCGACTCCTCACAGCTCTGCTAACGTGGGCACCAGGGCCAGGCCGGGAGTCCCTCACCCTGCTCCTGTCCCGTGCAGTCCAGCCACGGCCGCGGGTTCCCTGATCCTCGGGGGGAGCAGCTGGCTTCAGCGAAGGGGGTGCACATTGCTCCAGCAGATGAACATTTAACCAGTTCATGGGAACTGACACCTGCCGTTACTGCTTTTTTAATCTTTTTTTGTCTCCCACACCTTTCTCGCTGTGCTGCTGCAAACATCAGACTGTGGCCGGGAACTCAGCATTTTCCCCTGCATTTGCCTTCTGACCGGCGGGATGTTACAGCCACAGATGCCGTTTTGTGGCCTCAGTCCCCCCAGCCCATGTCTCCCACTGGGCCCCAGTGAGTCAAGTTTCTTACGGGTCCCCCACCCTCCAGCTCAGCTTAGTGTCGCTTCCCTGGAGAGTTTGTAACTGCTGAAGTATCCCTTTCAGTATTTTTCCATTTCAGAGATTTCATAAAGATGACTGGAGACTTTTGTAACAAAGAAAGAAAAGAAAAGGAAATGTAGCTTGCAAATGGAAATAGGAACATGTGAATAGAAAGGGCTTGTGATTTAACAAACAGTGAGAGAAATTAAATTTAAATTGAGACTATATGAATAAAGTCTCAGGCCTGGAATGAGTTATTTTGCAATCAAATTCAGTTTTCCTGAAAAAGAGAGGCAAAATCGGATGTATTTTATTGTGCAACATCAATAATACTTAAATGCTACAAAAATCTAAACCAAAGCATCATTAGTAATACAGCTTTTAAATCTTCTAACAGTGCAAGAAACTTCCTGTAACGTAAGAAATGGGTCATTTGACTTTGTTTCACCATTTTCAGCAGCAATGTGCTTTGCTCAACAACGGGAACACACGTAACAAGAGGCCCATGGGTTACAAATGCGCAGGAGGCAGGGAACTGCTGTGCCTGCAGCATCCAGACCAGTACCAGCGGGAGCAAGCCCTGCCCCAGTACCAGCAGAGCCCAAGGCCATGCACATCCCCCTGGCATAGCTCGCGCCCTCCCAGGTCTGCAGCATCCCCCTGCAACTGCTGCCCCTGCGCAGGGAACCGGGAGCGGGGAGGCTAGCAGCCTGAAGGCAGCCGAGTAAGGGGAGGAAAGATCAACAACCTGGCCACCCCTAGGTGCCTGCGCTGCCTGGGGCTTTGCTGGGCTGTCCCTGCACCAGCTGAGGCTCGGCTGGGTTGTGCCAGGAGCTTCCCCAGCGTGGGCAGGTGGTACCACCATTAGGGCTGTGACTGGTAATATACAACCACTATTGCCTTTACTTTTGTAGGGAGTCCAGCAAATTTCTGTTTCCAATGTTTTGGGCTTATGTATTCAGCCAATAGATTAGGCGAGGCAAGCTTGCGCGTGTAGCTCACATACCCAATTAGCAGCTCTTTAAACCCGCTGCTGCCACAGCGGCTGGTCTGCATACCTGTGCTGTCGATGATTGGCTCCCTCCTCGTCCAAAGCAGCAGTGATGTATCACTATATTATCTTGTCGGTACTTCAAAGGTTATTAGCTTGTTTGAAGTCACAAGGTCACCTACACAGAGTGCAATTGGTTTTCATAAATACTGTTCATTATGCAAATTCATTATTTACAGACGCCATTAGGCTAAAGTGGATGTGAGGAACAGAGTAATAGGAACTGCACTTTTGACACAAGGAAAATATATTTGACAGAAGATGAATTAGGGCTTGGCCAAATGAATAAAAAGTAATTTGGAGAATGGGAATACAGAACCTTTTTGGCGAAGAAGCGACAGAGAGCCCTTGGCAGGAGCCAAAACTGGAAGTGGGGTGAAGGTGGGAGCTCGGGCTTGGCAGGGCTGCCTGCAGTGCTGCTGCTGCCGTGCCGGATGGGTTACAGCGCTGGGTCCCCACGGAGGCCCCTCCCCGGAACGGCTCGTGCAGCCTCCAGCTCCCCACCTACTCACAACAGCCGCTTGGCCAGGTCTGCTGGGAAGGGGTGCTGCTGGCGCCGGCAGAGCCAGAGCCGGAGGCTGCTGGTGCTGGGCACTGCCCAGCGTGGCTGTCCCTCTCCCAGCTGTCCGTGATGCAGACATGGCATCTGTACCTTGCTGCAGGGTGGCAGGAGTATCTGCCAGATCTTCTTCCACTCATCTGGAGATGCACATTTCAGTACCCACATGTCTATGGAGGAAATGTATAAACCATTAAATTAATCTAATTTGAGGAAGCCTGTAGCTTCATGGTCTAGAAACTTAACCATGGTTTCCACTCCTTAAAGCAAACATATTTATTGTTCTGGCTGTGCTTCCTTTTTTTTTTTTTTTTTTTTTGGCTTCTTATTTGCCTTCTCTGGGGGAACCAGAGTAGAACTTATTAATTCACTCAGCGCAAAAGCATCAGCTGGAGTCTTGCAAGCAGGCTGGCAAACACTCAGACTGTTTGTCCTTTGACTGTGGCTGTTATTAGACACAGCTGTGGGTCCCAGCCCTAGGGCAACCCCAGAGAAGCCTTAATCTGACACATAATTCACATTAAGTCAGAGCACTGCATGGACATGGCCTGGGGTCATTTTTGCCAGCAACAGCTAATGCAGGCTTGCACACTTTTTTAATACATCACACCATTTCAATGGTTGCTTGTCCTCTTAGCTCTTTGATGAGCCATGGGAATGAAATTACTAATTTCTTGGTCTGTCACTGGTGTAAGAGCCAACGTTTCAGCTGACCAAGGACTGAATGAAGACAGCACCATTACTCGACATGATGCTTTAATGCCCTGGTCTTGTCTCTGCCACCTTTCTTGAAATGGAGGCCACCCCTCAATCTCACAGTCCTTCTGTTTCCTTTTCCCTTCAGATGCTGGTTGTCATGCGAATGTTGTCACAGCTGCTGGCAGGCATATTCAGGTGGCCCAGGCGATCTGTTTGCCTAATTCTGGGCCCAAGACACAGACAATTAGCTACTGACCCTGCTGGGGTACGTAGCCTTTGGACAACGTTCAAAACACCTATCAGCAAGGTGCACTGGCTGCCAGTGCCACTGCAGGTGTGCTGCTGGGCAGAGTCAGTCTCCCTGCACCAACACAACAAATGTGTAAAGTTGCCGTTCATGAACCAGATTGAAGATGATGGAATTGTTGATAATAATTGCTTGATATTAAATCCATAATTAACTCCAGAATATTTTTGTCTTGCTGGGTGCTAATGGAATGACTAGAAGCAATCCCTTTACCTTTGCTGGCAGTGCCCACATGATAATTCACTATAGGAAACTGCAGGCTTTTAATCTCCACAAGAAAATAAAAAAACACCTGTTTAGATAAATGTCAGTGCTATTTTTGAAAACTTAGCAAACAAAGAAAAAAAAAAAGTCTTCTCCAGAAAATCCTCAGTACCCATTACAGAACCATTTTGCATCTTATCTCCTTTCAATCTTCCTGTGTGCCTTGGAAGTGTTGATGTCAACATGCATAACAACAGTGTATGCTCAAAATCTTATTATAATCTCTTCTTTAGGATTCACTGGAGAAAAATACAAGTTTCCTGTATGTGTGTGCAGATGTGTATGTGCACTCAGCTGAAGAGCTATATAATGTTTCACTTGTTCACGAGTTTCTTCTTAATCCACAAGGCTGAACAGTGCTACTACAAGGGAGCACCTCAGGCAGAGATGTTCCTTAATTGCTTTCAGAGAGGTACCTTTGTTTCCAGGTAAACCAGTAATCCTTTCTGTCCCTGCCTGTTTCTCAACCAGCCATTGCCCTCACGGAGAGGAGTGCTGTAAGCAGGTCTGGGACGGGTGGGCAGTCAGCAAGCCTTTGGCCAGGAGCCCTGTGGGGCTGCCAGGCTGGAGGCACAGCTTGCTCAGAGCCTGTGTCAGCGCTGAAAGGCCTCAGGAGTGCACTCAGCAAGAATGACTTTCCAGTGTAATTTGTGATTAAAGTAGCACACCGAGGAAGTGATACGGCTTGTCATGGTTTATGAGTCTCTGTTCTAGCACAAAAGAAATGGGTAGTTTCCAATGAAGCTGTGAGTCTCAGCAGGAGGACAGAAGAAATTTATCCATGCTTCTGTTTCAAAAAAAAAGTGCTCTTCTGTTAAAAACAACAGTACAGAAACCAGGAGGTAGCGGTCATGAGGGAACTCATCTGACCTTGGGACACAAGGATGGCCAGAGAGCCTCCAGAGCCCTTTCTGTAATGAGTGGATACAAAAGTCCAGAAGGTATTTGCAAAGTCACAGATAACCTTTGTGGAGGATAAATGTGAGCTGGGATCACAGGAAGCCACGGGTTCGTGATGTCCAGCGGAGCCATCACTCCTGCGTTTTGTAAGCCACCACAGTGGCTGGTGCGAGACTCCAGCATTGTCCCTGGAGATAAAGCCTTCTCCTGCCCAGCTGGATGGATCACAGCGCTGCAGGAAGGACCTCCTCCATAATGCGTGCAGCATGTGCAGCATCCCCCCAGTGCAGAAACAACAGCCTGGGCTTTCTCTCATCTATCTTCTAGAAAAGTTTCTAACTGGTCTCAGTGGAATAATTGCAGGAGCTGGAGCAGGTATCAGTCGCGTTGGTTGTGTGACCCAAAGTTAGTCTCCAGCACTTTCAAAACTCATGTCTTGTTGCCAATCCAATTAATTTTGCTTTAGCTTCCAGTCAGGCTCTTCTTTTGTTTTTTCAACTAGATTAAAAAGTTTCTTAGTACCAGACAATATCTCCCTGAAAACATGTACTTAAGTCAGCATTTTATTGTATTTCAGGCAGAATAAGCAGGTGGAGCTCTTTAATTCTTGCCAGATGAGGATTTTTTCCCACCCTTCAGATTGTTTTGGTGATTCATTTGGAACATTTTTCTTTAAAACACAGACAGCAGAACACTGTGCAGTAGTCCAGCATCAGTCTAACAAGAGGAAAATTGCCTCCTGCTTCTTCCCACTGCTCCCCTGGCACACTGGGGGCCCACAGCCACTCCTCTTGCCGCAGCACCGCACCAGCACCCGCTGCCCGCAGACTGCCATCCCTGCTCCCAGCCAGCTCAGCACCAGCACGCCTCATGCCGGGAGCGATGCTATCCAATAATAGTGACGCTCTCCACTGGCAGGGTATGGCCGGCCACCGGATGGTAGCTGCCAGGGCCCATGCCCAGCCCGTGCCAGGGGTCCACAGCCCCACACCCTGGGGGCTTGGGACTGGCCTGGCCACCCCGGCTCCTCGCGGGGCTCTCTCGCTGCACACCAGTGGTCTGGGTGGGCTGTGAGGCCATCCCGGATTGCTCCCTTCCTGAAAAATCACTTGGAAAGAGAGCAGCTACCCATAAATCTTACTAACGGCTGAAGCTGTGCTGTGCAATGGCCTTAAAATCTCTGTGGCTTGAAAGGACTGTTGCTGAGGTTTAATGTTACAAGGAAATCTACTTTCCACATTCACTCAGTTTCCATTTGTAATTATAACTTCAGGCTCGACAGATAAATCACTCTTTATCACTGGAACAGAAAACATCTCACGTTCATTTTGGTATATTGTAAGTGCAGGCAGGTTATGTGTGATTTAAAAAATGCAATTTTGTCTATGAGCTTTAAAACTATAGTGGCACCATTGGGTTTTATTTAGCAGCACTGCAGTCAGAACAGAATGGAGGTAGGAGTTATCTTTTCCTTCATCAATAAGCATGTAGACTACCTCCCTTTTAACCCTGCTCAATTTTATTTTAGGGATCCAAAAATACCAAACCAAAAATGCAATTGCATATAATGGTGATTTGAAAAGAAGAGCAGGGTTATTCTTTGTCCAGTTACTGGCAGCATTTCTCAATGATTGCTGACAAAACCTGGCAAGGCTGGACCAAGAGGAATTTCTCATAACCTTCCTTGCGGATGTAGGAGGTGGCAGCACACGAACTCTTCTGTCCTCCTTCTAACTTTGAAATTGTCTGGAAAGGTTTGGGTTTAATGAAATTGTTGGAAGTGGAAGTTACACCAGAAATCATGAAATGTTGCTTTTGCCTTTTTCCTTGCATTACTGACCTGGCCCGAGCAATCCCTAGAAGAAAGACTGTGAATTCACAACACCCGCACGGTGATCAGAAACTGCACAGCTCTCCTCTCCCACCGAGACTGCTGGAAGGCACAGCACCAGAGCCTCACCCTGTCCGCGGCTTCTGTGCTGATACAGGGTACTGCTGATTAACAGCAGGCTCTGTTAATTACACATCTAAAGTAACACACAGTATTTTTGCCTTAACATTTATAATGTTCAGCACTTTCCAATGAAAGTTGTGTCCGATGTGGGGCACACATGTGGTTTCGTATGTCCAGTTGAAGCAATGGAGTATCAGCCTTCATCAAAATTGTTTTCAGGCACATAGTATAAAAGATCTCCAGGTGTGAAATGACTTATGACTCAGAAAATGTACCTGATCATCATACAAACCTATCTAATAGCCACCTGTGTAGGGTACATTTCCTTTTCCTTGGAGGTCTGTATGTAGAATGCTATTATAATGAAACAGTAAAAGAACAGAGTATGCTATCTACGAAATTCTCTAAAAATAGTTCAGTAATAATGCTGCTGCTTTCTGCAGACTTAAAAAAAAGGACTTTTCAAATCTATAATTCACTAATACAATCAAACACAATCATAAGCAAAATTATTCACACTGACTTGATTAGTAAAAAGAGTATGCTAATGAGATATCCTACAGCATCTTTCTCTGTGTTTGAATATGGCACTGTAGCTCTCTATACACTTCTGAGAACGCATTCATCAGTTGGGGGAAAACAAACCCCTACTTCCTATTCCCTCAAAATTTGCTGGTTTCTGGAAGATGAGTGTGTTTTTGCTCCTCTCCAAGGTCATGGCCGGCCTGCACCCGCACCTGCTGCTGCCATGTCCCAGCTGCACAGGGCTGCCGTCCCCGCTGAAGAGGCTCCCTCACCTCACCTGGGCTCATCAGGTCCCCAGTCCCAGCTTAGGGGACCACTGGGGGACAAGAAAGCAAAGGCCACTGCAGCTTTGTTGCGGTGTGGCTGTGAGTGGGCTGCGCTGCTCTGAGCCTTCCCAGCGGCAGGGGACTGCAGCCAGCAGGAAAATGTCCAAGAAAGATTTTCCCTCCCAGACCAAAGGGCAAGAGAAAGTGTGAGATTGTGCTCAGAGGACCGCGTGAGTGATGGCAGGGTGACCCAGGTTTGGGCAGGCAGCCACAGCTGGACGCCCTGGATGGCTCAACAGAGCACTTCCACCCGTGCTCCTGGCTGGACATCTCTGCCCGTGCTCCCTGCTGGCATGAGCTCCATGGGCTCGGGCTGCACAGGGATGTCTAGCCTACTGCCCGGAGGTGAGCCATGGCCAGACCCTGCAGCCGCAGCACCACACTGCGCAGGAGTCCCCATACTTTCAACACAACTGCTTCTCATAGGAGCCCATGACTTCCAGGCAGGATCTGATGGGGCTCCACGGGGGTGCACACATGGCCCCCTCAGAGGCACCAGGAGTCTCCCCGTCCTCCCAGCCCTCCCAGCAGCAGGAAAGGTGATTGCCTTTATCAGCTTCTGGGCTCATTCATCGCAACTGCAGATATCCTGCTGTCCGCATAAATGCCTAATCTGCAATCTACCGGCCTCCTTGATAGCTCTGGGCAGCGAAATAAAAGCACCTTTACAATTAAAATGGCAGGTCCTCAAAAAGGAAGACAATTATTTAAGCTTTCACCACATTACACTGCAGTAACAAGCCCTGCGGTGTCAGTTTGTCCTTAGCGGCTCTGTAAGTGAGGAGCAGAGACCGTGCTGAATTGCCACAATCCTCTCACCCCACCAGTAAAACGCATGCTGGCTGTGAACTATCTAGCAGTTGTTTGAAAGCAGAAACGATGGCTACAAATCAGAGAAATAACGTGAATTCCCTGCCATTTTCACAGCCACTAACACAGCAATCCAAAGGGAAGCTTGATCAAGGTTTGAAAACAGCAGGGAAACCCATTTTTGTTGCAGGCCACAAGGGCAAAGTAATGCCTAATTACCATTACAAAAACCTTTCTGTACAAAGATAAGCAGATAGTCCCCAGCACTACTGAAACCAAAAGCCTGCTAAGTCTTTGCAATTGGTTCAATTTACTTTATTTTACTCTGTCTAGTAGATAAAAGGAATTGAACCTGCAGTCCAGCTTGTTTAAAAAGCACTCATCGTCCCCATGAATGGAGACATATATGGTGCTAGTTTTCCCAAGCCAATAGCTAGCATTTTAAAATGAGCTCTGGTGATTCATCTTGCAATGAAGGGGATAACTCAGCATGTGTCAGGGAAGGCACCGCTGCTCGCTGCCGTCCTCAGAGCTGCCGGGCGGTTTTGCAGGGGTGATCACGGGTGCAGAGCCAGACGGTGCGCAGTGCAAAGCAGCACCCCCCCACCAGCAGCACCCACTTCTCTCTTGTCAGCAGATAACACTTTAACGAGATAAAACATGATACAAGAGAGACGCCTTGACTTTATCACAGTGCACAGCAGCACAACAGCCAAATCACTGTGAGCTTTCTAAAAAGCCGTCCATGTTACCTCTGCCCCCAGGCTGGAAGATGGTGCTCCGCACTGCTGTATAGCAGAACCACGGTCAGTGCAGCAACTTGCTGAAAAAGAACTTTTTAAAGGCAAAGACTGCGTGGAAGAGTTCTGTCAGGGAATCACTAGGACCAATTGCTGCTGCCATTCAGGTTTGCAATTCATTTCTGATCTGAATATTTCTGGTTTCACTCTTCAGCCTCTGACTTTCTACTGCTGCAGGGTTTGTTTCTCCCGTTACAATGACAAGACTTCGCTCTGTGTCAGGTAACTGATGCTTACACTGCAGGTGACAGTGTGCCATCAATCTTTTTTTGCTGAACCTCTCTGTGGTGACTGGGAGGGGACCCGACAGGCTGGATTGCTCGGTTCCAATTCCTCGCTGGAGCTCAGGGACCCCCATGCTTTGGGCAGCCACTTCCCACAGGCCGTCTGAACAGGCTGCGGTCCTCCCGCGCTGGCTGAAGACCGTGTTGGCACTGCCTCCTGGTCAGGGTAGTGACAAAACCTCCTCTCCACACACACATACACACAGCAGCAGAGAGTCATAGTGGTGGTGGGGAGCACAAATAATGCCCTGCCTGGGCTACTCCCAGACCCATCCCAGGAGAGGGACCAGCCCATCAGAGGCCCATCTCCACAAGCCCAGAGTAGCACAGAGGCACAGAAGCAGGTGGAAATGCATATTATGGGTTCAGAGGAAAGGAGACCCTGCCTGGGTCCCCCCCAGGGTTGTTCCAGGGGAAACTCAGGTCCATGGGCCTCTAGTGAAGACCATAAAGGTGAGTCAACAGGAGAAGCTCTCTGGACCACCTTTCAGACTGAGGGCAGTCACTGCCTG
>NW_008824538.1:389187-395696 GCF_000699105.1 Pygoscelis adeliae | reverse complement strand
TAAACGTGTGGGTGGTCAGTGCACTTGTCTGGTCTTGCCCTGTGCCTGACCAGCACCGCCTGTCCTGTTGTCTCATCAAACTCCATTTCTAATCCTTTTCCTCTGTGAGGAGGTCTCTATGCTGTGTGCACATGTGTGTGTGAGCTCCAAGTGTCACAGACTGGGGTGGGACCAGGGGCCAGAGGCCCACGTGTCTGTGGTGCAGCATCCAGAGCTAGTGCGGGTATGCAAGCACAGGTGTGGGCGCTGGTGAAGAAGGAGCCAGACCAGCCGGCGAGTAGGTGACATGGCCTGGGGAGCAGGGGACATGTGTCTGAGTAGGAGGCACCTGGATGAATTGGCAATTGGAGGGACCAGGGGACTCCTGGCCAGCTGCAGGAGGTACCATAAGATCTGGGGGTTGGCTAAGAGACCTATCTCTGTGTGTGTGTGCAGGAGGCAGCCGGGGACAGTGGGATCGAGGGGCAGCTCGGGGCAGGCTGTGTGTCTGAGCCCAGTCCTGGAAGGATCCGCATTGGAGATACAACCTGGGGACGTGGAGCTGCAGCAGCCTCTCATGACATTATCTCTTCTTCCACACCACTATAGAGGAAATTCTGAATGTATAATTGACCGATTTGATTTTAACTCCAAGTAGTCCTAACTCCATGTTAGAGACACCTTAGTAACAACGACGAGAAGAAAGACTAGGAAGTCCAAATGCATCTTTGGACGCTGACCTTCATTGCAACCATAGCTGCAGTGACTGTCAGTGAACGGTTATTTCATGGTGTTCCCTTGTTCTCAGTAGATTTCTTGCTTGTGGTTTTCCATACTGCAGGTGTTTTCCATACCTCTCCTATAAAATTAACTCTGAAAATCCTGGGTTCGTATTTTTGCAATTCACTTTGAAAGTACTGTTATGTGTTTCAGGCTCTACAGTGTATCTCAGCTGGCTCTCCTGCCTGCCCAAAGACATGCTTGTGCTTGCAACCTGTCCTCTCAGCTCCTTCCTTCTCTTTTTTTCTTAGAAACTGCTGTGAATATCAGATATCCTTGGACCAGTGTGTGTGCCTATAGGACTTCCTTAAAAGCAGATTAATTTGTTGAGGACTTGCTGGTAACAACAATATTTAAAAATTGTTTTATATATACCATACTGTCTAATGATGGCATATATACAATTGTAATTGGTAAAATAACAATGCCATGTTCAGGCCCCCATGTTATTTGGCCCCATAAGCTGCCAAGCCTCCAGATTTTTACAGGTTTTTCAGTGCCTGGAGATGCAAATAATTATTGAATGGGAATTTCAAGTCACCACAAAACAAGGGAAACACAGCCCTTGAAGCGCAAATCCCACACAGGATTCAAGCTCCACCTGGGTGCGCTGGAAACACTCCGGCTATTAGGGCTGTTATCTATACCACATGGCACATATACACCTACAGACACATGTTGCCACAATAGCAGCATGAGCCATGAACAAATGAAGGGACAACTCCAGCCATGAGTTCAGTCCAGATTTATCTCCTTAAGCATCCCTACAAAATGCCTCAGGGACTACAAACCTGTCATCAAGGAGATCAGAAAATCCTTTGCAGTCTGCATTGTAAATGGTAGTGATCAAAATGACTAATCAAAAGAGAAATCTGATACAGTGTCACTCTTCTCACTGCTTTGTCAGCTTGTCCATTTGAATTTATACAAGGAGGCACACAGCTGCCTTGTCAGTCAGTTGCTAGAACATGAAATAACCCAGATGGCCAGGTTTGAAACATCCCTCTTACTACAAATTTTCCTCAAGTTTTACTTTTCCAGGGGTATGTTATAAGAGAGTCTTATTTTCTAATAGATAAAATTAATAGCAAATATCGTGTTTTGAAACTTTGCTTTTGCCTGAGTTGACTATCTGTCCCTTAGAACTGTAGTTGCCAGTGCATGTGCAGCACTGTGTGTGCATTTTATACGCACCAAGGAGAATTTGGGGTTGCAGAATCCAGGAAAGAAAGCTCTTCTATTATCACTGCATTTTTAAATTAATATTGGTTATAGTAGTGGATCTGTCACTCTCCCTCTTAAAAGCAAGAACAAAACAAGCTGTTGCAGAGGGGAAAATGATGAGAGGGAACAGAACTGTCTCTCTGAGCAGAGACTTCAGTTTTCTCCCGTACTTAATATTTCATATACTAACTAGAGTGACACACCACAAGAGACTGGGCCCTTGTAGGAGGCTGATCTTGGTGAGCCAAAAGTCACTTGTTTGGTGTGGTATTTGACAGAAGTTACCTTGATAAAATATAAATGAGGCCATTCTTCCACTCTTGCATCCCTACCACACAGAGATACCTGAAATGGGTAGAGCTGTCCCTGCTGCACGCAGGAGCGGCAATGGTGGGTGAGCAGAGTCCCTGTGGCAGGGGACCTAGCCATCTGGAGGAGGACGGGCTGCAGAGCTGACAGGCTGTGTGGGGTCCTGCAACCTGCAATGACAGCACCCCCAGGAGCTCCCCCCGAGGTTTCTTCAGACTTTTCAGCCCAATTAAAGGCTTAAATTCTGTCAGCAAAAGTTGTTTGGCAACAAGTCTTCTCCCTCACCCCATAGCACAGCAGCCATTCAGAAATGCAGTGATGGAGGCACTGGGAGATGAGCCAGTGCCTGATCCCTGGGGAGCCGCCGTGCATCGCCCACAGCGGCCCCGGCTCAGCCACCCACCCACCGTTCAGTTTCTACGATCGTATCCAGGCTTGGGACTGCACCTTGCCAGCACTGGTGGGAGATTGATTTGCAATCTATAATTAACCCAAAGGGAGCAGTTTTGATTGCTCAGGATGCCTGCAGCCTCTGCCTTGGAAGTCTTGTCCCTGGCAGCTCTGTTCCCAGGGGTCTGCTTTGAGCTTCTCACCTGAGCTCCAGCCAGGGAGAAATGCCCGTCCTCTGCTCCTGGCAGCGCCAGGCATGGGTGTAAGCCAGTGCTCAGCTTCTCTGAAACCTGGCCCTAAATGACCGATTCCAAGATGTGTTTGGAAATGACTCCTGGAGACCATGACCTGTGGGCTCCACGGATGGGTGTGCGTAGTGCCGCAGGCAGCTGTGGGGCAGGGGATGCCCTCAAGCCCCCCTGCAGAGCAAATGGACTCCACCGCACGTGACCAAATCCCCCAAAAGCAAGAAGAGCTGGTGCTAGCGGCAGTGACAGCAGCCACCCTTCCAGTCAGGCATGCTCCCTGCTCCAGTGTTTCACAGAGATTTCCAGGGAGATCCATTTGCCTGGAGCTGTGTGTGGGTACGTGTGCAGCTACAGGGCTGCGTGTCCTATGGAGGTGGGAGCTGGGAGGTGATGGAGAGGGAGTGGGGGAAGCAACAGAGAATTGAGGGCACCAGTCTCAGCCAGAGACACCTGCTATGAAGGGGTGGATAGACAGTCTAGCTCAGCGCATTCTGGAGAGAAAAGCATTTTGTGCCTCGCAAACACAGCACAAACACTTCTAAAGAGTTCCCTGTGGCTTTAGTGCTGCATTATTCAGGGTGACAATGATAAAAATAACAGCATGTGCTGTATAATTTGCAGACAACTTGACCCATGACGTGCTTCACCTCTGGCAGGTTCAGAGATGTACAATGCAGTTATTCCTCAGTTTTGTTTTCCTTTTTTCCCCCACCCTGGTTTCCTTGTCACAGGTTACCAGTCCTGCTCCGCTGCAGAGCATGCTTGCCTGCATTAATTGTGCAACATGTTAATAGGCATGTCTGCTTTGCTATCAACTCCCCATCCCTGGTGTCATTTCTCCCCCAGATGCTGGGGACATCAGGGCAACTAAGAGATGATGCCTTAATTTCCATGTCAGGATCTTAATTTGTTCTTTTCTAGAGACAAAGGGAAATGTATATTCTGAAGGGGACATATTTTGCTCTTTTGTACACAGATATAAATAGGAAGGACCATACAGGGCAGTGGAAACGCTCTGCATTGCTGATGATGAAAGGGGAGATGTGATTCAATGAGCTGCTCCCTCAGAAGGGGGATGCGGGAGTGTGCAATGTCAGCTCCTCCCTGCAGCGCCCTGTGTGCAGCTGGGCAGGAGAGAACTGACCCAGTGCCTCTGCCTGACCCAGCCCTTACTCCTGTCCCCAGTGCCTCTGTCTGCCCCAGCCCTTACCCACACTGCCTGACAGCATCCACACACAGATCATGCCCAGCTCCTGTAGGAACTCCCCTGCTCCCCCAGCTCTCCTCACTGCATGCCTTCTGCCGCACTCCCTCTGACCACTGGCCATGCTCTGAGCAAAGGGCTCTTCAAAAATCCCAGCATTATAAATACAGCGGGATTATGCTTTGGGAGTGCGTTAACCACATGGAACCGCAGCAAGCACAAATTGTAACCTAAAATCCAAATCTTCTTCCAAAAGCAATAGTACTACTATGAATAAAAATGGCATTTCTGGACCCAATGTGCAATATTTAAAAAGAGCAGTTGCAACACAGTCCACCAGCTCCATGTCTAGTTTGCTGTGATAATGGTTTCCCCAGATCTCCTGTCTTAGCTTTTACAGTTGTTCTACTCCCTCTTTTGCAAAGTCCCTGTTTTAACTCATCCACTCATGAGTCATGAGCAATTACTAAGAGTCAATGATTACACTGTTACTTCAGATTGTTGAGCAATTATAATACTACAGCTTAATTGTTTCCCTTGCTCCTTTTTAGTTTTTGGCAACTGACAGCAACAAATATGCTATGTTGGCAAATTATACCTCTGTTCCATCATGTATGCATGTACCTATATGCACACTTGTGGACAAGCGCACACACGCAGCACCACTGGACACCACCAGAAGTCAGAGGTGACTGAACAGGAATAGGTGTAAGGAGGTCAGTGGGGGATCTCGAACTAAGACTATGCAGGCTACAAAAGCAAAGAGAGCAAGTTTAAAAGTGACAAAGTATTTTGACCACATGTACTATTGCCAGGAAGAGTAAAATATCTCCCATGAAGTACCTGGATGTGGCCCAGCCCTGAGTAGCACTGTGCCCCTAAGAAGGCAAGGACCATTTCACAAATCCTGCTCAGGATTAAAAAGGAGAAAAACTTAGTATCCTTAAGCAGAACTGAGAACCAATAAACTACCAGATGGACAGCACATCTAGACAGTAATCTACCAGATGGGTAGCTTTGATTTTACAGTATGTTAAAATCTGAGAAACATTTGAAATGTAAGGAGTTAAAATAACTTTTCTTGATCTCATCAAGGGAGAGGAAAGCCAGGTAAGGTTTGTGAAGATGGTGCATCAAAATTAAGTGGAAATGCATTAACTCGCCTCTAGGACAAGCATACATTCAAGCATTTCAAACCATCTTGTACAAACGGGACAGTAAGGATCTCTAAAGCGGTGGGAGAGGGCACCAACACTGCTGAAGCAGTGATGCATTAATCTATCAGCATCAGTCACGCCATCACTGTGAGGTGAGAAAAGGCAAATTCAGTACTGAGATACATTCAGAGTGGTATTAGAATAGAATAGAATAGAATAGAATAGAATAGAATAGAATAGAATAGAATAGAATAGAATAGAATAATTTCAGCTGAAAGGGACCTACAACAATCATCTAGTCCAACTGCTTGACCGCTTCAGGGCTGACCAAAAGTTAAAGCATGTTATTAAGGGCATTGCCCAAATGCCTCTTCAACACTGACATTGGCATTTAAAATAGAGATGTTTTAAAACTGTTGTGGGTCTCACAAGGAAAAATTAGGTCAGATGAGCTCAGCTGGAAGCAGTTCAGGGGGGAAAGGCTGTGATGACCACAGGAACTCGGTACCTGTTTTGCGAGAGAAGATCAGAAGAACTTAACTTGTCTAACCTGGCAAAATGAGGGCAACAAAGAGACGTAACAGCTGTATGTCAAGACAGTAGAAGGACTAGAGAGTACAGGAAACAATTCATGGTAACCGTAATATGAGTACAAGAACAAATGGGTATCAGCTGCTGAGAAAACCCCTCCAGCACCAGTCACCCTGTGCACAGGTCCCCAGGGCTGTGTTTGAAACAGACCTGTTGAAACCTCCTCAGACCTTGTTGAAACCTCCCTGTTTGGCACAGCTGTAATAACAACATGCAAATGTACAAATACGTTACCTTGAGAAAGCATGCAGACATTTACATGATGAGCATGGAGGCAGGCTTATCAGCAAACAAGTCAAGACCAAAAACAAAGAGCTATCCAATGGAGGAGAAAGAGGGGAAATTGAGACAAAAAAAATTACCATCTCCCATTTCTGCCTTTGGGCCTCTGTAAACTGGTAGGCTTTCCCTGGGGCCTTTGCCCTGGCACAGGACAGCACCCTGGAGCAAAGTGTCCACCTCTGCCCGCATCTGCTAACAGCAGCAAGGAAGAAAGACCCACAGCCATGGAGAGCAGAGCCTGTTGTGACCTCTCCAGGGCTACGGATCAGGTCACAGCCCAGCTTACTAAGGAAAAGTTATCATTTAAAAAAAACCCCAACATTCACTGATAGATTTAGTAGGCTT
>NW_008824538.1:370948-389145 GCF_000699105.1 Pygoscelis adeliae | reverse complement strand
AACCCCATGGGCAGCAGAGTTGATTCTATGACCAAGTACAAGGTAAGAACAGATTGACAGTTCTCTAAGACTAATTATTAGCAAAAAGAGAAAAAGAGAAAGCAGCCATGTGGTAAGGAGCTTTTCTGAAATCTCTTCCAAATGAAAAAGCAAGGTATTGGAGAACAGTGGAAAGGTCCAATGCTAATGAATGTGTTATGTAAAAAAAAAAAAGATTAAAAAATAGACTATGTGTCTCATTTATCACCGAAGAACAGTGGAAAGATGTTACAAACAGTTCAGAAGACTTCTATTGTGTGAATTTGATCAAAACGTAAACTGGTTTAGTGGAAAAAACTGTTCTTCTGCTTTATGGTGCTTTACCAGGGTGGATTTGGGACAGTCTGGAGATGCATAAATGACAGCGCCAGCCAACTGTGCAGCAGATGGCATGGCTTCACACGCAGCAGGGTATGATCACACGAGTATGCCCGAAGCTCCTGGCACAGCGGCCCCGGGTGCAGGCAGGGTGAGAGGAGCAGCATGCAGAGCCCACGCAGGCTGGGGCGTCCTCACTGGCAGGCATCTCCTCCTGCCACTGCCGGACACGGGGCACAGGCGCATGCAGGCAAGGCTGAGCAGCCTGGCAGTGCCTGCACCATCACAAGGCAGAACAGTCAGCCACAGGCATGGATTAAATGTCATCAGGTATCTGAGCTCCGAGAGTGCCTTTGCCGAGGGGCTGCCTGCAGGCACGAGCAAGCTGGTCCTGTGTTCTCCTGGCAATGACAAAATGCACAGGAGATGCATAAGGTACAGGACGTCTCTGTAAGAGTGCCTCTTACCATCAGGACACCTTTGAATGGGAGAGCGATTGGGAAGGGCGGTGTAACACTGCGATCCTGTTGGACTGCCAGTTTCCTATCTTGCTGTCTGCTGCAAAAGAAACTAATGTCTCCCTTTGTAGGTGAATAACGGATCACCCTGATATTATGGGTAGACAAATACTCTTGCAATAATTGGGGGGGGGGGGAAAGCCACAGCAAAGTATTAAAAATAATGAATTAAATTATTTGATGAGATGAAGTAGGGTGTGATGGTGAGTAATAGCCACTAGAAATAATAGACCTGCTTCATCTAGCCAAGCAAAAGAAAGACGTGCTTGAGCATGATGGTAAAAAGTTCAGAATGACAGACCCCTTTTTCAAAAGGTGCCCAAAGAAGGGTTTCTGCTCGTTACACCAGTTTTTAGTTTCACAGAGTTGATACAGAAGGAACCCAAAAAGCCTCTGCTCTTCTAATTCCTTAATATGCTGTTTGTGAGGTTTGGGTTTGCTATTTATGTTTCCAAACAAATTACAGAGTGATTTCCCAAGATAGCTAATATCCAGTTCATTAAAATTTAATGCTCTGTCACAGGGTACCATGAAGCATGAAACAAGAATGGTGCATCTGTCCATAGCAACACCTTACCCTTCCAAATCACTCCGTGTGCTGGGACAAAAATCCCCCCTACCAGTTGTGTCCATGCCTATTTTTTCCAGTGTCACCTAGTTCACATTGCCACATTGTACAGAGCTGCAGAAACCAGCACCTGGAATGGCTGAAAACCTTTGTGAAACCCCCATGCCACAAATTCAGGGTGAACATGGGTGGGCCTGAACCTGCAGAAGAAACGTAGATCCATCCACGTGCATTTACACTGCAGTGCCCCAACAGCCAGAGACCGGCCCTGGATAATCAGCAGCAGAACGAGCTGGGAAATTATTTAGTTACTGAGATCCTGTTGCAGGGACCAAAGTCAGCTTCCCACATGAAAATCAGAAAAATTGGGAAAACATTCAGTAGCTGGAGCTTAAGGCATACTCCTGCACTGTTTGCAAGGAGCGCTTGGTGAAGTGGCTCTGGTTTTTCAGGGGACATGGGAGAGGGGAGTGTGCCCTGATCTTCCAACACCCAGCACCGAAACCACCCTAGCAGTGCTGCCCTGGCCACACATCAGAGCATCCTCCCAGTTGTCCTGGGGGACTGCAGATGTGTTCACCATTCTTTTAGCACGAGCACAATTGCGAGGCCGACTGCTGCAGGGCAGGAATGGAGCTGGACAGAATTTTTCAGGAAGCATTCTTGTGGCTTATTTGGTTGCAGAAAAACTCCTGTTTGACTTTGTGGATAAATACCAGATTAATTGAAAAATCAATTTTCTTGGTGTAAATCATACAATCATAGAATCAGAGAATAGTTTGGGTTGGAAGGGACCTCTAAAGGCCATCTAGTCCAACCCCCCTGCCGTGGGCAGGGACATCTTCAACTAGATCAGGTTGCTCAGAGCCCCGTCCAGCCTGACCTTGAATGTTTCCAGGGATGGGGCATCCACCACCGCTCTGGGCAACCTGGGCCAGTGCTTCACCACCCTCAGTGTCAAAAATTTCTTCCTTATATCTAGGCTGAATCTACCCCCCTTTAGTTGAAAGCCATTCCCCCTTGTCCTGTCACAACAGGCCCTGCTAAAAAGTTTGCCACCATCTTTTTTATAAGTCCCCTTTAAGTACTGATAGGCTGCAATGAGGTCTCCCCGAAGCCTTATCAAACACATGTAAATTATATCATACATATGCTTAAGATATATTTTTAATTAAATATATTATTATAAACTAAAAATATATTTCTCTATATATTTGAACATAAGTGCCTTTGTAGCTCTTTTTCTGGATTTATGATAAATGAAGCCATGACCTATATTACAAATGAAAATCTTCAATAGAAATTTTTTGTTCAAATGGATTCTAAATGACCTATAGGGAAATAAAGGGGGGGAGGGTTAGGTTGGGTTTTGGGTTTTTTTACATATGAGAATACTCTGCATAAACTTCCTATGGTTTTCAGTGGCACCATTGAAACCTTCCCCTACCTGGAATCTGTTTCAAAGCTGCCATGAAACAGATGTGTGGTGCTTCTGAAGGCCGAGCAACATGGAGTGGTGATGGAGTAGGGCAGGAGACAGGACGCGCCGCTGTGCTAGAGAAGGGCAGGCAGCATCCTTCACCTCTGCCAAAGCAGAGGTGCCTCTGGCTGCAGTGGGAACTTGTGCCAGTGAGGACTGAGAGCCCGGCTACGGGGCAGGCGGGGCCCGCCAATGGGCGCCCCTGCGGACGGCGCCGCCTCTCTGGAGCACTCCCAGGGAAGAGGCATCAGGTCCCGCAGACTTCTCCTGCCCGGAGGGTTTGCGGTGCTCTCCTTCAGCAGCTCCAGCCAGCAGCCAGGACAGGCACCACATACAGAGGCATGTGCATGCATGCACACACACACACGCGTGCGCACACACACATGCATGCGCACACGCATGTGCGCTGGCACACACGTGCACAGAGATGCAGCTCAAGCCAGACAGGCACCCCCATCCCTGTGCTGACCCCACCTGCCCTCACATCCCCTCCTGCCCTTCCCCTCCTTAATTCCTGCGGCCCCCCCTGCTCCTCTTCAGCCCTGCCATGAGCATCCCATCACAGCACAGCAAGTTTACACAGCCACCTCCAGCACCCCATAATGAGTTTGTGTTCTCCCATGAGCCCCAGGACCACCTTGTTCCCCTTTGTGGGGCACCAAGGTGGGGCCCACCCTTCCCAGGGTTGCCCTGGGTGTCCCCCCACAGCCCATCTCCTGGTGACCCCCAGCTCTGACCACCACTATCTCCTGCTCGAGGGTTTGTGTATCTGGCTGTGGTTTATTACCTCTTTTGCCTCCTCTGTTTTTAGCTGGATAGCTGTTAACCAGATGTCCTCACAAATCAGAGGTGATCATCACAAATTCTTGTTCAGGTATGTACAGACCCTTACAGCACACGTAGCCTTGCAAAGAGCTTCCAGCCCCTGGCCCCAGCCCCCAGTACCGGTGGGCCCTGGCAGGCAGCCCCGGCTGCCTAGGGGCAGATCCCATGGCCAGAAGCAGCCGCTCTCCCCGCAGGACCCAGGACACCCCTTGCCAGGGAGCATGGAGACATGCCCTGCCATGGGTAGCATCCCTACCCAGCAGCAGCACTGCTCTCACCACTTTCAGTGTAACAGCCTTAGCACAACGTGTTTCCTGGGGAATAAATACCTCATTTGGAGGAGTTAATGGTCCCCAGCTCATGCTAAGGGCTATTAACATCAGCTGCTCATTAATATCAGGCATTGCCATGGACTGATGTTATTCTTGGTTTAATGCAGAGAAGGTGGATATAATCCTGGACACATGGATTCTTTCCCATGTGATGTTGATTTAAGACTATGTACACAGCATCTCAGGAAGATGATCCATCTACTCAGTGCTTCAGGAGATGCCTGAGCGGGGTGACAGGGCTGGCAGCTGCCTCTGCAGTCATGATAAGAGCACCCACTCGCCTTCAGGAGCGAGGGTGGGATGCTCCAGGCCCTCCCCAAGGCAGTCTCTGCCCTAACACCCTCCAGGGTGACAGCAGAGCCTGGGTAGGAAGTATGGGGGGGAGGTCCCCCTTGCAGCTGGGAAAGGTGAATTAAAACTAACAGCTGGGAGGAGAAGGAAAAGTTGTGATCAGAAGTAGCAAGGATGAAAAACTATAGACCATCCTTTTAGAAGCAATGGGTAAAATCTGGATTTTCTTGGGCTTTATCAAATGTGGGTTTTTTTCTGGTAGAGTGGGCAGCAGCTGTAAGTGCTAAGACGGGAAACACCAGCCTCCAGAACTGGACATGGGATTTCCTACCTGCGAAGTGTGATGAGAGGAGAGAACCAGGCTGTGCTGGGCAACAGGGCTGTGCCTTCCCAAGGAGCACTGCCTGTGCCCATCCCCATCCCTCAGTACCTGCGATGCAGAGGCCATGCTTTGCAGACTCATCTGGCAGTGAAGGAGTGCGGTGCTTCCCCGGGCTGCTCTCCCTTCCTCCCCACAGCCTTGTAGAAACCGATTACCCTCTCCTGGCAGCAAGCCATACCCTGCAGACTGTAAGACTCAGTGGTACACACTGCACACATCATTAAGCACAGCAGATGTGACCAACCTTTTCCTTTCTGGGTGAAAGCCAGCAGGAGCAGGCACGATGAACTCAGACCTTAGAACAGCTTCATTAGGCAGTGATGGGGCAACACCTTTTTTCCAGTGAGGTGTGGACAAGAACTGTTTGTGCTTGTGCAGACTGCTCCTGAAGTTTGTCACAGTGCCCTATTGCCTTACAAGAGGTGGGAGAAATACTTTGCAGCACAGGAAACCATACCAGGTACAGACTGGGAACAGCACTTCAGGGGTAAAGCGTGTGCTGTCCCTCTCTCCTTCAAAGCTGTGAAACAAGGTAATTTCTGGAATCGCTGCTGTCTTCTATTTTAGTGCACTGCTATCTAGGTCACTCACACACAGTTACATCCCCACTGCTGTTGTTCGGCCAGCTCAGTGACAAGATTGCATAGAGCACCAGCGTCACAAGAGAAACAGAGACTTCGGGATTAATTTTACATGCAGGAGCACCGTTTGCCTCTCTCTGATGATGTCTCCTCTCATGCGTGGTGGTGCTTTCTCGTGCATTTGCTGCCATGAGACAAGGATGGTGTCCTTTCCTCGGCTCCACGGGAGAGGGGAAATGTATTTGCCCACCTAGCTCCAAAACAGAGGGATCTCTCAAGAACTTACAGCTGGTTTTCTGCGTACAGGAGGGCAGAGCATAAACTCAAAACTGGGCATGTGCTTTACCGTTAACAATATATGTTCTGTAAAATTAGTGTTATATCAGTCCAGTTGTTTACTTGGGTCAGGCTATGAGGCATGAAGGGACGCTTCTATGACCAAGACAGCAACTTTTTTTGTTTTTCAGGAAAAACATGCCTGTGCGTGTAAGACTTGGAGCCCAGCTCCAGAGCTAGAAGCGAGCCCTTCGGCAGAGCACCCCGGGCATGCTCCTGTAATCAGCTTTCTGCAGCCCTCGCTGTCTGCCAGGTGACCAGCTCCCGCGCTCAGCGCTTTTCCTGGCAGAGCTCCATCCCTAAGCTAATCACAAATGTCTCATCCCCAAGTGGGATGTTTTTGTTTGTCCATCCCCAAACTGCAGTTTGAGCCCAGGCTGAACACAAAGTGAGCTGCTAATATGTCTGAAGCAAGTTCCCAGGCTCCACTGGGTTTTGTGTGTTTTTTTTTCCTTTTCAGCAGTATTCATCGAACTTTGTCTGCCCAAAGTCTTGATATCAATTGCAGATCAGAGGCATCATTTTTCCTCTCTGTCAGTGGGGATTTTGCCTGGATATATAGGTCAGGACTGGTCCTTTTCATTCCATTGTCTGTTGTATCTTTCAGTCTTCACAGAACCTAATATTTCTCCAGACTTTTTTGAAATATTCCATTTGCACCTCTTTTTTCCTCAACCTGGCTGTACTCTCCTGGCATTGTGGCTTCTCTCCATTCTCTGTCTGATGTTAGAGACAATGCACTGGACAATGTTTTATATGTGATCCAGAATTTCCTTAAGCCTTTGAGCCTTTTGCTCAGATACCCTTCTGGATTTGTCAGACGTACTTCCATTACACAACTCAAATGTTCAATAATAATAGTCTGGATCTTTTCAAATATCAAAACTTACTCCCACTGGAAATCAATCATCAGACAGACAAGAGACAAGTAGGATAGTTGAGAATTGCCTGCCAACTTTCTTTCACTATAAAAGCTCATGAAAGCAGGCAAAATATAAATGACTTGTCAAAGACAGCTTAAAGAGAGAAACTGAGAATATAATTATGGCTGCACAGAAACAAAGTATTTGCACAGATATGCTGCAGTGAGGGCATGTATAGAGAAAGATGTGTCAGAAGGGCAGGGTATGTGTCCAAAGCCAGCAGGCTGTAAGTCATGCTCTGAGCAGATGTTCCAGGAGGACACAGCAAGCACAAATTACGGGATGACAAACCTGGCAGCATTGTGTTAAGGACATTGTGGGCTTCAGGTTGGAGAGCAGTATTGCTTGCCTGACCCCCAACCTTATAGGTCATATGCAGTTCTGGTCCAGTTCTGGTCCCCACAATTCAAGAAAGAAGCGGACAGGCTGGAGAGGATCCAAAAGAGGGCCATGAAGGTGACCAAAGGGCTGGAGAACCTGCCCTGTGAGGAAAGACTGAAGGAGTTGGGTCTTTTCTCCCTGGAGAAGAGAAGGCTCGGGGGGACCTCATCACAGTATTCCAGCACTTAAAGGGTGGCTACAAAGCGGATGGAGGCTCTCTCTTCACAAGGAGCTACATGGAGAAGACAAGGGACAACGGGTACAAGTTGCACTGGGAGAGGTTTCATCTCAATATAAGTAAGAATTTTTTTACAGTGAGAACAATCATTCACTGGAACAACCTCCCCAGGGACATGGTGGAGTCCCCATCACGAGGTTTTCAAGATGTGGCTGGAGAGGGTGCTAGATTATCTCATCTAGGCTCGCTTTCCCATGAAAGACTGGACAAGATGATCTTTCGAGGTCCCTTCCAACCTGGGCTGCTCTATGATTCTATGATTCTATGATCTGTAGAAAATAAGGATGTAAAAATATTATGGGATTTTTTAGTTGTTACTGTACAAGAACTCTGTATTTGAAGATCAAATATGGTGGCTACCAAAACCAAATGAAGGTGCCTCATAGCATGCTTTTCTTAGTAATTTTTTTTTTTAATAACAATGCAAATAAACATTGGCAAATACAATCATTTATGACAAGAAATGAAGAACATCTGAGACATGACAAATATGATTCTATGAAAATGAGATTCTATGATTCTGTGAAATATGAGCATAAACCCCATTATTTTTAGTGTGCATTCACCACGGCAGTACCACAGCATTGCAGAGGCTGGAGTTTGGCCCCATTCGCTGTCATGAGCCCTTCAGGACACAACAGTAGATGCAATTCTGAAATGCTGACGGAAACAGTCCGTACACCTGTGCAGTCCTGCCCTGCCTGTGCCCCTCGCACGTGCTGGCAGAGCCGTGCTCAGATGACGAGCCAACACTCCTCCTGGCTTCTGATCCTGGGGGGTGTTGGAAGGATGGAGACCATGAGGGCTGCTGCAGACCTGCGGAACTGTAGCGGACCAGAGCAGGAGCCCCCCTTGATGGTGGCCCCCACCTCACGGCCATGTCTCCCTGAGCACTTGTGAACCCTTCTCTCACCCCATTGCCTTGTCCAATATTTTCTGCGCTCCACAGTAATTTTCTGTGCTGAGGTCAAAGCTTCTCCTTTGTTCCTTCTCCACCCCAATGTCATGTCCACCATACGAACGCTCAGTGTGTATCTATCATTAAACATCTTATTTATGCATGAATAATTGAAACCTTGCATTATTAATATTTTAATTAACCTTTACACAAGGTTTGGTTTTTTTAATTCCTGATTTCATCTCCCTATCTTGAGCCATCTTTATAAGGTGTTCAACTACTGACTTTCTCTCCTGTTACTTGTATGAATTCTTTAACTCTGCAGCATGTGCAGGGATCATCTTCAGAACAAGTTGCTGCTGAAAACCATGGAGGTGACTCTTCATAAAAATACTTCACCATTTGTGATTTCTGCCATTGCTAAGTTCTCTCTTGGAAAGGTTAATGCATTTTGTCCTGTATTGCTGCAGCTTCTCCTATCTCTTCTGATAGCCTCCTCTTGCATGAGGAATCCGGATCACTTTCTCTGATTTGTAATTGGCAACACAGAAATAACCACATGCTTCCCATTGCAAAAGACAGACTGGGAGCTAGTGGATGCCCATGACTGTAGGGGGCTGAATTATTTAGTATTTTGTTTAATGGTTCTACCACAAATGTAGAAATGGGCTAATGAATCCGCTGTGAAGCTGTGTGTCTCTTTCCTGTTCATAAGCACAGTGTTGGTCTTCCAGCACAGACCTCCCAAACAGTGATAACCCATGGAAGATAAAGCTGAAGGACTTTGTCAATACAGACAGACTTGGAACTTAAAAAAACAAAACAAAACAAAACAAAAAACAACAACAAAACCAAACCCAAAACCCCCCCCCCCAAAAAAAAAAAAAAACACAATGCCATTAGAAAGGTATAAAAGAGCTTCAGATATGCATCCCTCTCCCCGAGCAGCTGTTCAGTACTCCCACTTTCATCACCATAATCATGAAACCTCTGACTTTGTGCTTAAAAAGTCACCTAATTATACCAGCTTTAGAGAAATGGTCCATGTGTTTCTAATGGGAGTCCTACCATCCTTCACAGTGGTGAGACTTTGGCTCAGGTGGGAACAAGGCAACTCCTGCAGGTGATGCAGGTGAAAGTCATGAATACTGGTAAGATGGTGTCGTGGTTTAACCTCAGTCGGCAACTAAGCACCATGCAGCCGCTCGCTCCCTCCCCCCCACCCGGTGGGATGGGGGAGAGAATTGGAAAAGCACAAGTGAGAAAAACTCGTGGGTTGATATAAACACAGTTATATTATTGAAATAATGTAATGATAATAATATGATAATAATAATAATAATACACAAAGCAAGTGATGCACAGTACAATTGCTCACCACCCGCCGACCGATGCCCAGCCAGTCCGCGAGCAGCGGCCCCCCCGGCCAGCTTCCCCCAGTTTATGTACTGAGCTTGACGTCACATGGTATGGAATGTCCCTTTGGCCAGTTTGGCTGTGCCCGCTCCCAGCTCCCTGTGCACCTGCAGCCTTCTTAGTCGGTGGAGCATGGAAAACTAGAAAGTCCTTGGCTAGTGTAAGCATTACCTAGCAACAACTAAAACATCGGTGCCTTATCAATTTTGTTCCCATCCTAAATCCAAAACACAGCACTGTACCAGCTACTAGGAAGGAAATTAACTCTATCCCTGCCGAAACCAGGACAGATGGAAAGGTATAAACACCTGTTTCAAAGTAAGCCCAACTTCTCTGCTCATTGACCTAATGATATCATTCCCATGCAGCCTAGGGGAAGCCTGTCAGGCAGTCACTAGCACTGGTGTGCTCAGCAGCTCTATTGCCCACTGAGCCTTCACTGGCATCTCATACCTGCAAAGGCAAGACAAGCTCACCTGCTCTTCCTCCTCCTCCTCAGATCTCTTCCACAGCTATTTCTTTGTGGGCTGTAATGCAACTAGCAGGAGCTGGACTTATATTCTCCTTATGTACCAAAATCTTGTCTGTTTGAGACCACAAAACTCAGTGATGTTTGGAATGATCTGAGAAAATTAACACAAAAGAAAACAAGTGCAGTCAGGGGGAGCTTTCCTCCTTGCTCAACTCATCTCCTGCTGCAATTGCTCAGGCTAGTATGAAGTCCTCAAATAGTGACCAACAAACATGGGCCCATAAATTATTTTTTTTTTTAATCAGGAGTCCAACAACTTCATTTCAATTTTTTGAAGCAAATGCTCATTGCTGCCTGGAAGAGAATGAGTGTGTTTCCTGCAGCTGGCAGGGATCCCCAGCACACAGCTTCTCATTGAGCTCAAGTGGGATAACTCATGCACTCTCTGTTATCCCATTTTGTCTGCTGTGAAGGACCTGCCCAGAACCGTGCATGGCTTTTATTTATTTCAAACACTTTAAAGACTGTAGAAAGTATCAAACAAATATTAGATGGCTATGACCTGTACCAAAGTGATTTTCTTGTGTACAAATTGTTTTATTGCTAAGTGACAGTGGTATGCTTGCTCCTGGGCTCATAGCTTAAGTCAGAAGAGTACTGCTTAACTGGGGAAAAATAACAGGACAGGAATTAAATAATTGGGATGAGGAAGGTATTCCATTAACAGATCACACATGCCAAGTAATTCAGCTTCAAAATTTGTCATTGTCACTTTTCCAACATAAATTTAGAAAGAATGGTGCTTCATTAAATCTGTAAGGCGCTTCCAGAGTGAGCAGTGACTGACCACTCACAGTAAGTTAATTAAAACTGTTTCACACTAGAAAGAACAAATGTTGGTGGAGATTAATTGATTTCCTGTTACTATGTACTCGGGACTGAGTGATGTACTAGAGGCACTTTATCTACATCCACTTCATCTAAGTCAAGTGCAACCTTTAGTGTGCAATTAATTTCACTTTTTCATTAGTAACTACTATTAGAGTAAAGTTAAATACCATAACTGTCCAAGCTATAGTTCCAGTTTTTCCTCAGTTTATGATGCAGTCTCCAGGTAATAGTTTATTTTATACCAAGCTATACACTTTAAAAAAAAAAAAAAAAAAAAAAGGCTGGTGGAAAATGATGGTTTATTCACATTTCTCTCTCCCACTATTAGAGTAAAGTTAAATACCATAACTGTCCAAGCTATAGTTCCAGTTTTTCCTCAGTTTATGATGCAGTCTCCAGGTAATAGTTTATTTTATACCAAGCTATACACTTTAAAAAAAAAAAAAAAAAAAAAAGACTGGTGGTAAATCCTGATGGTTTATTCACATTTCTCTGTCCCTTCATCTTTGCCAATTATGTTTAATAACGCTCACCGTCTGAGCACTGCTTCTTATTGTTTGCATCTCCTGAATGATTTCTGAGGTCAGAAGACGGGGAAGGATGGAGTGCAATTTTGCATGTCTTTCATTGTGCAAATGGAATTAGAAATCTCCGGGAAATCCCTTTTCTTCTCTCTTGCCTTTAAGCCAGCTTGGCAAATATGGAGTGGTTCAGCCAACTGATGTAAAAGAGGTTTTAGGCATTAGACAGGAACATCTCTAATAAATACCGTTGACTTGGCCTGAGTCTTCATTATCTTCCCTTCTGTCAGAAGGACTTACCCAGCAATGTAGGACCAGTTCCCCGCTATGTCTAGCACTCACCCTGCAGTGACAACGCTGGGCAGCATCTGATATCTGCATTGCTAATAGATCACAGTCACGTTTCTTACCCTCAAACTGAGGTACAAAATTAATAACCTTGATGGTGCATGAACACTGGATAGTCTCTGTTCTGTGTAGGAAACTTCCCCACTCCACTTCCACAAAATCCTGTAACTCAGCAGCGGGTGCAAAGATTTAATCAACAACACTTTATAAAAAAGTGATTTTTTTTAAAACCATTCCTACACCTCCTGGCAATATCTGGTCTAAATTTTTAATGAAATAATTCATTAATTACAGAAATACAAGTTCAGGTGCAATGAAATTACATGTAAATTCAAATGAAATATAGCAGTGAGTTTTTTTCTAAAAATAGGGAAAAAGTTAAAAAGATGAAATGTTTCCTTAGGGAGCTGAAAAAGTTCCAACATTTGCTTAAAGACAAGGTTTTGAGACTGAGTTTTATAGACAGAAAAAGTGCCCATTCTCAATGAATGAAAACTCTGAGGCTAAAGGAAAGTCCGGGCCTGCACGCTGAAAAAGAAGAAAAGCATTATCACACAGCTCTAGCCCTGGTGTGGTAATTACCCTCTGGGCTCTGGCTGGAGGCTGTTTGCTTGAGTTTCTGCCCGAATCCCGTGCTGGCTAAGGGGATGGAGTACTGCTCCCAACATGCCTGTGTGCAGCCATACGGGGTTGGTACTGACTCATTTCTGAGGAGGCAGGCTCCAGCACTTTCACGATATTAAGTGCACATTTATCTCCTATTAGCGCTGAGAGTGGCTGTGCTGAAAGGCCGAGCCCTAACAGAGCCATTCTCGGAGGTTTGTGAGCAGCTCTGAGTCTGGAGAGGGCTCCTCCAAGTCTGGGCTCTGCAAGCAGCCGCGCGCTCGACTGGTGACTCTGAAACGTTAGTTCCACGTTAGTTCCATAGACAGGCAATGGCACCCTTCAATCTCCTTTCTGCACAGCAAAGCTCTTGCATCACCTGCCCTTTTGCCATTTGCTTGGGTTCGTATTGCTCTTCCACCTTACTGTCATTTTCAGGCAATGAAGTGTTTTGCCATCTGTAAACTGGATGGTACTGAAGTCAGATCTTGTATGAATTAGAAGAGGGGACAGCTTAGCCTACTCCAAACTGCTCATGCCTTCAGCAAAATCCCAGCTGCATTTGGGGTGTGTGTGACACCTGAAGTGCCTCTCTGTTCTCTTTGCCGCTGCACCCCAAATGTGCTGCTCACAGTTTGCATCATTTTTGTCTGCTTTAGCCTGTGTTCCCTTTCTGTGCCTGCACTCTGCACTCTTGGTCTAACCTCCTGGTGGAAGATGGTCTTGGGGGCTGTTCTGCTCATGTCACGGGAAGAGGGGAGTGAAATTCCTCTCTTTGAGCTCAGGCAAGAGGACAAAGGCTTGAGCAGCACAAATCCTGGATCCCGCACAGCCCTCTGCCCCTCTGTGAGAGGGTTTAGACAGAGCAGGCTGATGCAGATTCAAGTGTCCGTTTCACAGGACTCTGTCCCAGAATCCTTTCCCCTCTGATTTCTTATCCCAAGAATTTTACACTGCACCGCTGGGATAAATTTGCCATTTAAAAAGTCATTAGGGACCACTCAGTCACTGGTGCTGTTTTCAGTTCTGAATTCAACCAGTTGAATGGGGAAAATTCTGGTAACACCCTGAGTACATTGCCCCTTGTAAAAGTTTTCTGTAACCTCTGATATCTAAAGGCCAATTTGGAGAGGAGACAGGACTGTTTGCATCGCTCCTAAAAACTCTAATTTTGTTTTGTTTTTTAGTGTGCAGAATTGTAAATATTATAATTGTATTAAATTCCTTCTGTAATTAACAAACAGCTGTGTAATTACAGCAGTGTGTTCACACCTCTGTAATGGTTGTTTAAGCATTTTAATTATACACCCTGCTTCCAAGTGTTGGACTCTTCTCTGGGAGTGCAGTCCTGGGTGCCAAACAGTTTGCATGCCCTTAATCTGGAAATTCATTTTACCTAGGAACATTGTGAGAGCTTGGGGGTGTGCCCAAAGCTGTGATATGTCTTTCTGTCCTTTGGTTACCTCATCTGTACCTCCTGAATAAAAGTCCTCCACAAAGTCGAGCAACCTCTGCAGGTCCCAAAGGCAACTACCAGCCTTTGAGTTCTCTAAAGGAGGTCTTGCCTTGTAAGTTCCCTGCTCTGCCTTGGTGAGTCACGTTATTAGGCTTTATTACCACTGAAGGTAAGAGCACCCCAGGTGTTAGGCTCACCAATACTCACGTCTGGTACGAGATGATCTGTATGATTTTTTTCATCGACAAGAGGTACGTGTTTGCCTTGCCCAGCTACACCACTTGGGTTGGACTCGAGCTTTGTTCTGGAGGCTGGTGGGATGGAGATCCCCAGAGCAATTCTCTGAGCTCTCCTGGAGCTCTCTACTTGCACTTTAAAACACATCCCTCCCAACTCAGCTTCCTTGTTTCTCACCAAGTATAACAGGGATTATACCAGGGAGTTCCTTCTCTTGCTTTGCTCCTGCTGCCCTTTCAGTGATGATCGTTATGCATAACTGGCCTGTGAGGGTCTGCTACATCTTCAGTACTGTTGTAGGAGATTCCCGGAACATGCATCCTCCCACGCCAAGAGCCTAACGCAGTCTTAGCTTTCTGTTGGGATTCTTTTGTAAACACTACACACTATCTTCAGACATGGTGTTAGCCTAATGAGTGGGTATGACAAGAGAAAGATTTATCCAGGCCATCTTCCTACGATAGCACATGCCTTTCACCAGTATTAACTTTCCTAACACAAAGCACATGGAGCTGGAAGGGGCCTCCTGCATCACAGAGGCCAGTACCCGGAATGCGCTGTTGCTCCACAGAGGTGCACACAGAGAGGAACAAAAACATGGGAGCTAAAGCACTATAATAACTTTAAAAAAAAAAATCATATTTCAAAATGAAATAAGAACTATGCCATATGGCTTAGCAAGGAAATCGTTCACAACAGCTGGTTTAAGAGTGAAAATTTTAGTGACTCTGTCCACAAATAGTGGCAATCCAGAACTTCAGAAATAATTTGCATATCTGGCAAAAAATGTTTATTATCAACTCTCTATCCTACTGAACATGTCAGATGTACACTCAGGAAATTCCTTGTTCTCTGAGTTTGATGTGACTCACCGAACTTTAATGGGCTGCAGCTTTGAAAGAAGTTGTTTGCTGCCAGTTCCAGCTATAGTCATGGCCACACAAAGGTCCTGCTGGGCTTGCTCTGGTACTTCATCCAAAAAGCAGGAAGCCCTGATCTCCTCAGGTCCTGCCTAATGCACCTGGAAGAGTTTAACAGTGACATCTTTTTGCCCAGTGCCAAGGTCTCTTGTAGATGTGAGGAGCAGACAGGGATGTTGAAAGTGCGAGGGACGAGGGAACTGGTCCCTCATCTCCTCATAATGTGTTGGCATATTCACTTGTAACGTTGAACGCCTCCGAGACTCAGTGGATGCTTAAATAAGCAAATGACTGGAGGCCCCTGCTAATTCTTTTTCCTCTTCTAAAGCAGAATTATTTTTTCTGTGGCTCAGGAATCTAACACGAGCCTGGTTTTTCCCTTGTAACTGCTGGTTTCGTCAGACTCATTTTAGTATAACACATGTCCAACTGAAATCAGAAACATAAGCATCAGCAATGTCCAAACAGTGAATAATAGGTGTAAATTATTTTTTTAAATCTAAATAACAAAACTTAATCTATTCATTTGGTTTTTAGTTCCACGATCAGTACAAGGGAAGGTGGCTGGCAGTTGAGTGAGCTCAGATTCACCTGAGAACAGTTTATTAGATATTTTACTGGGAGGAGTTTCAGTGTGTGCAGCTAATGTGAGTTAACACCACATATATTTAGGCCCTGTTCAGTGTAGGTGTGAGAGCTGTAAGAGACTGAAGTGTGCATGTAAACCAGAAGGGAGACCTCAGGGCAGATGGAAGCAGCTCACTGCAGCAGCCAACTGCAGGATGAACGTTCCCTTTGGTACCTGGATCTAGAAACGTGCAGATGTCTGTACAGAGCACAGGGACTGGGTGAGATGACAGTCAGAAAGAGACGTAAATACCCAATGCCATAACTAGTGCTGAGCTTGATTATTATTACTTAACAAATATACTAGAGGGATGGGCCAGTGGGGAGTGAATAGCCACGTTCCTACATGTTGTTGGACTGACTACCCAAAACATGGGTGTTTTTACGAGAGGACTCTTCCTCGTGTTCTCTTTCTGGGGAATGGAACTAACTGGGAATAGGTGGGTGCTAGGTCCACGAGAGTTTGGTAACTGTCTAGTATAAAATGGATGAAAGGCAGTCTGTATAGCATGTTAAATAAGTTTCCAGATGAAAGCAGGATGAATTATGGCTGGAAAGGCAAATGAGATCAGGGATGGGAGTATTTTTAAAAGGAGGGGGATTAAAGCATGTTATTTTAATGCAAAAAACAGACAAATGTGAGGAGCAAAGGGGCATGGCAGAGGAGCAGCAAAAGCAAAGCGGAGGATCAGAGAGGGTATATACAGGTGTGACTGGGCAAGTGGAGGGGAGGAGGGGAGAAGATGAGAAATTTCTTCATCTGTGTCACAGAGGAAAAGGAGAGAGCTGCAGGAGAAGGGAAGCAGACCAGATGGTGGGGAAAGGCCCCTTTCATCTTTACAGTCCCTTCCCAGGGTAGGGCAAAACACGGGGCTCTGTGGAGTGTTGAGGCTGGTGAGGAGGGGTGCTGAGTTTCAGCTGGAAGGGAAGAGATGCTGGGGCTGGAGCGTGGAGTGGAGGAGCCCAGATTGGCATGGGGGCTGCAGCTCACCATCGGGCATTACCTCCCTGGGAGGTGTCGGGAGGAGAGGACGGGGGAGATGGAGGCTCTGGAGCTAGCGGGTGGCTGCCCTGCACGGGCAAGGACAAGCTCCTGCTGTGGAGAGGTGGCTTTGGCATGATGGGATGCAGCTCCTCATGCCGGGGACAGCTTGCACAGAGGCAGTGGGGAGGTTTGCCAAGGAAACATGTCCCTTCTCTTCTCAAGAGAGATGCAGCACAGATTTTCTGTGTTCCTCTCAGTGCAAGATATAATAAGGCAACTTGCCAAGGGCAATATCTTTTCTTGGACAGATGTTACCACCAACTAAAGTACTCTTAATTTTGTGAATGGACATTTCACATCCTCAAACATGTCAGAAGGTGATCCAGAAAGAGAAGCTGAGTTCAGTCTCCCAGACCCTGAAGCCCCCCGGGCATCACCTCACTTCGTTGGGAGGATCATCTCACCGCTCCCACTGTTCTTCCATTGTCCTCACTTTGTTTTCTGATCAATAATAAAGAAATACTATTTTGAAAGAAATCTTTAACCTTTTATAACAATTCACTTGAATCTCCTGGCCAAAGTCAAGCATGCTGGAGTCTTGCAGCCAGAAAGTGAAGCCAGTTAAGACCCAATTTGGGAGTTCCCTGCCCACACTTTAGACTTGCCCAAAAGCTGCATTGGGGAGCAGAGACCCACCAAGCCCTCCTCACCCATGGAGACCCCCAGCTCTGGGTGGTGCAGCTGCTCTGCAGGAGCTACCCAAACCTGCCCTTGGCCAGCCCTTGCTGTATCTTCCAGCTGCAGGCTCTGCTTTCCCTTCTCTTCACAGCGCACTACTGAGAGTACTGCTGTTATCTCTGCAGTATCTTCTCCGCAGGTCAGGTCCTCAGTCATGTCTTCCCAGGCACCCACTTAATTTCCCATTAGAACTCTCTGGCTTGAAATTAATTGGAAGTTTAAGTTCAAATATTATTCAGCTGGCTTTAAAACTGCATTCTTTGTTTTCTTGTGAATAACCTGTCATCTTTCTTACACTTTTATTACTTTTTGCGAAAGAGATATATTGATCCCTTATACTGTGCTGCTGAACGCTGCCTTTTCTCAGGGTGATCTCTGTCATCCCCCTTCAATGGCATATGATTAATATGTGCATCATGTCCACTGGGCTATTGATTCCAGCAAATGGGAAAATACATACTGTCATTACGTTCAGATACGTTTCCAGGAGGCGGGGAGAAGGTGGCCAGCAAAATTAACTGACTTTTGCTTTGATGCAGAATCCAGCTTTGTGCTTTTCCCTATGAGGAGGGCCAGTAGCAGGTCGCACACTCTTACTGGCAATGGGAGCTTGCATGCATCCCCCTTCAAACTCTTGGGGCATCAGCTTGGCCCTGTCCCGTCCCTGCAGTGCTGCTGCAGGCAAAGCTGGTCAGGGTTTCACTGCGATGGATGAGTTAGAGCCGGGGGCCCTGGGAGCTCCCCTCTGGCACCAGCGCAGAACAGGACCTGGCTTCATGCCTGGCAACAGGGAGCCAAGCAGGAGCAGGGGGACAGCTGGCCTCAGCCCCTAGCAGGAATAAAGGGGAATTGGAGCCAAGTCAGAGCTTCCCA
>NW_008824538.1:342086-370895 GCF_000699105.1 Pygoscelis adeliae | reverse complement strand
GAACGTATAGGGGAGACTGTAACGCCCTGCAACCCTACTCTGACTCCCAGTTGCTGCACATGTAGCTGTGGGGAGCGGGATGTCTCCGCAGGCATAGCAGGGCTCCCAGGGTAGCGTGATGGCTGCACTTATGGTAGAGAGAAGGGTTTGGATCAAAGTGTTCATCTGCCTGAATTCTTTTCATCTCATTTGTTGCCTGTAGCCTTGCCAAATAAGACAACAATATGATTAGCCTACAAAGACAGCTTCATCCCACTGTCAAAAGCTTCTGATTAGTGAGATCAGAGATGAAACCTGAGATTTATATTTCAGTAAGTCTTCCCACAACGAGGTGAGAACACCAGTATGACCCCAAACACATGCTCTAACACTGTGAGGTGGCAAGAACTGCAATTCCGCTGAGATCTGAGAGTCCCATAATTTGCCAGATTAGACATATTGTAACTCCAGACTCATTTGCAGAATTAATTATGCCACATTTGCAAATCACTGTAAAACCATTTTCATCTGCAGAAAAATTATTGTGATATTTTCTCATGCTCTCAGCTCTGGTGAAAGCAAATTTTCACATCCTCCCTCTAAACATACTTTGCCAGAAAAATATTTTCCAAAGTGATCTGTGCAGCTCTCCCATACTCATCTTAACTCAAACCTGTACCATGAATGCCACAAGCATCTTTGTTGTTTTGTCTTTTGGTAGATAATGAACTCAGGTCAGGGACAACATCTCCCTACGCACGTGCGAAATACCAGGAAACCTGCTGGCTTTGTGAACGGTGAGTACGGAGCTCACTCGACTGCAGACAATGCAGGCTAAGGGCAGCGCCAAGAAACATTTGTCTGAGGCAGTACTTTGCTCTGCGAAGCTGTGCACAAAGTGCTCTATGAAAGCCAATAGCTTAGACAAAAAATAATGTTTCTATTCTTCATTTGCAGGAAGTTTAGGCAAGAGTGACGCAGGGACCCAGGACTTCAATCAGGGTTATGTCTATTTGGGAGCCGATAAAGAACTAAGGAAATAAGCAGACAGGTCTTGCAACAATCTTCTCAGAACAATGTGGGGATAATGCATAAAAAGCTTACAGGAATAATGTATCCAAAGATGCTTTTCTATCATTACTTAATCTACATTCATATAACACTGGGAGGCTTTTTAAACAACTTAGGCTGACGGAAACCTTTATATTACACCCATTTAGCTCCATCTTGTTCCTTGCTCTCAAATTTCCAGTTATAAGGTCAGTTTCCTTAAATATTCCCAGCATTCTTTTCTTGCTAGATAACTTCTCTGTCTTCAGTAATTTCTGTACTTACAAAATCTGACTTGTTTGGAGTAGATTAGTGCTATTTCTATTATTTTTCTTTGAGCCTCTATGAAAGCAACACATACCCCGTCCTTCAACTTATTTTAGATCAGACTCCAAAGGACTTTCAGAAGCAGTTCCCAGATATGAATATTCAAGATTATTAATGCAGAATATCCCACCTCAAAAATACCTAGCAATATTAATTGAAGATTCCTTGCTTCTATGAGCATCCTCATGTATACATGCATTAACTGGGATACCCATAGAAAGCTGACATATGCAAAGCTAATCCTATTAATTAGAGGACTGTTACCTCAAATTAATCATTGCACAGTGCCTCCCCAGGCCTGGCGTCACCTCCTCAGCTCTCCATGCTGTCTTCTGTCTGTCTCAGGCACTGTCCCATCCCCAACGGTGGGCAAGAGCTGATGTCAAGGGGAAGAGGAGCAAGCTGAACGTATAGTAGCGATTCCTCAAAGTGCTTTCTGAGCCTCCAGCAACTTGTAGTACTGACCTCTTCAGCCAGAGATGAAATCTTTATCCTTAAAATGGTTTTATTCTTAAGAATAAAATCACCAGAAGTGGACAAATATTGGGGGGTGGGGGAAGAGGGGAAATTTACTGTTATTAGGAGAAGGTAGTCCATTAATAAACTATTGTCACACATTTTTAGGAAAATAGACATAACCTGTTAGGCCAAAAGTAGCTTCTGGCATCGGACAACAACCCAAAACTAGCCTAATACCCTGAAAGAGCATGGGCTGTTCTGGGTCTCTGCAGCCACTCTGCTCTTCGTACTGTGCAAGTCTGCAGCTATGTTACAGGAGAGTTCCTGCTTCTACCTGTGCAAGGGTTAAACTGAACATTGTCCTTGTTTTGGGTGCTTCAGCTTCAATTCACCTGTGTCCTGGGTAATCAGAAAATGGGGAGAAGATAAGTTAGTGTTTCTGAAAATGATTTATATCTGGTTGGTATTATTGGTCATTTCTTGCAATATTGGTCATTTCTCTTGATCAAAAATTTTCAATTTTTTCTACTAGAAAGCAGAAATATTGAAGACTCCTTAGTGTCTGTCTTAAGATATATTGGATGAAACTTGCATAGTACTCTCTGGGTAAACTGTAAGCATGTAAATGTAATTTTGGTTTTCATACTTAGTTAGGCAAATGCTCAAGAGTTCTGGCGCTGTTTCCAAGTACAAGAGAAATATTTTTATTTATTTCAATGCACTTGATGAATTAGGGTATGCTGAGAAAAGTGCTTGGTTCTCATGAGGTTTTAATTAAGTTTCAAACTAAACTGACTATTTACCATGCTTAGTGTGGTATTCATGCACATGGCTCCTCACATCATTCTAAAAATCAAGCCATGTACAACTGACAGAGACATAAAGATGACCGTGAAGCATTAAGAATTTGCTGCTTATGCTTATTTGGTCTTTGCTTATGCTGATGGTCTTACTTCATCACCTGCTTCAGAAAGAGTAATTTAGGATTTGTACAGTGTGCAGAAACCATTCCCCCTCCAGCCACCCTCCTCCGACTCAGAAGAAACCGTCATTATCAGAATTTCTGCAAAGGAATTAGAATGATGAAAAATGAGCCCACTGAGTCAGTATGTTCAAGCTCTGGCTGGTACAATTCATGTAAAAATCAAAAACAACCTTCTCCAGCCAAGATCCTTTGACAGAGATGAGCACTATGCACAGACTGTGGAACAGATCTTCACGCTGAGTGATTACATTGCTCTGGCTGTGATAAAAGAAGATATCATCACTGGGAAAGATAAACTCTGCCAGTCCTGGAGGCCTGCATTGACTCTGAAAAGGGTGTCCTGCCTCACTGGCAAAGGCTTACAAGTGCAGGAATGGGAATGCTATGCAGATGAGCAAATTTCTCCAATTTATCATTTTTTGTTTAGAGAAGGAAGGAAAACAACTGAAAATCTGTCTCTAAAATTTCTCAGATAAATTATTTATATTGGGGATTGTTTTCAGCCCTTAGAGACTGTAAAACGTGAAAGGCTGAGTTTATGAAACTCTCCAAGGATGGGCTAACGGTGCTGACAGTGGGCATCATCTGGCCTGTAGCTCCACGTCAACCCCAGGAACCCGCAAGCAAATAATTGTCAGTATCTGACACCTGTGCCGTCCTGGGCACGGTCCAGCACGGCAAACGGAGGAGCCAGGGCAGCTCCCAGGCACCTGCTTCTGTACCAGCCCTCAGCAGATGCTGCGCACCCACCTCGGTGAGACCTCCCCAGGAAGGGTTCTAGCACTGCCACTCTCGCACCCGCCATCCCCCGGGGCTCCTGGAGGCGGCCAGCAGGGGAGGCTGCTCCCCCCGTAACCTTCTCAGGGGCTGGAAGGGGGGTGAAACTGCAAGCAGCTTTTTTTCTGCTCTATTCCTCAGCTTGTGTCTCGTGCTGCTGTGCATCACCCCAAAATCACAACAAGCCACTGGTCTTCAACTGGTCTGATGTCAGGAATGTCATCAGACCGGGTCAGGGGCCAAGAGCCAGCCTGACACTGGCTCACGAGGAGAAAGCGGGAAAAGCTCAAGACCTGCTGCCACCAGTGTGCTTTGCCAGCCTTGCTGCACAGTGCGCTGACACTGTCACGGTGCTATTCTGCCTGCCTCTCACCCACACTTGGTTCTCAAACAGACAGGTTTTAGAAACCTGATTTCAGAAAAAAACTGGTACTGAGAAGTGTAGAGAAAGTGTCAAGATTAGCTCAATTTAGGCCATGAGCATATCTATATGTCCTTGCTTAACTCTTTGATAAAACAAAATGAAATCATATTCTTGAGTACTCTGCCAGAAATAGTCGATGAACACTGAAATTCAATGTACCACAGAAGAAGCTTCTATTATCTTTGAAGCATGTTAAAATAGCATTGGTAGACCGTGGCTAATACCACGGTTTTACACAAGATGAATGGGAAAAGGCAAACTTGAAATTTCACACAGCACTGAAAAGAAAATACATTTCTGATATCTTAAAGCAAATACTGGGTCACTTCCTGCAGCACAGTAATTCAGAAATAAAATGGGTCTCTAAAAGGAACAATGGCCTCCTTTTGTCTGGAAGAAATGTTCAGTGAATCCTTTCCCATTTCCAAACATGCAAGGGTCAAACTGGTACCTGCCCTTATTGTGCACTTTCTGTAGGAGGCTGAGATTGCTTGCATGAGCTCACAGGTGTGGGATGCTTTGAAGATTGCTTTGTACAGTATATCCTGCCGGGAAAAGCAAACCTTTCGTATTCCTCCACACATGATTTTGTACAAAAGGCTTCTCAGGGAGTCAAGCTGAACCTGCACTACGAACGGTTTGAACAATTATTATTATTTTAGAAACTTTATTACCAGAACTAAACCTGAACTGTCAATTCAGTGTTTCACACAGAAGGAACTTCAGCCATAGCCGAGCACATGTTTAAACTCAACCAAAAGAATTACTGTTCATCTCCCCAGTTCCACTTGTCTCTTTTTTTTTTTTAAACCAATAAAATACTCTCAAGCTTGGGAGTATTTTAGCATCAGTCTTACTGACAGGAGCACTTCCTTCAATTATATTTTAGTCATCAAAGAAACTGTGAGCCTAGCGTAACTAGATAAAAGCCCTTCAAAATGAGAACCTTCCTCGATGCTCTCATTCCTGACCAGATGTACTTCTTTGTGGAAGCCTGCAGACCTTGCAGTTCATAATGTAATGACACTTAATGACATTTTTCATTGCATTTCTGTTTCACAACCGAAGCGTGTCACCAGGGGGTCTGGTTACACCACATTGCAAACCGACCAGAAAGCAGGTGGGAATGCTTCATCGTTGTTTTGCTTAGAAAGTGCTTCTGACAATGAATCGCAGACTGTTTCACTAAACAGTCTTCATAGAAAACAAGATTTGTTTAAAAAGTGTGATGTAAGAACTGCATCCTTGGACAAGATAAACATTATTTTCAGGTCAGTGAAAATTAGGCATATTAATAGACAGTTCCTGGTTACTGCCTGCAGAATTGATTTGCTCTGCTTTGTCTCACCTGAGGCAAACCGAGAAGTAAACCACGAGGGCCAATGGAGAGCATCCTCCTTCCGTGGGCCGCCGGACTGCGCAGTCCCCGCCGTGCAGATCGGGTCAGGCCCCATCCCTGTCAACCCGCCTGGTGTTTTGGTGTTCTGGGTGACTCCGGGGACTGCTGGGCACAGGGGACACACGGATTCAGCAAGGAGAGGCAGCAAAGAGGTCCTCAGCTTTTTCTATTCAGGTCTCCCTGATTACTAATCAAGATCTGCTAATTAAGAGATGCAAGGTTTGATAGAGAAATCAGTGCAAGGCATGGACACCTTCCTGGTCTGAGTCTGGGACAGTTTTCAGTGTCAGGGGACGGTAAGAAATGGTGGAAGAGCTCTTACCCCTGGGGAGCCCCACTCCCCTGACCTGGACACCGAGCTGCTGGCGGGCGGAGGGGAAAATAAGAGCCCAGCACAGAAATGCCCAGGGGAGCTCCCGCAGGGCAGCAGGTACCTGGAGGGGGGTCACGGCCGCCTGCCAGCAGCAGGATGGGTCCAGGTGCCATCCCAACTCCCCCACCATGAACTGGCTCTGTCCCCTCCACTGTCCTGTGCTCAGCAGGAGTCCTTCGAGCACCGGAGCTGAGCACAGACTAATTTCATTACAATTGTAAATCTTTCTTAGTGAATCTTAGATTCAGGAGTGTGACACTGAGGGCACTAATTCCTGGTAAATCTAGTGTTTGCAGCTCCAGAAATAGAGTTCCTAGACAAAGACCATCCATCCCCTTTCAGCCCTGCTTCTACACACGTGAGCTATATCCAAGTCTCAGTTATGCACACAAATCTAAGTTCAAGTTTCCTTAAGTGTTCAGTTGTGAGTGTTGTCCTGGTTTCAGCTGGGATAGAGTTAATTTTCTTCCTAGTAGCTGCTACAGTGCTGTGTTTTGGATTTAGTATGAGAATAATGTTGATAACACACCGATGTTTTAGTTGCTGCTAGGTAGTGCTTACGCTAGTCAAAGATTTTTCAGCTTCCCATGCTCTACCGACTGAGAAGGCTGGAGGTGCACGAGAAGCTGGGAGGGGGCACAGCCAGGACAGCTGACCCAAACTGGCCAAAGGAATATTCTATACCATATGACGTCACGCTCAGTACATAAACTGCGGGAAAGCTGGCTGGGGGGGCCGCTGCTCAGGGACTGGCTGGGCATCAATCGGGGGGTGGTGAGCAATTGCATTGGGCATTACTTGCTTTGTATGTTCTGTTATTATTATTATTATTATTTTATTTTATTTTATTTTATTTTATTTTATTTCAATTATTAAACTGTTCTTATCTCAACCCACGAGTTTTCTCACTTTTACTCTTCTGATTCTCTCCCCCATCCCACAGAGGGGGAGAGTGAGCGAGCAGCTGTGTGGTGCTCAGTTGCCGGCTGAGGTTAAACCAAAAGCAGTGCACAATTCAAACACTTGTATACTTTATTTCTCAGATTTTTAATGACATTGTATTCAGTTTAGTTATTCACTTGCAATTGCCAAAGTAGAGCTGGTTGGAAGTTTATTGCTGAAACTCTGTTTTTGTCAGAAAATGCTGATGCGTTGAGACAGAAATGTGGAACTATTGAAAACTGAGTGCAGGGAGATAGTGAGTGCTCGTTTGCTTGTGATATTCCTGAGAACTGTCCGGTTTGTCCTTCAGGAACTCTGCAGGAAAGCTCAGGGTCTCTTTCAGCAGCCAGTTTTCCTTGTTCTTAGAGACCCCTTCCTAATGCCTGACGTGAATCTTCATTGCATGACATTGTTGCTTGTTGCCATTTTCACCATGGGTCTGAGGAGCAGACGGTGTCTTCTCTGCAACAGATTTTTAAATATCTGGAGGCTGTTGTGTTAGCCCTTCTTGGCCACTGTCTTTTCTCGAGTGGACAACCTCGGAGCTAATCAGCTTTGATAAACGATCTGCTGAGAAACTGTCCCAGGTTTCACTCCGAGGGGCGGGGATACTCAGCCAACATAAGGGAGAGCTGCTGCGTGATGCTGCACGTTGTAGAGCCTTTGGTCTTTCCTCTGTCCTCTCTGCATGTGCCTACGGGTATAGATAGGTATCAAGTAAACTCTGGCCCTTCAAAATACCATTTTCTGTGCTTAACCAACAGTCAGTACACCACTAAAATTTGCATGAAATAAAAGTCACTAAGTTTTAACTTCAGGTGAGTCAGATGCCCTACTCCCATGACTACTGACTACTGAGTAGGTAATTTTTTTTTTTTTAATAAAAGTTTTCAAAAGATGTTGCTTAACACAGAGCAGAACAAAACCACGTGTAATTAGCTGTAGAGCAAATGATGCCATTCAATTCACAAGAGTTTTGTTTTCCACTTTTCAGAAGCACAGCACTTCAGCACAGGATATTCATCTCTCATAAGAAGGGTTCAAACTCTGTATAGCAGAATCCTGCTGGGATTTGGCAACTTATTTCCATACGCTGATTGTCAACAGTGGTGGAATTAATGATAGTGTTATGAACAACGTACATCTGCACATTACCTCTCGATGTGTTAGGCATGCATATATCACACTTGCAATGAAATTAATTACAGAATGACATGGGATCCTCTTTATAAATATAACAACAGTTTAGGCAGTCCTGTCAACTATTTAATGTATGTCATAGTCTCAGCAAACCCATTTCTTTCAAGAATTTGCAGCTTGTTTCAAATTGCTAAACATATTCTTCCATTTAAACAGTTTGTACAGTTAAAGTGATTGACTTGTAAAATAATTTCTGCTTCACTGATGGTGATATTTTCTTTGTTTTCACATCCTTTTGAACTGTTTATTGTAAAACCTTCTCCCCATTGCAGTGCTTATTGCTTCACGTTTTCTTACACTGTTCCCTTATTACTTAAATTATTTTCCCTTTGTATCCCTTGCCATCATAAGCATCCAGAACAAACTGTGGCTAAACATATGTTTCCTACGAGAGCTCTAAGATGGAAAGAAAAGGCAGTATGCACCTACCCTTGCCCAACAGCTACCCACGTTATCAGTAAGTTAAATAGTTATCTAGTTAAAAATAGTCAACCTTAGTAAAGAATTTAGGCATAGAATTATGCACAGTTGTTTAGTATTATTTAATAGGATTTATAGGATATCATCAGTTATACCGCATTAATTGAATTCTGCACAACAGCAGAAATCTGCCATCCACTTTACGCAGACCATAACCATTTGATTGCCCCCTCCTTTCAGGTGGCCAAAGCGCTGCAGGCAGGGGCGACCCAGCCCACTGGCGCTGCAGCGAGAGGCGTCCCCGGCAGGCACGGCCATTGGGCTCGCCCGGCTCTGGCCCTTCCTCCTGGGGCAGCAGCACAGCCACCCTGCAGCACCCTGTCCTCGGATGCCGTCCCACCCTTCATCCGAGATGGTGTGTCTGGTGGCACGGGCCAACCTTCAAGTTAGATCCAAGGGGCGCGCTGCAGCCTCTTCCCTGTGACGCCACGTTTGAGAGGCATCTCTCAAGGATGGCACACAACAGTCTGCGTCGCTCAACCAGGTGTGCATGTGCAGCACTCATGGAGGGACCCGTGCACCACATCCCACGGGTGGGACGCACCCCACACCCAGCCGGACCCCCGGCATGGCCCCGTGCTGGGGCACCCCACGGCCAGGAAGGGTCCCCGTGACCCCCGTGCACCCAGGACCGCGGCACATCCCCCGGGGAGCCGGCGAGGAGTCGGACGGGGCGCACTGCACCTGCCGGGCAGGTGGCGGGAGCTGCGTGGTCAGGGTTGGCCATGCTGGCGAAACACAGGCATAGAGAGAGCAGCGGGGGGAACTCAGTGCTGTTGTGAACAGTGGGGATAAAAATCGTTCACAGAGTGAAAACAAAGCAAATGGAACGATAGCTTTGATTGAGAAAAAGGCACAAACCAGCTTCCACATCGACTTGAGGGCTGGTGTGGTTTGGATCTAGCACTTACTGTAGTCAGGAATGAGACTAAAATAATGAAAGCGTCAAAACCATGGCAAGCTAGGAAATATTTCTTCCCATTTTAACATTTTCTGGTCAAGGTCTGAGTTGCATCTTGAGCAAAGCCAAGTGAACAAGCAGACACGAGGCAGGGCGGCGGGTCCCTGGTGCGGGTGGTGCTGCCGGCAGAGCCGTGTGCCGTGGCAGGCAAGCAGCCCTGGCTGGCATTGCCCTGGCAGACGGGTGGCTTTGAGGCACCGTGTCAGCAGCAAAAGCTGCCAGCTGCAGCTCGTGTCCTACACATCGCACTCTTGTACAACAGCTGTAATTCTGGAGAGGACTATTTTATTTGGCACAGAATATTTTTTTAAATGGCTCACTTCCCGGTGCCTTTTCAGCCTTAAATTATGCTGAACAACAACAAGCAAAATTAACTTGTATGTAGAATTTTCATGATCGATGTTATAGCTGTACCAGCCTGTAAGTGCACCCTTAAAGTGCACCCTTAAGACAGGATCATTATTTCCTTTATAACAGCCCCTCTCTTGTTTTCAGGTATATATACTTTGTGCTTCCATAACTCAACACAACCTTCTGTTTGGGAGATAAACTGCACACTCTATTAGTCAGTAATCTGTGTCAGTGCTGTCGGCTGAGTGAAGATCCTTACATTCAAAAGCTGATACCAAAGAATAAAAATGAATATTGGGTGGCTTCTCCACACAGAGTTTTAGTTATTGACTGAGTTATCAGATAAAAGAGTGAGTGTTTCCATGAAGCCTGTCTGTGTGGGACATGGGGACAGGGGAGGGGCAGAAGGACCTGGGGGGGCATGTCCAGTCTCTGGTGCTATGATAAAGGTCTGCCCTGGAGGGATGCTGCCGAGGGGTGGGTGAGGGCTGGAGCAGGGCAGGGGTGGGTGAGGGCTGGGGCAGGGAAGGCTTCCTTTGCCCATGGGGTGTTTTTGTGCAACTGTGGCTGGTGCGGGCCAGGACATTGCCCGCTGCTGGTTTTGCTCTGGGTTTCTTGCTATTATCAGTAATATCCAAAAGTTCAGGCAAAAGAAAATATATTTTTCTGAGTCACTGAATAACGCTGAATAACGCTGCTGTTTGCACTGCAGCTTATACTTTTCCTTTTAATCCATTTTTACATTTGGAATGAAAAGGTGACAGAGGAGTCACAAAGAGCACTTATTAATTTGTTTTATTGTTTTGCCTGAGGATCTCCACATAACATCTGGGCTACAGTAAGTAATAGATGGGCTTATCAATATGGGTGGTACTGCTACGTCCCTTCTTACAACTGCCCTGAAATAAAGCTTTCCTGCTAACCCCGAACAAGCCCCAGCGTGAGCTCCTCTGATCTGAAATCTACTTGAGGATAATCAACGTTGTTTAGTTTCTGAGCAGCAGCTTTGCTGCAGTAATTGATTTGTTCTTGAAACCACAGTTTCAGGGAAACGCCCCTTGCTGTTTCCTCAGCTGATGTGTCATGTTGTGCCAAATTACGGCTGTCACACTGCATTGTATCACAATATGATTTTCAATGGCAACTTATCACCAGCTCCGAATGATTGATGAAGTAGAGGCTAAAAGAAAGGCAAGGAGTATGAGAGCTGTGGAATGCTGTTTTCTGTGAAAAGCTACAGAAAATTGCATGGCAAAATATGTTGATGTTCCAGTGAGTTCTTTTTAATTTACCTGGAAACCTGGTATACTAATTGAAACTTCAAGAAGTATTCTTCTTTTCTGAAGAATAATGTAATGTACACAGGATGAAATGTTTTTTCAGTACAGCCCGTCCTCTAAATAACATTTTCAAAGATATGTGAAGCAGCCAGCGAGTATGGTGTATGCTAGCCATAAGCTTGGACTATCAGAAAGCTATTAGAGCAATTTTGAATTAGTTGTCCTTTATCTCTTTATATAATCTGTGAATTACAGAAATGGATGAAGGCTTAACCGGAGCGCTGATAGCCTAGTGATGGTACCTATTTTCAACACGTGTACAAGTACATATTTTCAAAAAACTCCTATTTTGAAGCACTTAGAAACAGAGGCATGATGGACCCTGGGTGGGGAGAAGCAATGCCGCGCAAGCAGGGGTGACAAGACAGAAGAGACATCTTCCTGCTCTCTCCAGCTGCCATCTGGGATGTTGCAGGGTGGGCAGGAGCATAAGACACCAGCTGAAACAAAGCAAGGTATGATCAGGCATTGGGAAATGCTTTTGACTTGTGAGGGTGGTAAGATGCTGGAGCAGAGCCCCAGAGATGCTGCAGGATCTCCGTCCTTGGGAATATTCAAAGCTGGACTGGGCAGGCCCTGAGCAACCCAGCCGAATTTTGACGTTGGATCTGACCTTCAGGCTGGTTATATTTGAGCGAAGGATTGGAAGGGCTGTCTTCCAGAGATATATACACATATTGTGTATATATTATAGATGCATTATATAGGCATATATAATTATTATATGTTTATATATTTAATATATATACATGCATTTACCGTATTTCCAAAACCACAGTATTTTTGTCAATATAAATAATCAAATATTCCAGCCTGTGGCATCATGCGGACAGCTTCAATATTCAAGGCCATCTTTTGAGATTGTCCCAAGCCTTCTCTGTACTGGAAAGATCTCAGAAGTTTTTACTGTTGAAAAATTTTAATTGGCACAGCCAGAATATTTTACCGGTATCTTTCACAAAAATGTAAAAGAAAATATACTAGAGCCTGATAGTCTTCCTTACAATGCTCCCCGCTAAACCCCCTTTCTCTGCTAACGCCTGTCTTTTGGAGTGACACAAATTTGTTTCCTATGTGGCTGCATATCAGGTTCACTAAGGATTTTCAGCTAGATGCAATTTTGAGGGTGTCCTTTGCCTAGAAAATCAGCTCTCAGCTTTGTTGGGTATGACTTATCTTCAGTAAATGCATGCTGCATGTTAAATCCATGTCCTTAATTATCCTTTTCTTCTAAGCTACTTTAACACCTTGCATGTTGTTCAAGTCGCATTCACAGACTGGTAGTTGCCCACATCGATCAGAAAACACCAGCCTTGACGTGAGATACTTGCTAAGGAAACTCGCGCCCAGACCTCCAGCTAGAATATTTTAATGGAATGGGGACACTTTTACTTGTGCTTAGCCCATAACTATATTTTAATACTTCCACTAGTGATCTTGTGGCTTGCTTTGTTCCAGTTCATTTTATTCCTCATTTCTAGACAGTGCCTATAAATCAGCATGTTTCTGATTTTCCTGAAGGGAGTCATCATTCACTCACAGTGATTTCTGATGAACGGTTTGTTGTACAATTTCCTTTTTACGATGACTATGTGGAGTGTGCGTATCACCGTTATTTCCTTTAAACCATTTTGAAGAGTGTTTGCTTGTAAATAGATCAAAGTTGTAAACCCTGAGCTTTCTGAGTTTTGGTGGCATTTATGTTGCTTTAATTTTCCATGTAAGGATTACAGTAATTACTCCACATTTATCCAGCACAGAAGTAGCGCAGAATTTGGAAGCTTGTTAACATCTCTAATATTGAGCATTTGTGCCCATCTCATGCATTACGTAAAATGGAAGAAATGGGAAAAGATAAATCAGATTTTTACAGCTGATGTACCAGCTGTGTTTGTGATGGAAGACAAAGCAATCTCGATAGCTCTTAATACAACTGTGCATAGCGGGGTCAGGCACTCAAGTGGGAGCTGACAGAGAGAGCACTCTGTTACCGAAGGACAACTGAATCTTGGTGTGTAAAAGTGCAAACCAGAAAGAGAGCCCGTAGGAAAGCCTTGAGGCTCAGCCTACTGAGCCTCTAATCCCTTCCCCAGGAATTGAACTCATTTGTAGCAGTCCGTGCTCCACATCAAATCGTCAGCAGACACAGACGCCTTAATCTAGGAGTATCTTTTCAAGGTACTTTCTGCTTTAGTGAGAGACAACTTCTGTTCATCCTCTGATGCTGTCTGCCAGAGGGCAGAGTTTTGGACAGTGCTTTTCTTTGGAGACTTTGTGTGTTTTCTCAAATTACTGCTTTCAGGTAGCAGAAAGCAAGATTATCTGATGAAAGCTCTGAGGCTCCTTTCAGTTGGTAGAAGTGAGATGAGAAGAAGGCAGATTCCCTTTTTTGCAAGACAGTCTTGGGAGCTGCTGATCTCTGCACAGCTGAAGCCAACCCAGCACAAAATCTGATCTTCCTTCTCGGGTTCCCCCTCCTGAGGATGTCTCTGCTGTCAGCAGAAGTCTTGGAGGGTGTTGTGGTTTAACCGGGCAGGCAGCTAAACACCACACAGCCGTTCACTCACTCCCACCCCACAGTGGGATGGGGGAGAGAATCAGAAAAAAAAAAAAGTAAAATTCAGTAAAAGACAGTTTAATAGGACAGAAAAGGAAGGGATAATAATAATAATAATATGATAACGATGATGACGATGATGACGATGATGATGATGATGATGATGGTGATAAAAGAATATACAAAACAAGTGATGCACAATACAATTGCTCACCACCCACCGACTGATGCCCAGCCAGTTCCCGAGCAGTGGTCACCGTCCCCCCAGCCAACTCCCCCCAGTTCATATACTGAGCATGTCATCGTATAGTATGGAATATCCCTTTGGCCAGTTTGGGGCAGCTGTCCTGGCTGTGCCCCCTCCCAGCTTCTCGCTGGCAGGGCATGAGAAGCTGAAAAGTCCTTGACTAGTGTAAGCGCTACTTAGCAGCAACTAAAACATCGGTGTGTTATCAACATTATTCTCATACTAAATCCAAAACACAGCACTGTACCAGCTACTAGGAAGCAAATCAACTCTATCCCAGCTGAAAGCAGGACAGAGGCAAATATATTCTTATCTCTCATTCTTTTTTTTAGTACATGGAACATAGTTATCCTTTTTAAAGGAATATTTATTGTTGTATCTCTAATTATTAAATGCCAAGCAGGCATTCTTTTACCGCTAAATTTTCAGAAAGAGGCATAAAAATTCTGCAGCTAAATGCAATCCAAACATCAATATTTTAAATATGTAGTGATATTCCCAGTAATCAGTAGAAAGAATTAATCACATAAAACAGTATTATATTATTTTTACTTACTGGGCTGTCTGGGAAATGTCACAGTACCAGAGTACGGTGAAATATTTTTAAAGACTGGAGTGAATTGGCTTAATTGCTGCAAACAGGACTTTTAGGCCAGGCTGGGCCTGGATCCTGTTCATAGCACAGGAGCAGTCCCGTTCTGTCCTGGACAAACGTTTCATGTGTGGATATTGCTCAGCACTGCGAGACGGTGCCTTTGCCAGGGGAACATGTTTTCTCCTCACACATGAAGGAGCTTCAGTAGTTTAACAGCACCAACACCACAGGTTGCTGGGCTGTCATTCAAGGAACATCCTTCTTAACACGGATAACTGAATCACCTTCTCCAAGACAGGCTGAAACACAGCCTTACCCCTTGCCTTGTGATATGATGGATAGAGGGACATTTAAAAAAAAAAAAAAAGAGAGAAGGAAAGAACATCCTGTGTGTGAGCTGCAGCTTTGTGCATCGCAGCATCGCAGATCTGTGTAACTGTTGCTACTATGGAGGTGGATAGAGAGCCCAGGAAGAGCTATGAGATCTTACCCTATCCCAGTTGCCCATTAATCTGCAAACAAAGTGGAAATATCAATTACTAATACCTGGTTTTACAAGGTAAAGAACCCATAAAAGCCAGGCAGAATGAAAATTTCAGTTAGAAACGCCTGCTACCTCTCTGACCAGGCTCCCACAGGCGATGCTTCATGCGACCTCGACATCTTTTGCAGCACTGTCGGATGCCTGGGAAGCAGCAACAGCACTGCCATACCACAGTATATCAGCTCCACTTTGCATGCCTTAAATGAGATATAGGACAATTTGAGCATAATGTATGCAAAATTTCTATTAGCTTTCAGTGCAGCAAAACAACATGCTACTGGCATAAATATAAAGCAAAATTTTATTCGCTGGAGAGGGAGAGAAAGATCTCTCCAAGCGTTTAAATCCACATTGTTCTTCCAGGTGATATTTGTATATTGAAAGAGGATTTGCACAGGGCAGTCCAAACACAGAGAGAGATGCCATTAATGTTAGGAAAGAGTAGTAGCCAGGAAAAGGTCCAAATCCCTTGGATTTACTCATGGAGAATAAGAGAGCTGCTACAGGACTTGTCAAAGGCAATAGAGAATCTTCCAGGTCAGTGATTTGAACATGGCCCATCCATTCAGTTACAGCTGTGTAAGCTCCTCCTCTTCGTAGTCAGTCTTGCTGCAGGTCGTCAGGAACAGTCCTAGCAATTAAGGTTCTACTGAAATACCAAACAGTATGGGGTCTCAAAAAGAAATCAAGCGCATAGCCCCTTTCTAGCTAGAGGTATTGAATTTGAAGTCCACTATGAGCTAAAAGCTTCATTCTCTTGATTGGTTATATCTTTAAATCCTAGAGTGTTAAATGCCGCGAGAAAGGAAAGCAAAGCTACTATTAATAATTCTAATGGCTAAAGAGCATATTATTTTCAAGTGGCTTGTTAATCAGCATGGGGTCTGCCTACAGCTATTGCAATCAGTCATCTTTCACCAGTAGTAGCTAGTGTCTTAATAAGAAACAACAGGGCATTCAAGGGAGTTAAAATTGTTCAGACTAAAAGGAAGTTAACAGAAATGATTAACCAACTTGGCTAAAAACCATTGAACAAGACAGGAATGCTACTGAAAGGGCAGATCATAAACCCTTGATGCAAACAGATAAAGCCAGAGAACAAGCTTGTGAGAATGGCTGTTACAAAGCTGCTTACCTCTGATTAAATTCTTACCAGGAGTTCAAAATGGGAGGAAGGATTTTCTTTCACAATGCATCCAATAATTGCTTAAGGAGAATGGGTGCATTTTTCTACCTTCCTTGCCAGACCAAAATTTGTGTCCATTATTCACAAGCTAGCAGGAAAAGATTAACTGCTGCTTATGTCAATGACCAATCCTTGTTCCTTTTTCACCAAATTGCTTTACACCATTTTAAGGAGAGAGCAAAGGGAGGTGCATCCCAGTGCCTGCTGGCACACGATCCATGAGCTGGTTGTCCCTTGGACCTGGGCGTCCAGGAGAGCATGGGCCATGCTCTTCCCCCAAGTGAGCTCTGGGTCATTCTTTGCTCATTTTGCCTCCCTAGTAACTCTTTTTTTCTGTGACACAGCACAGCGCTGCCTCCCAGAAATTAGTCATAAGGATAGCTCTGGCATAGGATTGCGAGCTCAGAGGCAAGAAATGGATAAACCAAATCGCAGAAAAGTAATGACATACCAATATAGCATCACAACCCAGAGGAACCTTGCTAAGAACCAAGCACAGCGTCTGAGGAAGGAATGAGTTAGTTAGTGCTAATTTATAAATAGAAATAACATTGTTATTGTTATTTAATTCCTGCTCTACCCTGGGCCCTCGACCAGCTCTTCCCTGACCCTCCTGGTCCCAAGAGCTGGTGAGCTGAGTCCCCCGGCCCCCGCCCTGCACTGCTCTGCACCGCCCGGCACCACGCCACACCCCGCCAGCCTTGCATGCTTCTGTCACCCCTCCAGCGCTCAGGAGCCACCACTCTGAGTGCCAAAGCTGGACCGTGAGGGCTGCAGTCGGGGCAGGGGGTGTCCCCCGGCAGCTGCGGTTTGGTCCATCTGCATGCAAACAGGGAAAGTCAAAAGCACTGGGCACCCCCAGTTGCTCTTGTTTAGAAAAATCAATCCCCTTCCCCGGCTATGGCAGCTGGGAGTTTCCTGTGTCACCAAAACATTCATCAAAACAAAACAAAACAAAACAAAACAAAACAAAACAAAACAAAAAAACCCTCTCAACATTTTAAGAAAAAAGGACTCTCTACTGTTAAAAAAAAATCTAAAAAACTATTTGAACTAGGCTTGTTTTAGGTTTTACATAATTGCTTTGAACATCTTGGGAGATATTTAAAATACATTTTTTTTCCTTCTTCTTCGGGTTTTTCTGTAATTTCTGCTTTCTGCCTGACCCCATACTTCTTCAAGGCATAATCAGCTGAGAAATATATGCAGGTGATGACTGCATATTGAATATGCATTTCAATATTGCATATTTGAAAGCAAAAGTTTACCAAAGCTTTGTAGGAAATTTCACCTATTAAATCATCTAAAATTAGTAAAACCAAATAGCATTCAGAAATTTCATTTTTATGTATTGCCTTCTTTCTGCTCTTCAAAGACAAAAATCTTTTCTGTGCTTGGCCTCAAATATCCAGCACCCACCAAGAATCCGTGCAGCCAGATGTGGTGAGCACTAGAGTATCCATGGGCAAGGGAAGTGAAACCATTTGAAGAAATTGCCCAGAAGTTGTTTAATTAAACAGTTTCCAGAAAACATTATTGCAATCACCTTGGACAGACTCTGGTTTGTGTAAGTTATTCAACCTTGCATGAAGGCTGAATGAATGAAACTAATTTGTCTGAAGCTTCCAGGTTTATTAGAAATGTTCCACAAACAACAGCAACACAAAGGATTGCCGAATTCCCCAGTGCTCAAATATATACGTGTGCCATCCCTGCCACGTGCATGTGCCCACATGGCACCTTTCTGCCCCATCCCTGCCTGTGCCGAGTCCCGCTCCAGGCAGGCGCAGTTCCCCCTCTGCACCCCCTGTGCCTCCTCTGGTGGGCTCCACACCTCCCTGGAGGAGCCAGGCCCACCCGTGCCCGTGGCCACAGCCCCCACTGCAAGGCTGGACCCCGCCGGGGCTGTGCACACTGGATGCGAGGACCTGTGGGTGCTGCGCTGCAGCTTGGGCATGGGCACCCCGTGGGCTCTCCCCACCGGTGCCGGCTGCGCCTGCTCCTGCCCACCACCCATGACAGCAGAGCCATGTGACACCGCAGGGACGGGCAGGGGACCCCTGCCATGGGGTGGTCATGGGGCTCGCTGGTCCCCGGCTGCGGGGGGGGCTTGGAGGAGCACCTGGCTGCCTCCCCACCAGCACCAACAACCACAGAGGTGACTTTGTGACTGAATGGACAGAGTTCCCCAAAACCAGTAGGGCCTCATTACAAAGCACAAACAGGCTTTCTAGGATGAATTTTTTTTCTCACTTTTGAATTGTTTCCTTAATTTTGAATCTTTTTATAGCCAGTCAGGAACAACTACATTGCCATTTTAGTTTTACTTATAATTTTTTTATTAAGTTGTTTTTATTAAATGCCCAGACTACTTTCTATAGAATAACCAAAAAAACCCAGAAAAAAAATTCAAAAGCTTTGACTAAAAAGCAGCTCCTCATCTTTTACTATTGTTATTGTCATCATTATATTATGATCAGAATTATGATTATCAGTGGCTTGATTAGGGTGAAAAGCATCTTGGATGCCATAGGATAATAAAAGCAGATGTTGCAGCTGTTAAAATCGTACATTGACACGTCTGCAGGGAAAAGCACCAACTTGTGAAGAATATTCCTCTCACCGTGCTGTAGAAAGAAAAGACAAAGCATTGTATGAACAAGACAAAGAATGGCAGAGGTGCCAGCTCTGCTCAGCTGAGGGGCTCTCAGCACTCAGGGAAGCAGGTGAAAATGGATTCCAGTCCAAATCTGCAGAAAACTGTATTTGAATAAATGGTCACAAATCTGGGGAAAAAACTATCCATGTTATGGTACAGATAAGCCATCTGCCATATGGATATAACAGAAATATATACCCCTGAAATGTCTGGAACTGACAAAAACCCTCTCAAGTACTGTGAAATAATGCTAGCTATTTTTTCTCTCATCTGTTTCCACTTCCTTCGCTGGGTTGCTAAAGCCCTGACAGAAAAAGAGGCAGAGCCTGGGGCTTGCACCTTTACTGCTTCGGATTTTATCTCAGCCTCCGGCAGATGCACCGTGGGTTTTGCATGCAGAGTGTGTCACGCAGCCGGCCAGAGTTTGTGAACAGCTCCTGGTGCCCCAGAGCTTCCCTCAGCATCTCAGCAACCTCTGAGCACAGCTCCGTCTCTGCTCCTCCTCAGGCTGCTGTCCCGAGGGTACCACTGCAAACACTTCCAGAAAACACCCGCCAGCTTTCAGCAGGGACTCAGCAGGCAGCTTCATGGGGTTTTTATATTGTCTTTATTAATCCAGTTCTGTTAAATGACATGCAATACTGGTTAAAAGGAAAAAGAAGAGTGGAAAAGTCTTGAGCAGAAAATACGTATGAGTTCTCCTTGTGCAATGTTAAGTGTTTAAACCTACCCCATACCACATGATGTTCTCTGCTCTGCTTGAGAAAGTCTTTTAATGCAGTTCATGTTTACTTCAAACTGAAAATCCAGCACTTCTTTCTGAAGTGAGGTAACCTCCTAAAGCATTGCTGTCTAAAAATGGGAGAGTTTCTTATTGACTGCCACAGTTAACTTGTGTAAGTGATTAACAGGACGCATGCCATGGCCAGACAATACGCAAGTTTTCACCTGAGCAGCACAGTGGTTTCCTCCACCCTTACCTGATGTGTCCCATTCAGGTTTGCTAGATAGCTAGGTCAGGCTGGGGTCTCTCTGGCACGAGTAACAGCACAATTTTCAAGTACTCTACAGGACAGTGAGCACTTCTGGGTGCTTAAAACTATTATAATAAATAGCAGTGCTTGTTCTGTCAGCATGAGTAAGGTGAATGCTGCAGCCACCGAAAGCTGGCAAGAGCTCTCAAACCATGTTGTGAAAGCAGACATTGGGAACGGAGCTGTTACCCCAGACCCAAGCTGCTGTGCACCCTGACGCACCCAGTTACCAAACCCTCAGCAGCAGCAGACACATCCACGGCCCTTGCCTGGCAGGTCAGAGGCGGTGCAGGGTGGGCTGTCACTGCATGTCCCCTCTGCTGCTGCACAGCTCAGACACAACCGGGGTCCTGTCCCAGCAGGGTGACAGGGCACCACGCGTGTTCAGGTGGCCAGAAGTTGCCACTCTACCAAGCCAGCCTCGCAGGAGGGGTGTGATGGAAAACACAAACGGAGCAAATGCAGTCACGCAGCAAACTACATCCCAGCACCTGTCTGAGCAGATGTGCCAGGTGAAATTCAGTGCTGATAAATGTTACAATGATGGACATGCAGGAAACAATCTGAATTGTACCGAGACCCTGATGACCTGTGAAAACTGATCACTGCCAATCAGGAATGACAACTTGGGGTTATAGCAGAAGTAAGAAAATGTCAACTCAGTGCTTATAAGTTGCCAAAAAGAATGTTCCCTGCCAGAAATCGTTAAAAGTAACGCTGCTATTATGCATCTGACAAGATGAATCCAAAGGTGCTGGTGTCATTGTGATGCTGCTCTCCAGCTTCACCGAAAGGTCCCAGCAGCTAGGGCAGTCCTCAGCGGCTGCAGTGAAGGCAAGCTTTGCCCTGTGCTTGAGTGGGGCGAGAGGGACAAGCATGGACCGCAGCCTGGGCAGCCTCCCCTCAGAACCCAGGGAGGTGATGGAGTAAATCCTGCTGGAAGCCAGGCCCGGGTGTGTCGGAGGCTTGGGGACAGCCAGCACAGTTTTACCAAAGGCAGATTATGCCTGAGCAACCTGATAGCTTACTGTGGTGCGACAGCTGGCTCTATGGATAAGGAGAAACCAGTGAGCAATGAATATCATCTATCCTGACTTTAGTAATGCCTCCAGCACAGTCTGCCACAGCACCCTGGAAGCCAAAGCAGGGACATACAAACTGGAAGGGTGGAATGCAGGATGGGTAAAACCAGGCTGTACAGCAACCTGATCTGCCTTTGACGTTATCCCTGCTTTGAGCAGGCAGTTGGACCAGAGGCCTCCAGATGTCCTTTTCAGCCTAAATTAATCTGTGATTCAAAAAGGGGAACAGAGACTAGAACTAAATAATGAGTAAATAGAACAGGACTCCTCAAACTGTAAAAGAGAGGAATGAGTGCAAGGAAGTACTAGAGGTCTGGAAGAAATAACTGGCATGGAGAAAGCAAATAATCTCCTTGCTCTTTCTTTTGTGCAAGAACTGGGAAGATCAAATAAAAATATCAGGCGACAGTTCTGAAGAAACAGAAGTAATGTGTAAATAAATGGTGCTTTTTGCTGAGATGGACTGTTACAACGATCAAAAGTATAGATAACTGAGAAATCAATAAGACAAATTCTGAGAAGAAAATTCCACTGAAAGCCTTTAACCTTAAATGCAGAGAGTGTTTACCCTAAGCATAGAGAAGTGGAAAGCGGGAGATTACACTGTGGAAAACAGCCGTTCATCACCTGCCCTGCCCACGGAGGGAGATGGGCTGTGGGGTTAGGCAGACCTGTGAAAGGCAGTGCAGACTCGCTCACCGTCTGTGTTGCACTCCAACTTCCCCTCCTTTCCATCGCCATAACCCTGCAGATCCCCGGGCTCCTCTCATCCACCCTGGCTCAGCCTCCCCCCACAAGGACTATGGTTGTTTTATCCCAGGGAAATGTTGCTCACTCACTCACTTGCACCTTGAAGGGATTCTGGACGATTTTGCGATATCCAAGGATGTGATTTTTGAACCGCACTTGAAACTAGCTGCAACTGTGAATCTGTTTGTGATTCACCTGATGTGTTGACTTTCCAAAAACATGCAGTGTTTCACCCTCCCTGGCATTTCAGGCTGCACATTTTGAGGAGGAAAAGCTGCCCGTGAGTGTTGAACGCAGGGCAGACAGCCCCCTTTTCTTGAAATGGAGATGGGAAAACAGACACAAAGACAAAATTGGGGGATAGTTCTTAAATAATGTGAAAATTCTCCTTTTTTTCCTGCATCTTCTCTCTACATGGATGTTTTATAATTAATTTGCACTCAGTACAAGTTGGGGATTTTTTTAGATGACTGGTATCTGTGAAAATGAGATTTCTTCACTAAACTTCCTTTAATGAAACCACAATAAGCAAGGGACCATTTTAATGCACTGATCTGCACAGTTGGCTTTCAAGCAAAGTGGCCAGCACTTGCACTTCCACAGTGTGATTGAAGAGCTCAGGTGCACAGGTACAGTGCTGATTATTTGCCTATTAATTAATACTCCAGGCAACACATTTCTTTTAATTATACCACATACGACAGCTGTTGCTAGCAACCAAAGGATTTCATGATACCGAGCACTCTTAGCACTTGCCCTTATTTAGTCACATTTTGAGCCCAAAAACGAGAGGAAATCTTTGTGAGTAGCCGTGAGGAGGCACACTGGGCAGTGACAGTGAGCGTGGGTTTACACTGTGTGTATGGTGTGCTGTGACTTAAAAAGACATGATTCAGAAGAGGCACCTGACTTGCCGATGAAATATTGTGAATTGATGGGAAGAACCTTCTATCGGGTGCTGGGGGACGGAAGCCATCCCTGCTCCCAAGGCAGAGGCTGATCAGTCCAAGGCAGGCACTGAATGAAGTGTTTCTGGCAGGGGAGGCACCACACTGCACATCCAAAAGGCTGATTTAAAATAGCTGAAAACTGACACCGGGCCTTATTTTGCTTCTGCAGTTTTAACCGCATATAATCCTCTGACACATCAGAGTTTTACAAGTCCACACATGCACACAAGGAAATTCTTTCACTAATCCCGAAGTAAAGGGCAGCTCTGTTCTAAAAAATTAATAGCTATCAGTGGCCTTGTCTTCCCTCTCCTTTTATCGCAGCATTTCTGTGATCTCACATCAGGATATACTTTTTTGGTTGGCTGGTTGTGCAGGTTTTGCCTGGTGGTAAGATTCTGGGACAGCATCCAAATGGTCTCATGCTGAAGCCTCTGCTCCGAGGTTTCCAAGGGAACCGAAGCCCAGATCACATTCCCCATAAAAGTTGGCAAGTTTGGGGAGGAAAGACCTACCGCCAGCAAGAGGAGATGGACACCTTTGGCTTATGGCATCGTCACAGGTACAACAGGGTCTCCATTACTATTTCCAAAGCCTGGAAGGGGTGAAGGAGGAAGGAATACATCACCTCCCCTCCCACCAGCCCATCCTGGGTCTGCACAAGCCCGGTACAAGCCACATCTTTGGAGGCTCAAAGCTTCCCCCTGCAGTTCTGGGGTCCCCATGGCACCCACCCTGAATGGGTGCTTTGGGACCTCTCTGACAGAGCTGTGGGCTCCTTACGCAAAGGGCTGGATGTCCAGGGCAGCTCTGTAGAGAAAGAAGACCGCCCTGGCAGGCTGAGGCACCCAGAGCATCACCAACAGAGGCTGATGAGGGAAGGAGGACTTTGCTCTTCGCACGCTTCCTTTGCTGGAGATGTCTTTTTGCCATAAACTCCCAGTGTGCCCTTTTTTCAAAAATCTGTGGCCAAACTCCTCAAAAACAGGACTTTATGGAAAGGCAAGGAGGTCCGAACCCTCCTGGACCCATCCTTCCCACTCCAGACATCAGCTACTTGGGTAATCACAGACAAAGCCAGGACCTTTGGGGCTGTTTCTGCAGGTAGCCTACATCCTAGGAGACTGCAGCACTATGCTGCAGAACCGTGGACAAGCTACTGCTTTAGGAAGAAAATCTGGACGAAGTGCAGACATGTTTGCCTTTCCTGGAGGAAAAAGCAGCCCTCAGTGCTGTGGCTCCCTGTCAGCAAAGCCCCTGCAAGCCGGGGCTGGGAGGGTGGCTGCAGAGCAGCACGCTGGCAGACAGCAGCTGCAGGCATCTCCTTGAGGCACTGCACTTCTGCAAACAGAATTTAAATGGTGCATTGCATGAGACACTCATGGAGAAGCAACCATTGCGGCAGTCACTGTTGCACACTGAGTGCTGGGAGAAAACAGGACTGCACTCGTGGCTGTAAATCCGTTACGCTGTACAAACGACAGCTGAGAGCCCCTCAGTGGTATGTCTGACTCAGAACTGCCCTCTGCCTTCATACAAAGGCTGCCATGGATTTTCAGCCTGAATTATTATTTTAAATGAAACAGAATAACAGAACACTATTATTTGTTTCCAGTAAGCAAAATCTCTGGCCAAGAGCACTGTGTACCTCTCTTCTGTGACCTTCCAGAAAAATTCAGCATTTTCTTCCACAGAGAAATAGGCTGACTGGAGGCAGGTCTGACAGCGGCGACTGAAAGCATGCTGCTCCCCCACGCTACTCCTTGCAAAAGCACTGCTGCAGTAATTCCCTGCCCTGACCCCACTCCAGCCCGAAGTCTTGCACACCATGGACACCATGGTTGGTGCTCTCCAAGGTCCTGACATGCTGTACCTTGAAACGCCCCAGGGAGGCTTTCCCTGTCAAAGGCAGGCAGCTTCCCCCCCAGAGACCGCAGGACACCCCCCAGCTCCAGGGCAGAGTGGCTGGAGTCACTCCAAGGGGGGCCCCCAGCACGACTCCAGAAGGACCCCAGAGCAGCTGGGTGGCAGGCAGTGTCCCCACAATGCTGAGCTGCCAGTGCTGAAGTTGTGGTCCAGGGGAAGGTCAGACACAAACCACTGCTCCTCCTGGTAGCACAGGGCTACGGGAACCTGCCTCATTTGAAAGAGACCCACCACAGCAGATGGAAGGTGAAGCCAACTCTTCTTGCTTTGTCTGAAAGCACAAAATGAGGCGCAGGGCTGATATGAGCAGAGAGCTTCATGCTGGCTGCTCTGTGCTGGGCTGCAGGCAATCTCCTGGCGTGATGTAAAAAGCCAGGCATTACTGTAAAGGCAGTAATGTGGTAGCAGCATCTGTTGTACTCAGCACCTGCAGCTGCAATGAAGGACACTGCAGCAAGGCATCTCTCCAGAAGACGCTGACACAGGCTGGAGGTTGTCTTGCTCTGGACTGGACAGGCTGCTGAGATGCTGACTGGAGCTGCCACCACAGCAGCTCATGCCAAAGTTTGCCTTTGTACATCAAGCAGTGTGCCAAGAACAATTATTACTTCATGATTAGGAGTCTCATTTGGTTTTGGAAATGCCTCTCCACACCTGCAAAATAAAAGTATCCCTAGAATTGCAGAAGTGAATATGATGCAATAAGACATTTGGCACAAGCTGCTGCAAAGCTTATGCCAGTCTTCAGAAAATGAGCTCACTGTGCCATCTCTTCCTGGGCTATTCTGAACAGCTCTGCATGGCATAACCATTCTTAAAACTACCTTTCCCTCCAGTTAGACAAACTACTTGGCTGATGTTCTTAGCAGTAGCCAGGAAAGGGAGTAAATAGCTTTCTGAGCTGCCTTGTTAGTGCAGTGTGCCTCTGTATGAAGACATTAAAGAATTGCTCAGGATGAAAATACATCTCTGATGTGAGCAAGAGAGAGACTCGCTCCTGCCCCCGCTCTCCCTGCCCCAACACACTCCTATATGCTTTGCAAGACCCTGGCAGGATCCCGAAGCAGAGGCAGGCAATATATACGGATGAAAGCTCATGTCTGCTGCATGTATGACATTTGCTTCCTTGGGTTCACTAGGTTTATTCCAGTTGCTCCTGTTTATCAGCAGAGTAGTAGTCCAGTCTTTGTTTCTGTTTATTTTAAACCAGGCTTCCTCCCTTCGCTGCTGTAAGACATCACAGGACTGTGAACGTTGCTTTAAGTCTCACAGAAAATGATTTAGCAACACTACAAATCCATACCTCCTGAATGTAAGAGCAAGGAAGAGGCTTGCAATACGAAATATTCAGGGTAGTACTAGGGGTGCAGTGGTATGGTGCACTCTGGTGCAGCATGGCCAGTATGGTCATGGATGTCAGTCAAGCCACCTGCGACCCCAGAGCGATTAGCCAGGGTTGTGCCTGGCCCTGCTGAAAGCTGGCACTGACCCGCACATAGCCGGCCATCGGGTCTGCACCGGGGATGTCTTTAAGGTCCAGGCTGCCAGGGAAGGGGAGGTGGGGAGGAGGACGCACTGTCACTGAGGAGTAAATGCCACGAAGCCACCACAGGGAGCGGGAGAGCTTTGCCTCTCTCTGACAGGGCAGCTGAGGGCGGGATACAGCCCCAAGTACAACAAGGAGGTATGGCTGTCTGTCCATGGAAGGGCAGCTCATTCACTGCAGGTACGGAGGTGGCCAATTTGTCTGCACGTACAGACCAGACGGAGCTGGGAAGGAGAGACTGGATATACAGGGGAGACTGGGATGCCTGATCTGCATGTGTCCAGTTACAGCTTGACTCACTTGACCTTCATTTAGGTTCCTCAGCTACAGTCTACTCAGTTTCTTCCTTTATTGACCAGCCCCACTTCCAGATTAGATCAGTTTTGGCACTCACGCTCCTCTCTTTGGCTGCACTCATGCTTCTGGGTCTTTGGAGCTGAATTACAACCATTATTTCTGGTTGTTTTCCCCCCTCCCATAATCCTGGAAAGTCCCATGACTAGCAGTTACTCTCTGTCACTATCGTAGTGGCAACTGAGCCCTTACTTACATCTCCATTTCTCCCAACAGCATTTAAGGAAGGCTAGGTAACATTCACAGTGCATTTACATAAGCTTAAAGCCCAAAGAGTCTGGATGAATGTGCATTGGTGGGGGGTGGAGAGGACGTTTCTCAGGACATAAGGGACAGACTTAAACTTTCTCTTCATTTCCTCGAGAGTGATTGAATGTCTGGTAATGCCCCAGGGTGTTGCACCAACTCTGTGTCCATGTTTGGGGAACACAGGTGAAGAGGTTCACTTCCAAACATAACAAAGTTAATAACTTGGTGCTGCTGCAGACAAATGCAGGCACCCCAAATGGAGGTGCAGGTTGGTGGCATCAGACATCCACCCACCAGAAAGCCTGCGGTTGCCTGGTGGCCAGGGTTGGCAGAGGAGCCACTCTCCCTTCCCAGCAGTGGACTGCGGGTGTTCACCTACTTGTACAATGGCAAGCAGCCTGGGCTGCTGCGGTGTCCAGCAGCTGGAGGTCCCGCTGTCAGCGGTGGAGGAGCCTACCTGTGCGTGAACCTCACCTTCAAGCTGAGCCAGCTCCGAGGGAGCCATGAGCCCCTGGGTGCTGCTACCTCTGGGTGCTGCTTACCTGTGTGCAGTAGCGCCTGGGTGCAAGGTCTGGCTGCTGAGGGGCTGGGAGACTGTCTCAGAGGATGGGTCAGGGTGCATCCATGCAAACAGAGCACTGAGGAAGGACAGTGGTCTGATCAGGGACTTGAAGGAGGGTGACCTCTGCTCCTGGCAGCTCTGGCACTGCGGTGCTGGCAGTGGCATGGATACCCAAGTGCATCCCGTGACTGTGGGTATTGCATGGGGGAGAGGGGATGGCACCTGCGCTCTCTGGAGGAATGGAGGTCCTGCCAGCTGAGCTGTGCCAGGGAGGGGGAAGCCCTGCCAAGCCATGTGCAATGAGCTGGGACCAGCCCCCCGAGGCCAATGTGTTCAGAGTGAGAAGGACGGAGGTCCCAGCCCTAGTCAACAAACAGCATGATTATCTCCTGGCAGTAGTCTGCTAACAACAGCTAATTAAAAAGGATATAGATTATCCATTAATGAAGCAGAATGCCCTATATGCATAAAAACAGTGTGAGTAACATCTTCATCACCTCCTGTTGGGCAGCCAGGAGAGCTTACACAGGCCCCTCTGGGGCCAAACAGCAGCTCCTGGCCCTTTCCTCTGCATCACACCCCAGCTGGAGATCACTGCCTCCACAGCGGAGACGCCAGCCCTGTGATCACCGCTGGGGTGTGCCATTCCTCTGCACAGTGAGACACTGGAGCACAAATCACTGCCCTGAGCAGAGGGAGAAACAGCCTCCGGCTGTGCGGGAGCAGGTCTGCTAGAGCCTAGCAGCAATGTCCCCAAATCAGGGACACACATCCCTCCACAGGCACCACTGTGAAGGCAGCTGTGCACACTGACAATGTGCATTTGCCTATACAGCAACGAGCAGTACCCCCATGGGGCAATGAGAATTTGGGGATGAAGTTTTAACATATAAGCAAACAAACAGACCCCAAGAGTAAGAATCCATTAGTAGCCATAGTAATGCAGTTTGCTTCACGATATATTTTGCAATTTTAAGACAGCATTTGTTTTGTCATGTTTCTCATCACCATTAGTACATAATGTGACACTGTACATCAGTTTAAATGAATTCATAATGAGCACTGTAGCAAGTCTATTGAACAGGAGATAAAGAGGTGATTACTGTGACTCTGCCCTGACGGATGGGTTTGCTCAGGGAGTTACGTGCCATTTCCATAACCTTTTATGGAGATATACCATAAATCACAGCAGACAGAGTGACCCATTAGAAGCTGTAACCAAAAGAGAAGAGGACTAACTTTAAGGAATAAAACTCAAAGGGTTGAGAATGCCAGATGCCTGCTGGCACAGATCAGAGAAGGTTGATGCAGTGTGAAGATGTGATGTGAAGACCCATCAGGACCCTCCTAAGGAAGAAATGTGAAGATGCCACAAGACAAGGGACAGAAGTAAAGGGCTTAGGATTGGTGCTATAGGGCATGTTTGGAGACGATAATGGACACATTCTGGGAAAGGTGCATCCTTCAGGCCTTTTCTCCAGGGCTTGAAGGTAGCAAATAAAAATGAAATTAATACTAATA
>NW_008824538.1:333709-342074 GCF_000699105.1 Pygoscelis adeliae | reverse complement strand
ACTTTTACACAAAGGTAGAGGAAATCGGGTGAGTGAGAATTTAGAATGGAAACTGGAACATCAGAAGGTAAAAGGATGGGAAGTGGCCAGAAATGAATGATTAATTCCTGAGAACAGCAACTGAGTTGATGATAGGGTCAGTGAACAGGGCAGTTGCCTGACAAGCAGGGGAAGGAGTGCAGGCAGGAAGGAAAATGGAAATGATTGTGTACTTCTGCCAAGAGCTGGGAGGCATCAGGCTGTGGGGACCTGAAATTCTGGAGTGGTATATGAGGGCTGCTACTTTGGGTAGAAGGAACACAACGGAAAAGTTATGATGGCTAGGACACAGTCTCACCTACTAGCATGAAAAAAGGTGGTATGAGTAGGAGGTGCTGGCGGCAAACTACTCCAAATCAATGTCAGACATCTGTACCATTTTAAAAAAAAAATCATTTGTGGTATCTTAAGAAAAGACAGCAGTACGTTGCAAACCAGGAGTCTATAGGAACTACTGTGTAATTAATATGTGCAATATATGTTGCGTAGGACAATAGTTCCAAGAAAAGCACTCCACAATATGTACGTCACATTTCAAGGCATCAGAGGAGTCAGGTAAAGCTGTCATTCAACTATGTACTAAGCAGGACAAAGATAAAATAAAGAAAAACATTCCAAAGTACCCTTTAAATACAAAACCCCTTCAATTTCAGACAGCTTAACAGTGTTTCATTGCAATTTCAAAGACACTAAAAGAAAATCAAAACCGCACTTCAATTTTGTTAAGAAGTAAGAAGAAAAAAGGGGAGTTCCTAGAAAGAGCTTGGCTGACTCATTTGCACTGTGATACCAGCTGGAGAGCTGATATCAAATGCTGGTAGCAATGAACACAGTGGGACAATACCCAGGGAATCAGAAACATCATCTCAGCCGCGGCGGCAGGGACGTGCCTCAGGGAACTGTCCTGTGCCGGGGAGAAAGGGGACTCAGACCAGACATAAGGTCACATCATAGAATCATAGAATAGTTTGGGTTGGAAGGGACCTCTCAAGGCCATCTAGTCCAACCCTCCTGCTGTGGGCAGGGACGTCTTCAACTAGATCAGGTTGCTCAGAGCCCTGTCCAGCCTGACCTTGAATGTTTCCAGGGATGGGGCATCCACCACCTCTCTGGGCAACCTGGGCCAGTGTTTCACCGCCCTCAGCATAAAAAATATCTTCCTTATATCTGGTCTACATCTAGACTATCTCAATCTACTGGGTGAGATTTGTTTCTCATTCAAAATTTTGTAATAAAAACATTGAATTTTTTGCTGTGCTGTAGTGCTTTTCCACTGTCCCTCTGAGGTGCTGAGGTGTTGCTCATGTACCTCTGACAGGGAGGGGTGCTATTTCTCTGGATATGAGGAATCCCGACAAGGTGGCATGGACACTCTCCTGCCTCCAGCGAAGAGCAGCACTGGAAACCTGTCAGAGAGGTTTTCTGTACATAATGGTGGGACCTTGTTATAGAGCAGGGATGGTGTGTGTATGAAGAGAGACCTTTCTAACACTGGACACTGTATCATTGTGGGAAACTTCAGAGATGGGGAACAAATGGCACAAATGATAGGGTGAACCGGTTGCAAGATATGTGGCGTAATCACTGGTGTGATTGAATGGCAAAGAGTACAAACCATGTTATTTTGGAAAATAGCATGGGCAGCATGGAAAACTTGAAATCATGAAAAGTAACTGGATTGAGTGATCATGACTTGAATCAGTGTGCCTAAGGTATGACTCATAAAGATACGCTAAGAAATCATGAGTGTCATTGTACAGGCCTTATCAACACCTGGAATTTTGTATATAATGCTAAAATTTCATGTCTGAGAAAGACAGACTCCCAGAGGAATGAAAGTGGAGAAGAGTTGTGATTGTAGTCAGTGAATGACTGGACTTAATCAGCCAGAACGTATGTAATGAAAAAACTTATGCAACAGTCTCCTGCGAGGAGCAGCGGGGGTGAGCTCCCTGGCCAGACAGCGTGGATCCTGATCTGCGTCTCAAAGGCACTGGGTAATGCACCTTCCCTGAGTGCAGCAGGGGGTCAGACCAACAACCTGGGTGCTTTCTTCTGGTTGAATGTCAATTTTCCTACAGCAGGGTACGTCCCATACTCCTAGGACCCACCTTGCATTGATTCCTGCAGCACTTTTGACCACAGTTCCTGTCCTGTGGTAGGTCCTGCACAACCACAGCTGTACAGTCATGCCTGACTGGAAGAGCAGGGTGATGGGGCAGTACAGTCTGACTGCAAGCCACATGCCTAAGCACTTGGAGATTCAAGGGAACAACGGGACACAGCGATGCAATACACCAGCCTGCTGACCGTCATAACTCTGTGAGGCAGAAAAAGGCCTTCAAGCAGATACAGAGACAGATAATGAAGTTGCTTCTCAGAGCCTTTCTGAATACATGTCTCAAGCTAAAGGATAGTACAAGAGAATCACAAGAGAGATTGCTTGAAAAGTTGTCAATGTGGTGCTGAAGACTGCTATCATGAGCCATTTGAGATGGGAGCTCGCATCTCACTAGCGAGGGAGTGACAGACAGAGAGGGGACTGGGTGCCAGGAGCCCTCTGCATGATGACAAGCAGCTTATGCTTCATATGACAGAGAAACGGGTTCCAGTACAGTGATTTAAAGAGAGAGATGACATGGAGTAACAGAGAGATCTTTGCAACAGCTTTCTGACCAGACTCTACTGGGCCAGGATTGCGTGTGTCAAGGCAAGAGAAAGGGATGTTGCAAACATGTGTGAGAGATAAGGAAAGCTTCAGCTAGAACCTGCGCTGCGTGAATGACCACTGTCTGCTAGAGATGTGATAGAAGAATCCTCCGTGTTTGGGTGTGGGAAGACAGAGCCATTCAGCAAGAGGCAGGTCTGGAGCAGAGGGTGCATCTGTAAATCATCAACCAGCATGGATGAATTTGCCGCAGATGAAGTTTCACAGGGCTGAGAGCGGAGGGAAGAAAGCTGGACTGAGGACAATGCAACCCAAAGAGTTGATGAGGAGAGGAAAAGTAACCTCCAACAGACCTGTTTAGGAGACAGACCTGTAAGAGGACAGCAAGGAGGAGGCAGAGCTATAGAAGATGAAGTACCAAAAAATTTGACATAAAAGAGACTGCCTGACAAGGTTCAAGATGGTTGAATAGTAAAGGGGGAAAACAAACAGGAAAGGGTTGAAAGGTTACAGTGGGTTGTAGGGTCCTATCAGCAAAGTCTGTCTTGACTTTTGTCATCAAATACAGACGCTCCCCTGTAGAGAGCTGGTGCCTTACACATGCCGAGTGTTCAAACATGTCACCCCACCACTGTTTCAAGCTCTGGCCTTGTGGAGGAGTTTAAGAATTTCCCTCTCTATTCTTTAGAGAATAATTCTGTATCCTTTACAGACAGACAGGAACGCCATGTGTAATGTGTGCTTTAAGTATTTGTTTATTCTTATTTGAGTGGAGCTTTTGATGTAGGTCTATCCATTACTTAAAAGCCAATAAGCTGGAAAAGGATGAAAGAAAGTGAAATGGTCTGTATCCTATCATTCTGTACAGTATTTGTGTATGCTGAATATTTCATTTATTCTGTAATCTGCAGATGGTTTGAAATTGAAAAGCTGGGCTATTCCAGTGGCAGCCCTTTTGTTCTTGGAATGAGCTTGGCTTATTCAAGCAAAGCAAGCGAACACCTGATTAATGGCAACATCTATCTTTAAGGAAAAACGTTGTCATTAGACTGAGCTATTGTGCAATTCTAAAATGTTTTAACATTGTGCTTTACATGGCAGGAGCTTGAGTGGGTTTCTTTCTTCTGGTGAGTTCAAACCAAGTCTGGGGGATCTTCACTGCCCTCTTGGTGGGGTGGGGGGAGCCCAGGACCAGCAGTGGTAGGGAGCAGGGAACAGCTGTAAGTGCAGACCCTCATCACAGCTGAGTACACAGGGCACCATCCAGGGCCCACGAGGACCCCTTGGTGGAAGAAGGGCTGGACCCAGGGTACCTGTGTAGGGACAACCCAGAGTGCAGTTTGCCTAGAGAGACACCCGCAAGGGCAGATGGGTGCGATGCTTGGCCTCAAAAGAGTAATCCTCCAGCCTGGAAACAAGAGAGCCTGGTCATTTAATGAGGGAAGAGAAGAACCAAGTGAAAAAGAAAATACACCAAGGAGAGGGATGATGGACTGGGCCAGTGTGTAAGAGCATGGGGCCACAGACAGCCCCAGTCCAAGTCAGTGACTGCAGCTGGAGCAATGCAGCGCTGCCATTTCCAGGGATAAATCCAGAGCAGCCCCTCCTGTTCAGAGCTGCAATTAGAGGAGCAGGGCCGTCTCACCCTCCTGTCCTGGCCCCGGGAGGTACAGCTCAGCAGATGTTCGGGGCAGAGGCAGCAGAGCCTGGCTCCCACTGCACACACAGCACAGCCCATTGCAAACTGTTCCTGAAGGGCTTGGTTTCTCCAGCCTTCCTCTCTAGCCAACAGAACAACTACAACCAGTCCCAGGGCAGAGTTTCCAACTTTTTTCATCTCACAGCACAACTGGACCATTGTTTCTGCTAAAAATTTGTAAAAAGGTCATTTCTCAGCAGTGGTTTTCCTAAACCTGAGCTCCTCCTAGCATGGGGGCAGCAGGGGAGCATCCGTGGGGCAGCAGATAACTTGCTGCCCACCCTCAGCAGGGTGTGTGCCGAGGCAGGGGTGTCCTCCAGTGGCAGGTCCCTGCAGGCAGCCCGGACCCCAGTGGGGCCCTGCCTGTGGCACCCCGAGGGGCGCTGGGGCTTCAAATGGCTGGGCTCCGTCCACCACAGTGCTCCCTCTGATCCGAGTGCTCAGCCTTCAGACTCTGCTTTGGTGAGAAAGTCTTTACTCACTGGAATATTCCTGGAAATCTACTGCTGTTTCCAAAATACACAGCTTGCCTGAGATTTCCCAGAAAGGCAGAACGAAAGTGTAAGTTTAGGGAACAAGCTGTACTTTGCTCTTTCCATATGCAAAATGGTTTGTGACCCTGAGAAAAACAATTGAACAGTGGACATTGAAGAAGATATTTAAAAAACTTTTAATCCTAGTAGAAAAAGTTACATTATAGAGGATAAACAAATGGGTTTTTTCCACAAGTGATTTTTTTCTTTTTTTTTTTATTTAAACAAGAAACTTTTTGCTTTCATTTTAAGACAACATGCAGAACTTAGCCTTTTTTATTACGGTGATGGAGTTTAAATTCAGCACGAAAGGGCAGAAGATTAATTTTTCACTGAGAGAAATTTGCATATCCCAATGTTCCAGTGGAGGCTTGCTAACCCTACCAAGAGCAGCACAGCCAGTGCAGCATTGAGTCCTTGTCCATTGATGGGGGCACTGCTGCGGCTCTCAAACACACTTCTGGATGCTGGGGCATGAGCTGTCAGAGAGGAACACAATGAAGAGCACCATGACCCCGATCTACTGCAGGGGTCTTTGGGGAGGGAGGGGTTGGTACCTCCACCTGTGTTGCAGGACGTGGCCTCCTCTCTAGCTGGGCCCTTGCACCCTGCGACAGCCGCGGGGCTGCTGGGGTGTGAGGCGCTCCCAGGGGCTGCTTTCCCTGGCAGCTCATCACTCATGCGGCAGCACAAGGGGCCAGGCAGACCCACAGGGAGCCTGTCCATATGGGCTGGGACCAACTGCTACATCCCTTTAGCCTGCACATGTCTGAACCACTGCAGTCTGAATCCAGCTCTCTCTGCACCAGGGTGCACACAGTATTGCAGAGAAAGTCTCTCCTTGGGCAAGCGGTAGAGTCAGGGATGCCATCTCCACCAGGACTGCTCCTCTGGACACTGCACAGAAGCAGACAGTACTACCACTTCTACAGGTGCTTCCCCTGGTTTCACAAACCAATCCAGTGATCAGATCAGCATTGTTTATCTCTGCCCAGCTGAAGAATCATAGTTTCCAGGAGGCACATCTGTCATTAGGCCTAAAATACAGGATTTTGCAGTTAGGTGATGAAACAGAACAGCACTACCACTTCAATCACCAAGTTTGTGACATCTTCATACTGGAGATGATGCTTCAGGTTGTGAAATGGGCATTTCCTTTCTAAGCAAGAACTCTCATTCTGTCTGTCCTGAAAACTGGTGTTACTCCCCAGGCACTCCACATGAGGGGCTGTGGACAGATGTGACAAAGTGAGAGATCAACACTCACAAAGATTTGCAGTCCAAATAGACCATAATTAGGAGAAGACAGAAAGGAAAGGTGTAAAAGATCAAAAGAGGGATGAAGGGAACAAATGGTTTGGAAAACTATTTGTCTATCAAAAACTGTCCATTTTGCCTTTCTCACAGCTGAGTTTTCAGGCTTTTTGGAAGCAGTAAGTTTTAAAGACCATACAGGATTAGTGCAATGCAGGAATCTGACCAGAAGAGACTGAGTCAGGGCAGATGGAGTCTGCACGAGGAGAACCTGAACTGGCAAAGACAGACCTGGTACGTCCATTCTGACATGTTTATGATAGAGGGAAAAGACGCTGCAGAAGTTGCATTTTCCACCTCACAGGTTTTATGTGATTTTAGGCAATGTCCGTTGGATTTTACTGAGTGGAAAGAACTTGTACATCTTTGATTATTGCAGTTTCTGAGAGACGGCTGCTCAAATCTCTTCAGACTCCTGTGTTCAGAAGTCTGTTCATAATTTTTCATGCAAGCTGATGAACTTCAGGTAAGGTGAAAGTACACATAAAAGGGAAGAAAAGTGTCAGCTAGTGGGAGATGGAGTCAGTAGTTTCAGCAGTAATCAGAGAAAAGTGCAGTGGGCAGCGTAGGAAGTGGCATAACCCTCTCAATACTATAGCTCAACTTTTGCTGGACCAGATAAAACTGAGAGTTAAGAAAAAAGCCAGAAAACAGCTGTTTCTCACTGATTTTAAGACCACTGATTTCTGCAGAGCTAGCACTACTTTACGTGAAAATGCACCTTTAAGTAAAGGCGAAATACAGTCCACAAGGAAGCATAACTCCAAAGGGAAAAGCTAACGACACGCTGCCTTACCAGCAGTAACTGGCTGCAATGCGCCTGCTCTTCGATCTCTGCGCTGTGGGGTCACGGACTTCTCGCTGCTCATTCACTGACCGGTGCTGAGCTGAACTTGGCAAAAGTGGTACCAACAGACCTCGCTAATGAAAAGCTAAGCTGTCCATTAAACCTTATCTGTTGTGCTATGGATACAGGAAAAAAAAAACCCTTATAAAATAAAATCACTATAAACCAGTTTCCCACTGGTGATTTTTTTTTTCTGTATGGAGTGGAAACTGTCTCTAGAGAAGGGAGAAAGAATGTTTAAGTGTTGATTTTAACATGGAGAAAAATGGGATGGTAATTAATTTTCAGAAACACTTTTGGTGAAAGACTCCATCATAGTCAGACAATACTTACAACAAAAAGCTGGGCAGAATTCCACACCACTCATCAGATGCATGTTTTTCTTGGTCTCAAGGGTACGAGCACAGAGTAGACAGAAGAACAAGATAAAAACTTCTCTATAACCCCATGGCCAGACTATGTCTGAAGGGCATATACTCCTCATCTCTCGGCAGATCCAGAAGTGGTGGGGAACATCTCACAAAGATAACCATGCTGGTTCCCCAAAGCCCCGCACACCAACACTTCCAGGAGCGGGCTGCATGCAAGCCAGTGCCATTCGCTGGAAGTCTGTGGACCAGACCAAGCTGTTCGGTGGGCTGCATCTGGCCTGTGGATTATGCATTTGCTGTTCCTGATTTGTATAGTATTTTATTTCATTTTACACTATGTTATTTTGTTCCTTTTTCTGTAGGATATTCTGCATCTAAAAATGTCATGTTTTCGTCCTCAGTTTTGGAGTAAGAACAAACTGGAACTGGGATAACTGCTCTAAATGTAAAAGCAAGGCTCATTTAACGCCATGAGATATTTTACTTCTTAGCATATGGTAAACACCCACAGCAGTATACAGCCTTTTTCATCCAGGAGAGAATGCAACTGTTTTACAGACTCCGGTCCTGTTTTAGCTCCTTTCTCCAGACTAATCAGGAGGTACTCCACAGACGCTAAGAGAGCAGTCAAACATCCTCAATTTTTTGATGTATACATTACATTGCCTAGCTTTTTGCAAGCAATTTTGTGGAAATGTAATGGTTTATTCGTACCGTGACAGCCATGTAAACCACAGAAAGGCGGCGTGTGACAGATGAAGCCATCAACCGTGCTGTGTGGGAGCTAAGTACATTATACTGCTAATTAGTAGAGAACCCGCTATTTTCTTTAAACAGGCTGTCACCGAAATCCCAGGGCCGTTCTCATTTCATCAGCGAGTGTCCCCGCAAGCC